>NC_092339.1:235265000-235880833 GCF_046630445.1 Rutidosis leptorrhynchoides
ACCCTACCGCATGATCTATGGAAAAACTTGTCACCTTCCGTTGGAACTTGAATATAAAGCTCTCTGGGCGCTGAAGACCTGCAACTGAAATGCCCCGTTCATATTGATTATAAACGTTCCATATTAATTGATTTCGTTGCGAGGTTTTGACCTCTATATGAGACGTTTTTCAAAGACTGCATTCGATTTTAAAGAAAACCATAACCTTTAAAATATTACGACGATTATCAAATAATGATAATCTAAAATATAGCGTTTTCACATGACCATTACATAATGGTTTACAATAATATTACACAACAATATATGTCTTCGAATGCAGTTTTTAAACAATATTATACAAGCATGCTGACTCCAACTCTTGTCCATAAATTAGCATGCAACAGCGGAAGCTCTTAATAATCACCTGAGAATAAACATGCTTTAAACGTCAACAAAAATGTTGGTGGGTTATAGGTTTAGCCTAAATATTTATCAAATCGTAATAATAGACTACAAGATTTCCTTTTCCATTTCTCAATAACATGCAATACGCATAAAAATCATTCATATGATGAACACCTAGTAACCGACATTAACAAGATGCATATAGAATATCCACATCATTCCGAGACTCACATCAGATATGATAAATTGAAGTACTAAAGCATCCGTAACGCGAATGAGGCTTGTTAGGCCAAATAGATCTATCTTTAGGATTCGCGTCAATTGTTGGCAATTATCATAAACACCAATTCTTAGGCTACCAAGCTAAAAAGGGGCATATTCGGTTCGATAATTCAACATAGAATGTAATTTCGATCACTTATGTCTATTTTGTAAAACATTTATAAAAATGCATGTATTCTCATCCCAAAAATAATAAATTTCAAAAGTGGGACTATAACTCACTTTCACGTATTTTCACTTTGTTGGAAATAAGACTTGGCCACTGGTCGATTCACGAACCTATAAAAAATATGTACATATATATCAAAGTATGATCGAAATATATTCACAACATTTTTATTACATTTTAATGATTTAAGTTTGTTAAGTTAATAGTCCAACGTTAGTAATCTACAACTAGTTGTTCACAGTTAGATGTACAGAAATAAATCAATATATATTATCTCGAATCAATCCACAACCCATGGTATAAAAGCCTCAGGCTAGATCACAACTCAAAGTATATATATTATTTTGGAATCAACCTCAACCCTGTATAGCTAACTCAAGCATTACTGCATATAGAGTGTCTATGGTTGTTCCGAAATATATTAAATAGATGGGTCGATATGATTTGTCAAAACATTGTATACGTGTCTATAGTATCCCAAGATTACATAATATATGTTAGAATACATGTGTAATACAATATAAGTTAGTTAAGTTATGATTTGTATAGATTTGTTACAAATTTCACGTAGCTACAACAAGAAAAATTATACAATCTTGTTTTACCCATAACTTCTTCGTTTTAAATCCGTTTTGAGTGATTCAAGTTGCTATGGTTTCATAATGAACTAAAATTTATGAAACTAAACAGAAAAAGTATAAGTTTATATTCAGAAATACAAGTTACAAGTCATTTTTATAGAGGTAGTCATTTCAGTCGAAAGAACGACGTCTTGATGACCATTTTGAAAAACATACTTCCACTTTGAGTTTAACCATGATTTTTGGATATAGTTTCTTGTTCATAAGAAAAATAATTTTCCCAGATGTATAGCTATTAAATCAAAGTTTATCATAGTTTTTAATTATCCAGACTAAAACAGCCCCCGGTTTTGCTACGATGGCGTATGTCCGGTTTTACGGTGTTCTTCGTGTTTCTAGGTTTTAAATCATTAAGTTAGCATATCATATAGATATAGAACATGTGTTTAGCTGATTTTAAAAGTTAAGTTAAAAGGATTAACTTTGTTTGCGAACAAGTTTAGAATCAACTAAACTATGTTCTAGTGATTACAAGTTTAAATCTTCGAATAAGATAGTTATATATATATGAATCGAATGATGTTATGAACATCATTAGTACCTCAAGTTTAGTAGGTAAACCTACTGGAAGTGACAAGAAATGATCTAGCTTCAAAGGATCCTTGGATGGCTTGAAATTTCTTGAAGTAGAATCATGACACGAAAACAAGTTCAAGTAAGATTTCTACTCGAATTAAGATAGTTATAGTTATAGAAATTGAATCAAAGTTTGGATATGAGTTTTACCATGAATAAGAAAGATAACCTACTGTAAATAACAAAGGTTTCTTGATCTTAGATAATTACTTGGAATGGATTAGAAAGCTTGGAAGTATACTTTCAAACTTGAAAGGATTTTTGAAGTGTTCTTCCTATGATGATTATAGTTTGATTCTTGAAGTAGTTTTTGATGAAAATGATGATTTGGTTACTGGAAAAATTCGTTCATAGGTGTATGTGTGTGTTGAGAGAGAATTAGAAAGGAAAATGGAAATGAAATGAAGTGAATGGTGAGTAGTGAGTGGTGAGTGGGGTTAAAAGGAGTTCTCGTTAGTTGACTAGTTCATGGTAGAAGTTAAACTTGATTAGTCATGCATGACATAATCAAAAGTGGAATCCCATGCTAGTTCCTATTGGTATATACCCATAGTAAGTACATCTAGAAGATGGGTATAATACGAGTACGAAGACTGAATGAATATGAGTAGAATTGTTGATGAAAATGAATGAGAATGTAATTGTAAGCATTTTTGTTAAGTATGAGTGTTATGATATATGTCTTGAAGTCTTTCAAAAGTGTATTAATATAACTTAATACACTACATGTATATACATTTTAACTGAGTCATTAAGTCACCGTTAGTCGTTACATGTAAGTGTTGTCTTGAAACTTTTAAGATAACGATCTCATTTAATGTAGTTAACCCATTGTTTATTATATCTAATGAGATGTTAAATTATCATATTATCAGGATAACATAGTGTATGAATATATCATAATACATATATATATATATATATATATATATATATATATATATTAAAACGTCGTTACAACAATAATCGTTACATATATAACTCGTTTCGAAACTCTTAAGTTAGTAGTCTTGTTTTACATATGTGGTTCATTGTTAACACACTTAATGATATATTTAATTATCATTTTATCATGAGAAACATAATGTATCAATATCTTAATATGATTCATATGCATTTAGTAAGACGTTGTTATAACGATAATCGTTATATATATAGTTTCGAGTTTCTTAATTCAATAGTCTCATTTTTATTTATATAACTCATTGTTAATATACTTAGTGTGATACTTACCTATGATAATTCTCATGTTAACTATATATATATATATATATATATATATATATATATATATATATATATATATATATATATATATCATCATGTAGTTGTTATAAGTTTAAACGTTCGTGAATCGCCGGTCAACTTGGGTGATCAATTGACATAAACTCATTTCAATTAATCAAGTCTTAACAAGTTTGATTGCTTTACATGTTGGAAACATTTAATCATGTAAATTTCAATTTCATTTAATATATATAAACATGGAAAAGTTCGGGTCACTACAGTACCTAACCGTTAAATAAATTTCGTCCCGAAATTTTAAGCTGTTGAAGGTGTTGACGCATCTTCTGGAAATAGGTACGGGTATTTCAGCTTCATTTGATCTTCACACTCCCAGGTGAACTCGGGTCCCCTACGAGCATTCCATCGAACCTTAACGATCGGTATCTTGTTTTGCTTGAGTCTTTTAACCTTACGATCCATTATCTCGACGGGTTCTTCAACGAATTGTAGTTTTTCGTTGATTTTGATTTCGTCTAAAGGAATAGTGAGATCTTCTTTGGCTAAGCATTTCTTCAAATTTGAGACGTGGAAGGTATTATGTACATTGGTGAGTTGTTGAGGTAATTCAAGTCGGTAGGCTACTGGTCCGACACAATCTATAATCTTGAATGGTCCAATGTATCTTGGATTTAGTTTTCCCCGTTTACCAAATCGAACAATACCTTTCCAAGGTGAAACCTTAAGCATGACCATCTCCCCAACTTCAAATTCTATATCTTTTCTTTTAAGGTCCATGTAGCTCTTTTGTCGACTCTGGGCGGTTTTCAACCGTTGTTGAATTTGGATGATTTTCTCGGTAGTTTCTTGGATTATCTTTGGACCCATAATCTGTCTATCCCCTACCTCACTCCAACAAATTAGAGACCTGCACTTTCTACCATAAAGTGCTTCGAACGGTGCCATTTCGATACTCGAGTGGTAACTGTTGTTGTAGGAAAATTTTACTAACTGTAGGTGTCGATCCCAACTGTTTCCAAAATCAATAACACATACTCGTAGCATGTCTTCAAGCGTCTGTATTGTCCTTTCACTCTGCCCATCAGTTTGTGGATGATAGGCAATACTCATATCTAGACGAGTTCCCAATGCTTGCTGTAATGTCTGCCAAAACCTTGAAACAAATCTGTCATCTCTATCAGAGATAATAGAGATTGGTATTCCATGTCTGAAGACGACTTCCTTCAAGTATAAATGCGCCAACTTTTCCATTTTATCATCTTTTCTCATTGGTAGAAAGTGTGCTGACTTGGTGAGACGATCGACTATTACCTAAATAGTATCATAACCACTTACAGTCCTTGGCAATTTAGTAATGAAATTCATGGTAATGTTTTCCCATTTTCATTCCAGGATTTCAGGTTGTTGAAGTAGACCTGATGGTTTCTGATGTTCAGCTTTGACCTTAGAACAAGTTAAACATTCTCCTACGTATTTAGCAATATCGGCTTTCATACCCGGCCACCGAATGTGTTTCTTGAGATCTTTGTACATCTTTCCCTCTCCAGGATGTATTGAGTATCTGGTTTTATGAGCTTCTCTAAGTACCATTTCTCTCATATCTCCAAATAGGCACAACTCTTTGAATCATCGTTCGTAGGTGGTGATATCGAAACCTTGCATTCGTAATCCTCTAAGGTCTACCTTGAGATTATTCACCTCATTTCTTAGACGATACTGCTCATTCATCAAGTGCTTCTAACCACGGTAGTGCGTAAGCAGCATCTTGTCCTACCTGCTCGAGATAGGTATTCCACCATGTTAACGCAGTACCTGTGAAGGTATGCGTAGTGTAGTGACCCGAACTTTTCCATGTTTATATATATTAACTGAGATTGATATTTATATGATTAAATGTTTCCAACATGTTAAGCAATCAAACTTGTTAAGACTTGATTAATTGAAATAGGTTTCATATAGACAATTGACCACCCAAGTTGACCGGTGATTCACGAACGTTAAAACTTGTAAAAACTATATGATGACATATATATGGATATATATATAGTTAACATGATACTATGATAAGTAAACATATCATTAAGTATATTAACAATGAACTACATATGTAAAAACAAGACTACTAACTTAATGATTTTTAAACGAGACATATATGTAACGATTATCGTTGTAAAGACATTTAATGTATATATATCATATTAAGAGATATTCATACATGATAATATCATGATAATATAATAATTTAAAATCTCATTTGATATTATAAACATTGGGTTAACAACATTTAACAAGACCGTTAACCTAAAGGTTTAAAAACAACACTTACATGTAACGACTAACGATGACTTAACGACTCAGTTAAAATGTATATACATGTAGTGTTTTAATATGTATTTATACACTTTTGAAAGACTTCAATACACTTATCAAAATGCTTCTACTTAACAAAAATGCTTACAATTACATCCTCGTTCAGTTTCATCAACAATTCTACTCGTATGCACCCGTATTCGTACTCGTACAATACACAGCTTTTAGATGTATGTACTATTGGTATATACACTCCAATGATCAGCTCTTAGCAGCCCATGTGAGTCACTTAACACATGTGGGAACCATCATTTGGCAACTAGCATGAAATATCTCATAAAATTACAAAAATATGAGTAATCATTCATGACTTATTTACATGAAAACAAAATTACATATCCTTTATATCTAATCCATACACCAACGACCAAAAACACCTACAAACACTTTCATTCTTCAATTTTCTTCATCTAATTGATCTCTCTCAAGTTCTATCTTCAAGTTCTAAGTGTTCTTCATAAATTCCAAAAGTTCTAGTTTCATAAAATCAAGAATACTTTCAAGTTTGCTAGCTCACTTCCAATCTTGTAAGGTGATCATCCAACCTCAAGAAATCTTTGTTTATTACAGTAGGTTATCATTCTAATACAAGGTAATAATCATATTCAAACTTTGGTTCAATTTCTATAACTATAACAATCTTATTTCAAGTGATGATCTTACTTGAACTTGTTTTCGTGTCATGATTCTGCTTCAAGAACTTCGAGCCATCCAAGGATCCATTGAAGCTAGATCCATTTTTCTCTTTTCCAGTAGGTTTATCCAAGGAAATTAAGGTAGTAATGATGTTCATAACATCATTCGATTCATACATATAAAGCTATCTTATTCGAAGGTTTAAACTTGTAATCACTAGAACATAGTTTAGTTAATTCTAAACTTGTTCGCAAACAAAAGTTAATCCTTCTAACTTGACTTTTAAAATCAACTAAACACATGTTCTATATCTATATGATATGCTAACTTAATGATTTAAAACCTGGAAACACGAAAAACACCGTAAAACCGGATTTACGCCGTCGTAGTAACACCGCGGGCTGTTTTGGGTTAGTTAATTAAAAACTATGATAAACTTTGATTTAAAAGTTGTTATTCTGAGAAAATGATTTTTATTATGAACATGAAACTATATCCAAAAATTATGGTTAAACTCAAAGTGGAAGTATGTTTTTCTAAAATGGTCATCTAGACGTCGTTCTTTCGACTGAAATGACTACCTTTACAAAAACGACTTGTAACTTATTTTTCTGACTATAAACCTATACTTTTTCTGTTTAGATTCATAAAATAGAGTTCAATATGAAACCATAGCAATTTGATTCACTCAAAACGGATTTAAAATGAAGAAGTTATGGGTAAAACAAGATTGGATAATTTTTCTCATTTTAGCTACGTGAAAATTGGTAACAAATCTATTCCAACCATAACTTAATCAACTTGTATTGTATATTATGTAATCTTGAGATACCATAGACACGTATACAATGTTTCGACCTATCATGTCGACACATCTATATATATTTCGGAACAACCATAGACACTCTATATGTGAATGTTGGAGTTAGCTATACAGGGTTGAGGTTGATTCCAAAATATATATAGTTTGAGTTGTGATCAATACTGAGATACGTATACACTAGGTCGTGGATTGATTCAAGATAATATTTATCGATTTATTTCTGTACATCTAACTGTGGACAACTAGTTATAGGTTACTAACGAGGACAGCTGACTTAATAAACTTAAAACATCAAAATATATTAAAAGTGTTGTAAATATATTTTGAACATACTTTAATATATATGTATATATTGTTATAGGTTCGTGAATCAACAGTGGCCAAGTCTTACTTCTCGACGAAGTAAAAATCTGTGAAAGTGAGTTATAGTCCCACTTTTAAAATCTAATATTTTTGGGATGAGAATACATGCAGGTTTTATAAATGATTTACAAAATAGACACAAGTACGTGAAACTACATTCTATGGTTGAATTATCGAAATCGAATATGCCCCTTTTTATTAAGTCTGGTAATCTAAGAATTAGGGAACAGACACCCTAATTGACGCGAATCCTAAAGATAGATCTATTGGGCCTAACAAACCCCATCCAAAGTACCGGATGCTTTAGTACTTCGAAATTTATATCATATCCGAAGGGTGTCCCGGAATGATGGGGATATTCTTATATATGCATCTTGTTATTGTCGGTTACCAGGTGTTCACCATATGAATGATTTTTATCTCTATGTATGGGATGTGTATTGAAATATGAAATCTTGTGGTCTATTATTATGATTTGATATATATAGGTTAAACCTATAACTCACCAACATTTTTGTTGACGTTTTAAGCATGTTTATTCTCATGTGATTATTAAGAGCTTCCGCTGTTGCATACTTAAATAAGGACGAGATTTGGAGTCCATGCTTGTATGATATTGTGTAAAAACTGCATTCAAGAAACTTATTTTGTTGTAACATATTTGTATTGTAAACCATTATGTAATGGTCGTGTGTAAACAGGATATTTTAGATTATCATTATTTGATAATCTACATAAAGCTTTTTAAACCTTTATTGATGAAATAAAGGTTATGGTTTGTTTTAAAATGAATGCAGTCTTGGAAAAACGTCTCATATACAGGTCAAAACCTCGCAACGAAATCAATTAATATGGAACGTTTTTAATCAATAAGAACGGGACATTTCAGTTGGTATCAGAGCGTTGGTCTTAGAGAACCAGAAAATTTGCATTAGTGTGTCTTATCGAGTTTGTTAGGATGCATTAGTGAGTCTGGACTTCGACCGTGTTTTCTTTAAAAATGATTGCTTAACATTTTTGTTGGAAACTATATATTTTTAGCATATGAATATTATGTGATATATTAATCTCTTAACGTGTTTGATATTATGTGATAGATGTCTACCTCTAGAACAAGTCCCATTGACTCACCTAATAATAATGAAGAGTCAAAT
Organism: Rutidosis leptorrhynchoides; assembly: GCF_046630445.1. Lineage (NCBI taxonomy): Eukaryota > Viridiplantae > Streptophyta > Magnoliopsida > Asterales > Asteraceae > Rutidosis > Rutidosis leptorrhynchoides. The sequence goes on from NC_092339.1 coordinate 235,273,647, forward strand.
GTAAATTGGAATGATTTGTGGACTGATTCACAAGTTCCCGAAGAGGAACCGGAAGAAGAGTCGGAACCGGAAGAAGAATCGGAACCGGAAGAAGAATCGGAACCGGATGAAGAAATAGAACCGGTGGGGGAAATAATAAAACGGTTAAGTAAAAGAAAATCCTCAACCAACCGACCAAAGTTAATTATGGTCAATGGTGTTTCCGCCAAGGAAGCAAAATATTGGGAGGATTACCAATTCTCCGATGAATCGGATTCCGACGAGAATTCCGATGATGTTATAGAAATTACCCCAACTGAATTTAAAAAGGCAAAAGAAAATAATAAGGGAAAGGGCATAAAAATAGAGAAATCTAATTCCAACCCCGATGAACTTTATATGTATCGTCAACCCCCGAAGTCCTTAAGTTGTAACAATGACCCGGGAACCTCTAAACCACCAGGTTTTTCTAAACCAATGTGGATAACGACGGCTCGTATTAGGGGAAAATCATATATCCCTAGAAACTTGGCAAAACGAACCAAAACCGAAGAAGAAGAAACAAGCGAGTCGGAATAAGATAGTTGTATTCATGTGGTGTAATATATGTAATGTAGTGTGCTTATGCTTTATGATATATGTAAAAATTGCTTGTATTAATAAGTATTTTTTTTTATGAATCTAACTCTTGTCTATTTTACAGTATAAAAACGCAAAATGGATAGACAACCCAATATTTTAAGAGACCTACCCGGAGACATGATTGATGAAATCTTGTCTAGAGTCGGTCAGAATTCCTCGGCACAACTATTTAAGGCGAGATCAGTTTGTAAGACATTCGAAGAACGTTCCAAGAATGTCTTGGTTTATAAGAGACTTTCGTTTGAAAGATGGGGGATATCACATTGGGAAACCCATAAGTTACGATGTGTTTACTTTGACGCATATATTGCGGGGAACCCAAATGCTATTTTACGCAATGGGTTAAGAAATTATTTTGACTCAATATATCCGAATATTGGACTTCGTGATTTAGAAAAAGCGGCTAACATGCAACATAAAGAAGCATGTTATGCTTACGGATTAGTAATGTTCGCTTCTCACCAAAGTGAGAACAAGAACATCGGGCTACAACTATTAAACAAAACGTTCCCACAAGTGACGGAGTCGGTAATTGGGGTAAGAAATGAGGTTTTTAGATTGTTACGGGACTGTTGGACATTACGTAACCCTCGTCCCTTTGACGACGTTACAACACGCTGTCTTATCAACTGCCATAACGGTTATGTTGCACAAGACCAAGGATGGGAAGTAGTCCTAGTAAAACCAGAATGCATGACTTGTTTCTGGACGTATAAATTACGTGTCTTTATTGCCTTTGCTGAACGACTTGTGTACTAGCTAGAATTATCTTCACAACTATCTTGTATCAAAGTTATTGTGTGCTATATTTCATGCTTTATGTAAAATAAGCGGTATTGTAAGTTTGTAAAATATTGTATAAAAGTTTGAACGCGAAATATTATTATAATCAGTTTTTCATATAGAATTGTAGTAGTTGAATTGTATATTAGCTACTAAGTATGAACTTAACGGGTAGGTACTACCCGAATTTAAACTTATAAAACGCTAATATGAAGAAAAAGCTTTTATAAATGAGTTCATATTATGCTACGAAATACTATTAACTACTCTTAATATTCTGTATGATTAACTTGTTCCATTTAACTATTTTGAAGGAAATGGCACCGACTACTCGACACACCGTGAATATGAATGAAGAGGAATTCCGTACTTTTCTAGCTTCAAACATAGCCGCAGTACAGGCTGCGCTACATACCAACAATAACCTTGGATCTAGCAGTACAGGAAATCGTGTAGGATGCACCTACAAAGAATTCACTGCCTGCAAACCTTTGGAATTTGATGGAACCGAAGGACCGATCGGATTGAAACGGTGGACCGAGAAGGTTGAATCGGTGTTTGCCATAAGTAAGTGTACTGAAGAGGACAAAGTGAAGTACGCTACGCATACCTTCACAGGTTCTGCGTTAACATGGTGGAATACCTATCTAGAGCAAGTGGGACAAGATGATGCGTACGCACTACCGTGGTCAGCATTCAAGCACTTGATGAACGAGAAGTACCGTCCCAGAACCGAGGTCAATAAGCTCAAGACAGAACTTAGAGGGTTACGAACCCAAGGATTTGATATTACCACGTACGAAAGACGATTCACAGAATTGTGCCTATTGTGTCCGGGAGCATTCGAAGATGAGGAAGAGAAGATCGACGCGTTTGTGAAAGGATTACCGGAAAGAATCCAAGAAAATATAAGTTCACACGAGCCCGCCTCCATACAACAGGCATGTAGAATGGCTCACAAACTCGTGAACCAAATTGAAGAAAGAATTAAAGAACAGACTGCTGAAGAGGCTAATGTGAAGCAAGTCAAAAGAAAGTGGGAGGAAAACGGTGATAAGAATCACCAATACAACAACAACAGCAATTACAACAATAATCGCAACAATTATCCCAACAATCGCAACATCAATCGCAACTACAACAAACGGCCCAACAACAACAACAACAACAACAACAACAACAGCAAGTACAACAATCATCCCAACAACAATAATAACCGCAACAACAACAACAATCAGAAGCAGCTATGCCAAAGGTGTGAAAAGAATCACTCGGGGTTCTGCACCAAATTTTGCAACAAGTGTAAAAGAAATGGTCATAGCGCGGCGAAGTGTGAGGTCTACGGACCAGGGGTTAATAGAACGAAAGGAACAAATGGTGTCGGAACGAGTAATGGCGGAGCAAGTAGTGTCGGAGCAAGTTATGCCAATGTAGTTTGTTATAAATGTGGAAAACCGGGCCACATTATTAGAAATTGCCCGAACCAGGAGAACACGAATGGACAAGGCCGTGGAAGAGTTTTCAATATTAATGCGTCAGAGGCACAGGAAGACCCGGAGCTTGTTATGGGTACGTTTCTTATTGACAATAAATCTGCTTACGTTTTATTTGATTCGGGTGCGGATAGAAGCTATATGAGTAGAGATTTTTGTGCTAAATTAAGTTGTCCATTGACGCCTTTGGATAGTAAATTTTTACTCGAATTAGCAAATGGTAAATTAATTTCAGCAGATAATATATGTCGGAATCGAGAAATTAAACTGGTTAGCGAAACATTTAAGATTGATTTGATACCAGTAGAGTTAGGGAGTTTTGATGTGATAATCGGTATGGACTGGTTGAAAGAAGTGAAAGCGGAGATCGTTTGTTACAAAAATGCAATTCGCATTATACGAGAAAAAGGAAAACCCTTAATGGTGTACGGAGAAAAGGGCAACACGAAGCTACATCTTATTAGTAATTTGAAGGCACAAAAACTAATAAGAAAAGGTTGCTATGCTGTTCTAGCACACGTCGAGAAAGTACAAACTGAAGAAAAGAGCATCAATGATGTTCCCGTCGCAAAAGAATTTCCTGATGTATTTCCGAAAGAATTACCGGGATTACCCCCACATCGATCCGTTGAATTTCAAATAGATCTTGTACCAGGAGCTGCACCAATAGCTCGTGCTCCTTACAGACTCGCACCCAGTGAGATGAAAGAACTACAAAGCCAATTACAAGAACTTTTAGAGCGTGGTTTCATTCGACCAAGCACATCACCGTGGGGAGCTCCTGTTTTGTTTGTCAAGAAGAAAGATGGTACATTCAGGTTGTGTATCGACTACCGAGAGTTAAACAAACTTACCATCAAGAACTGCTACCCACTACCGAGAATCGATGACTTATTTGATCAACTACAAGGCTCGTCTGTTTATTCAAAGATTGACTTACGTTCCGGGTATCATCAAATGCGGGTGAAAGAAGATGATATTCCAAAGACTGCTTTCAGAACACGTTACGGTCATTACGAGTTTATGGTCATGCCGTTTGGTTTAACTAATGCACCAGCTGTGTTCATGGACCTTATGAACCAAGTGTGTGGACCATACCTTGACAAGTTTGTCATTGTTTTCATTGATGACATACTTATTTACTCAAAGAATGACCAAGAACACGGTGAACATTTGAGAAAGGTGTTAGAAGTATTGAGGAAGGAAGAATTGTACGCTAAGTTTTCAAAGTGTGCATTTTGGTTGGAAGAAGTTCAATTCCTCGGTCACATAGTGAACAAAGAAGGTATTAAGGTGGATCCAGCAAAGATAGAAACTGTTGAAAAGTGGGAAACCCCGAAAACTCCGAAACACATACGCCAGTTTTTAGGACTAGCTGGTTACTATAGAAGGTTCATCCAAGAATTTTCCAGAATAGCAAAACCCTTGACTGCATTAACGCATAAAGGGAAGAAATTTGAATGGAATGATGAACAAGAGAAAGCGTTTCAGTTATTGAAGAAAAAGCTAACTACGGCACCTATATTGTCATTGCCTGAAGGGAATGATGATTTTGTGATTTATTGTGATGCATCAAAGCAAGGTCTCGGTTGTGTATTAATGCAACGAACGAAGGTGATTGCTTATGCGTCTAGACAATTGAAGATTCACGAACAAAATTATACGACGCATGATTTGGAATTAGGCGCGGTTGTTTTTGCATTAAAGACTTGGAGGCACTACTTATATGGGGTCAAAAGTATTATATATACCGACCACAAAAGTCTTCAACACATATTTAATCAGAAACAACTGAATATGAGGCAGCGTAGGTGGATTGAATTATTGAATGATTACGACTTTGAGATTCGTTACCACCCGGGGAAGGCAAATGTGGTAGCCGATGCCTTGAGCAGGAAGGACAGAGAACCCATTCGAGTAAAATCTATGAATATAATGATTCATAATAACATTACTACTCAAATAAAGGAGGCGCAACAAGGAGTTTTAAAAGAGGGAAATTTAAAGGATGAAATACCCAAAGGATCGGAGAAGCATCTTAATATTCGGGAAGACGGAACCCGGTATAGGGCTGAAAGGATTTGGGTACCAAAATTTGGAGATATGAGAGAAATGGTACTTAGAGAAGCTCATAAAACCAGATACTCAATACATCCTGGAACGGGGAAGATGTACAAGGATCTCAAGAAACATTTTTGGTGGCCGGGTATAAAAGCCGATGTTGCTAAATACGTAGGAGAATGTTTGACGTGTTCTAAGGTCAAAGCTGAGCATCAGAAACCATCAGGTCTACTTCAACAACCCGAAATCCCGGAATGGAAATGGGAAAACATTACCATGGATTTCATCACTAAATTGCCAAGGACTGCAAGTGGTTTTGATACTATTTGGGTAATAGTTGATCGTCTCACCAAATCAGCACACTTCCTACCAATAAGAGAAGATGACAAGATGGAGAAGTTAGCACGACTGTATTTGAAGGAAGTCGTCTCCAGACATGGAATACCAATCTCTATTATCTCTGATAGGGATGGTAGATTTATTTCAAGATTCTGGCAAACATTACAGCAAGCATTAGGAACTCGTCTAGACATGAGTACTGCCTATCATCCACAAACTGATGGGCAGAGCGAAAGGACGATACAAACGCTTGAAGACATGCTACGAGCATGTGTTATTGATTTCGGAAACAGTTGGGATCGACATCTACCGTTAGCAGAATTTTCCTACAACAACAGCTACCATTCAAGCATTGAGATGGCGCCGTTTGAAGCACTTTATGGTAGAAAGTGCAGGTCTCCGATTTGTTGGAGTGAAGTGGGGGATAGACAGATTACGGGTCCGGAGATTATACAAGAAACTACCGAGAAGATCATCCAAATTCAACAACGGTTGAAAACCGCCCAAAGTCGACAAAAGAGCTACGCTGACATTAAAAGAAAAGATATAGAATTTGAAATTGGAGAGATGGTCATGCTTAAAGTTGCACCTTGGAAAGGCGTTGTTCGATTTGGTAAACGAGGGAAATTAAATCCAAGGTATATTGGACCATTCAAGATTATTGATCGTGTCGGAACAGTAGCTTACCGACTAGAATTACCTCAACAACTCGCGGCTGTACATAACACTTTCCACGTCTCGAATTTGAAGAAATGTTTTGCTAAAGAAGATCTCACTATTCCGTTAGATGAAATCCAAATCAACGAAAAACTTCAATTCATCGAAGAACCCGTCGAAATAATGGATCGTGAGGTTAAAAGACTTAAGCAAAACAAGATACCAATTGTTAAGGTTCGATGGAATGCTCGTAGAGGACCCGAGTTCACCTGGGAGCGTGAAGATCAGATGAAGAAGAAATACCCGCATCTATTTCCAGAAGATTCGTCAACACCCTCAACAGCTTAAAATTTCGGGACGAAATTTATTTAAAGTGCTCATTCATCAAGTGCTTCTAACCACGGTAGTGCGTAAGCAGCATCTTGTCCTACCTGCTCGAGATAGGTATTCCACCATGTTAACGCAGTACCTGTGAAGGTATGCGTAGTGTAGTGACCCGAACTTTTCCATGTTTATATATATTAACTGAGATTGATATTTATATGATTAAATGTTTCCAACATGTTAAGCAATCAAACTTGTTAAGACTTGATTAATTGAAATAGGTTTCATATAGACAATTGACCACCCAAGTTGACCGGTGATTCACGAACGTTAAAACTTGTAAAAACTATATGATGACATATATATGGATATATATATAGTTAACATGATACTATGATAAGTAAACATATCATTAAGTATATTAACAATGAACTACATATGTAAAAACAAGACTACTAACTTAATGATTTTTAAACGAGACATATATGTAACGATTATCGTTGTAAAGACATTTAATGTATATATATCATATTAAGAGATATTCATACATGATAATATCATGATAATATAATAATTTAAAATCTCATTTGATATTATAAACATTGGGTTAACAACATTTAACAAGACCGTTAACCTAAAGGTTTAAAAACAACACTTACATGTAACGACTAACGATGACTTAACGACTCAGTTAAAATGTATATACATGTAGTGTTTTAATATGTATTTATACACTTTTGAAAGACTTCAATACACTTATCAAAATGCTTCTACTTAACAAAAATGCTTACAATTACATCCTCGTTCAGTTTCATCAACAATTCTACTCGTATGCACCCGTATTCGTACTCGTACAATACACGGCTTTTAGATGTATGTACTATTGGTATATACACTCCAATGATCAGCTCTTAGCAGCCCATGTGAGTCACCTAACACATGTGGGAACCATCATTTGGCAACTAGCATGAAATATCTCATAAAATTACAAAAATATGAGTAATCATTCATGACTTATTTACATGAAAACAAAATTACATATCCTTTATATCTAATCCATACACCAACGACCAAAAACACCTACAAACACTTTCATTCTTCAATTTTCTTCATCTAATTGATCTCTCTCAAGTTCTATCTTCAAGTTCTAAGTGTTCTTCATAAATTCCAAAAGTTCTAGTTTCATAAAATCAAGAATACTTTCAAGTTTGCTAGCTCACTTCCAATCTTGTAAGGTGATCATCCAACCTCAAGAAATCTTTGTTTATTACAGTAGGTTATCATTCTAATACAAGGTAATAATCATATTCAAACTTTGGTTCAATTTCTATAACTATAACAATCTTATTTCAAGTGATGATCTTACTTGAACTTGTTTTCGTGTCATGATTCTGCTTCAAGAACTTCGAGCCATCCAAGGATCCATTGAAGCTAGATCCATTTTTCTCTTTTCCAGTAGGTTTATCCAAGGAAATTAAGGTAGTAATGATGTTCATAACATCATTCGATTCATACATATAAAGCTATCTTATTCGAAGGTTTAAACTTGTAATCACTAGAACATAGTTTAGTTAATTCTAAACTTGTTCGCAAACAAAAGTTAATCCTTCTAACTTGACTTTTAAAATCAACTAAACACATGTTCTATATCTATATGATATGCTAACTTAATGATTTAAAACCTGGAAACACGAAAAACACCGTAAAACCGGATTTACGCCGTCGTAGTAACACCGCGGGCTGTTTTGGGTTAGTTAATTAAAAACTATGATAAACTTTGATTTAAAAGTTGTTATTCTGAGAAAATGATTTTTATTATGAACATGAAACTATATCCAAAAATTATGGTTAAACTCAAAGTGGAAGTATGTTTTCTAAAATGGTCATCTAGACGTCGTTCTTTCGACTGAAATGACTACCTTTACAAAAACGACTTGTAACTTATTTTTCTGACTATAAACCTATACTTTTTATGTTTAGATTCAAAAAATAGAGTTCAATATGAAACCATAGCAATTTGATTCACTCAAAACGGATTTAAAATGAAGAAGTTATGGGTTAAACAAGATTGGATAATTTTTCTCATTTTAGCTACGTGAAAATTGGTAACAAATCTATTCCAACCATAACTTAATCAACTTGTATTGTATATTATGTAATCTTGAGATACCATAGACACGTATACAATGTTTCGACCTATCATGTCGACACATCTATATATATTTCGGAACAACCATAGACACTCTATATGTGAATGTTGGAGTTAGCTATACAGGGTTGAGGTTGATTCCAAAATATATATAGTTTGAGTTGTGATCAATACTAAGATACGTATACACTGGGTCGTGGATTGATTCAAGATAATATTTATCGATTTATTTCTGTACATCTAACTGTGGACAACTAGTTATAGGTTACTAACGAGGACAGCTGACTTAATAAACTTAAAACATCAAAATATATTAAAAGTGTTGTAAATATATTTTGAACATACTTTAATATATATGTATATATTGTTATAGGTTCGTGAATCAACAGTGGCCAAGTCTTACTTCCCGACGAAGTAAAAATCTGTGAAAGTGAGTTATAGTCCCACTTTTAAAATCTAATATTTTTGGGATGAGAATACATGCAGGTTTTATAAATGATTTACAAAATAGACACAAGTACGTGAAACTACATTCTATGGTTGAATTATCGAAATCGAATATGCCCCTTTTTATTAAGTCTGGTAATCTAAGAATTAGGGAACAGACACCCTAATTGACGCGAATCCTAAAGATAGATCTATTGGGCCTAACAAACCCCATCCAAAGTACCGGATGCTTTAGTACTTCGAAATTTATATCATATCCGAAGGGTGTCCCAGAATGATGGGGATATTCTTATATATGCATCTTGTTATTGTCGGTTACCAGGTGTTCACCATATGAATGATTTTTATCTCTATGTATGGGATGTGTATTGAAATATGAAATCTTGTGGTCTATTATTATGATTTGATATATATAGGTTAAACCTATAACTCACCAACATTTTTGTTGACGTTTTAAGCATGTTTATTCTCAGGTGATTATTAAGAGCTTCCGCTGTTGCATACTTAAATAAGGACGAGATTTGGAGTCCATGCTTGTATGATATTGTGTAAAAACTGCATTCAAGAAACTTATTTTGTTGTAACATATTTGTATTGTAAACCATTATGTAATGGTCGTGTGTAAACAGGATATTTTAGATTATCATTATTTGATAATCTACATAAAGCTTTTTAAACCTTTATTGATGAAATAAAGGTTATGGTTTGTTTTAAAATGAATGCAGTCTTGGAAAAACGTCTCATATAGAGGTCAAAACCTCGCAACGAAATCAATTAATATGGAACGTTTTTAATCAATAAGAACGGGACATTTCACGTAGCGTCCTTTACTTTGTCTTCTTCAGTACATTTACTTATGGAAAACACCGATTCAACCTTCTCGGTCTACCGTTTCAATCCGATTGGACCCTCGGTTCCATCAAATTCCAAAGGTTTGCAGGTAGTGAATTCTTTGTAGGAGCATCCTACACGATTTCTAGTGACGTTAGATCCATTGCTAGTTTTAGAGTTATTGTTGTTATTTCGCATTGCAGCCTGCACTGCGGCTAGATTTGCAGCAAGGAAAACACGGAAGTCTTCCTCGGTTATATTCAGAGTATTTCGAGTAGTAGGTGCCATTTCCTTCAAAAATAATCAAATGAATCAAGTTAATCATACAGAATATTAAGAGTAGTTAAGAGTATTTTGTAGCATGATATGAACTCATTTATAAAAGCTTTTTCTTCATATTAGCGTTTTATAATTTATAATTCGGGTAGTACCTACTCTTTAAGTTCATACTTAGCAGCTAATATACAATTCAAGTACTACAATTCTATATGAAAAACTGATAATAATATTTCGCACTCAAACTTTTATACAATATTTTACAAACGTATAATACCGCAATTTTACATATAGCATGAAATATAGCACACAATAACTTTGATACAAGGTAGTTGCAAAGACAATTGTAGTTAATACGCAAGTCGTTCAGCAAAGGCAATAAAAACACGTAATTCATAGGTCCAGAAATAGGTCATACATTCTGGTTTTACTAATATTATTTCCCATCCTTGGTCTTGTGGAAAATAACCGTTGTGGCCATTGGCTAGGCAGCATGTTGTAACGTCGTCAAAAGGACGAGGGTTACGTAATGCCCAACAGACCTGTAACAATCTAAAAACCTTATTTCTCACCCCAACTACTGAATTCATCACTTGTAGGAATGTTTTATTTAACAGTTGTAATTTGATGTTCTTTTTCTCAATTTGGTGAGAAGCGAACATTATTAATCCGTAAGCATAACATGCTTCTTTAAATTGCATGTTTGAAGCTCTTTCTAATGCATGAAGTCCAATGTTGGGATAGGTTGAGTTAAAATAGGTTCTCAACCCGTAGCATAAAATTGCATCTGGGTTTGACGCACTAAATGCCTTAAAGAAAACTCGGCGTAACTTAAAGTCTCCCCAATGTGATATACCCCATCTTTCAAAGGAAAGCCTCTTATAAACTAAGGCATGCCTGAAATGTCTTTCAAACGTTCGACAAACTAATTTCACCATAAATAATTGTGCTGATGAATTCTGCCTGACTCTAGACAAGATTTCATCAATCATATCCCCTGGTAGGTCTTCTAAATTTTTTGGTTGTCTATCCTTAACGTCCATTTTTGTTTTTACACTGTAAAATAAACAAGGATTAGATTCGTAAAAGATAATTAACAAACAACACAAGCAATTTTTACATATATCTTAAAAGTATAATCACACAACAATACATATATTACACAGCATGATTACAACTCTTTATTCCGACTCACTCATTTCTTCTTCTTCGAACTTGGTTCGTTTGGCTAATTTCCTAGGGATACATGGTGATCCTATAATACGAGCCATCATTTTCACAAATGGTTTAGAAAAACCCAGTGGCCTAGATGTTCCCAGATTATTGTTAAAATCTAAGAAATACGTACGTTTACGATACACATAAAGTTCATCAGGGTCGGAATCAGGTTTCTCTATTTTGATGCCCTTTCCCTTATTATTCTCTTTTGCCTTATTAAATTGAGTTGGGGTATTTATATAACATCTTCGAAATGCTCGTCGGGATCCGATTCATCAGAAAATTTGTAATTTCCCAATATTTTGCTTCCTTGGCGGAAACACCATTGACCATTTTTAACTTTGGTCCATTGGTTGAGGATTCATTTAATCATTTTACTGTAGGTATTGATATTTCTTCCTCCAGAACCTCTTCTTCTTCTGGTTCCTCTTCTTCTGGTTCCTTCGCTTTCGGTTCCTCTTCTTCCAGTTCCTACTCTTCCGGTTCCTCTTCGGGAATTTGTGAATCTTCCCAGAATATATTCGACTCTTCATTATTATTAGGTGAATCGATCGGATTTTTACTAGAGGTAGACATCTATCACACAATATCAAACATGTTAAGAGATTAATATATCACATAATACTTACATGTTAGTAATATGTAGTTTCTAACAAAAAGTGTTAAGCAATCGTTTTTGAAGAAAACACAGTCGAAGTCCAGACTCACTAATGCACCCTATCAAACTCAGTAAGACACACTAATGCAATTTCTAGTTCTCTAAGACCAATGCTCGGATACCAACTGAAATGCCCCGTTCATATTGATTATAAACGTTCCATATTAATTGATTTCGTTGAGAGGTTTTGACCTATATATGAGACGTTTTTCAAAGACTGCATTCGATTTTAAAACAAACCATAACCTTTAAAATATTACAACAATTATCAAATAATGATAATCTAAAATATAGCATTTTCACACGACCATTAGATAATGGTTTACAATAATATTACACAATAATATATGTCTTCGAATGCAGTTTTTAAACAATATTATACAAGCATGCTGACTCCAACTCTTGTCCATAAATTAGCATGCAACAGCGGAAGCTCTTAATAATCACCTGAGAATAAACATGCTTTAAACGTCAACAAAATGTTGGTGTGTTATAGGTTTAGCCTATATGTTGATCAAATTGTAATAATAGACCACAAGATTTCCATTTCCATTTCTCAATAACATGCAATCCGCATAAAAATCATTCATATGATGAATGCCTGGTAATCGACATTAACAAGATGCATATAGAATATCCCCATCATTCTGGGACTCACATCAGATATGATAAATTGAAGTATTAAAGCATCCGTAACTCGAATGAGGCTTGTTAGGCTAAATAGATCTATCTTTAGGATTCGTGTCAATTGTTGGCAATTATCATAAACACCAATTCTTAGGCTACCAAGCTAAAAAGGGGCATATTCGGTTCGATAATTCAACATAGAATGTAATTTCGATCAATTGTGTCTATTTTGTAAAACATTTATAAAACTACATGTATTCTTATCCCAAAAATAATAAATTTCAAAGGTGGGACTATAACTCACTTTCACATATTTTCACTTTGTTGGAAATAAGACTTGGCCACTGGTCGATTCACGAACCTATAACAAATATGTACATATATATCAAAGTATGATCGAAACATATTCACAACATTTTTATTACGTTTTAATGATTTAAGTTTGTTAAGTTAACAGTCCAACGTTAGTAATCTATAACTAGTTGTCCACAGTTAGATGTACGGAAATAAATCAATATATATTATCTCGAATCAATCCACGACCCAGGGTATAAAAGTCTTGAGCTAGATCACAACTCAAATTATATATATTATTTTGGAATCAACCTCAACCCTGTATAGCTAACTCAAGCATTATTGCATATAGAGTGTCTATGGTTGTTCCAAATAATATATATACATGGGTCGATATGATATGTCAAAACATTTGCATACGTGTCTTTTAAGATAACGATCTCATTTAATGTATATATGGATATATATATTATTTGGACACTTATGCAAATGTTTTGACATATCATATCGACCCATGTATATATATTATTTGGAACAACCATAGACCCTCTATATGCAGTAATGTTGGAGTTAGCTATACCGGGTTGAGGTTGATTCCAAAAATATATATACTTTGAGTTGTGATCTAGCCTGAGACGTGTATACACTGGGTCGTGGATTGATTCAAGATAATATATATCGATTTATTTCTGTACATCTAACTGTGGACAACTAGTTGTAGGTTACTAACGAGGACAGCTGACTTAATAAACCTAAAACATCAAAATGTATTAAAAGTGTTGTAAATATATTTTGAACATACTTTGATATATATGTACATATTTGTTATAGGTTCGTGAATCGACCAGTGGCCAAGTCTTACTTCCCGACGAAGTAAAAATCTGTGAAAGTGAGTTATAGTCCCACTTTTAAAATCTAATATTTTTGAGATGAGAATACATGCAGGTTTTATAAATGATTTACAAAATAGACACAAGTACGTGAAACTACATTCTATGGTTGAATTATCGAAATCGAATATACCCCTTTTTATTAAGTCTGGTAATCTAAGAATTAGGGAACAGACACCCTAATTGACGCGAATCCTAAAGATAGATCTATTGGGCCTAACAAACCCCATCCAAAGTACCGGATGCTTTAGTACTTCAAAATTTATATCATATTCGAAGGGTGTCCCGGAATGATTGGGATATTCTTATATATGCATCTTGTTAATGTCGGTTACCAGGTGTTCACCATATGAATGAGTTTTATCTCTATGTATGGGATGTATATTGAAATATAAAGTCTTGTGGTCTATTGTTACGATTTGATATATATAGGTTAAACCTATAACTCACTAACATTTTTGTTGATGTTTTAAGCATGTTTATTCTCAGGTGATTATTAAGAGCTTTCGCTGTCGCATACTTAAATAAGGACAAGATTTGGAGTCCATGCTTGTATGATATTGTGTAAAAACTGCATTCAAGGAACTTATTTCGTTGTAACATATTTGTATTGTAAACCATTATGTAATAGTAGTGTGTAAACAAGATATTTTAGATTATCATTATTTGATAATCTACGTAAAGCTTTTTAAACCTTTATTGATGAAATAAATGTTATGGTTTGTTTTAAAATGAATGCAGTCTTTGAAAAAACGTCTCATATAGAGGTCAAAACCTCGCAACGAAATCAATTAATATGGAACGTTTTTAATCAATAAGAACGGGACATTTCAGTTGGTATCCGAGCGTTGGTCTTAGAGAACCAGAATTTTGCATTAGACTGTCTTATCGAGTTTGTTAGGATGCATTAGTGAGTCTGGACTTCGACCGTGTTTACTTGAAAAATGATTGCTTAACAAATTTTGTTGGAAACTATATATTTTTAACATGTTAATATTATGTGATATATTAATCTCTTAACGTGTTTGATATTATGTGATAGATGTCTACCTCTAGAACAAGTCCCATTGACTCACCTAATAATAATGAAAAGTCAAATGGAAATTGGAATGATTCGTGGACTAATTCACAAGTTCCCGAAGAGAAACCAGAAGAAGAGTCGGAACCGGAAGAAGAGTCGGAACCGGAAGAAGAATCGAAACAGGAAGAAGAATCGGTACCGGAAGAAGAAATAGAACCAGTGGGGAAATAATAAAACGGTTAAGTAGAAGAAAATCCTCAACCAACCGACCAAAGTTAATTATGGTCAATGGTGTTTCCGCCAAGGAAGCAAAGTATTGGGAGGATTACTAATTCTCCAATGAATCGGATCCAAACAAGGATTTCGATGATGTTATAGAAATTACCCCAACAAAATTTAATAAGGCAAAAGAGAACAATGAGGGAAAGGGCATAAAAATAGAGAAATTTGATTCCAAACCCGATGAACTTTATATGTATCGTCAACACCCATATTTCTTAAGTTGTGACAATAACCCGGGAACCTCTAAACCACCAGATTTTTCTAAACCAATGTGGAAAATGACGGCTCGTATTAGGGGAACATCATATATCCCTAGAATCTTGGCAAAACGAACCAAAACCGAAGAAGAAGAAATTTGCGAGTCGGAATAAGATAGTTGTATTCGTGTGGTGTAATATATGTAATATAGTGTGCTTATGCTTTATGATATATGCAAAAATTGCTTGTATTAATAAGTATTTTTTTATGAATCTAACTCTTGTCTATTTTACAGTATAAAAACACAAAATGGATAGACAACCCAATATTTTAAGAGACCTACCCGGAGACATGATTGATGAAATCTTGTCTAGAGTCGGTCAGAATTCCTCGGCACAACTATTTAAGGCGAGATCAGTTTGTAAGACATTCGAAGAATGTTCC
This sequence comes from Rutidosis leptorrhynchoides, assembly GCF_046630445.1. NCBI lineage: Eukaryota > Viridiplantae > Streptophyta > Magnoliopsida > Asterales > Asteraceae > Rutidosis > Rutidosis leptorrhynchoides. The sequence continues at coordinate 235,289,260 of NC_092339.1, forward strand.
AAGAATGCCTTGGTTTATAAAAGGCTTTCGTTCGAAAGATGGGGGATATCACATTGGGAAATCCATAAGTTACGATGTGTTTACTTTGACGCATATATTGCGGGGAACCCAAATGCTATTTTACGCAACGGGTTAAGAAATTATTTTGACACAATATATCCGAATATAGGACTTCATGATTTAGAAAAAGCGGCTAACATGCAACATAAAGAAGCATGTTATGCTTACGGGTTAGTAATGTTCGCTTCTCACCAAAGTGAGAACAAGAACATCGGGCTACAACTATTATACAAAACGTTCCCACAAGTGACGGAGTCGGTAATTGGGGTAAGAAATGAGGTTTTTAGGTTATTACGAGACTGTTGGTCATTACGTAACCTTCATACTTTTGACGACGTTACAACACATTGTCTTACTATTGGTCACAATGGTTATGTTCCACAAAACCAAGGATGGGAAGTGGTATTAGTAAAACCAAAATGCATGACTTGTTTCTGGACGTATGAATTACGTGTCTTTATTGCCTTTGCTGAACGCCTTATTTATTAACTAGAATTCTCTTCGCAACTACTTTGTATCAAAGTTTATTGTGCTATATTTCATGCTATATGTAAAATAGCGGTATTGTAAGTTTGCAAGTTATTGTATAAAGGTTTGAATATGATATATTTTTTTTTGTGATTAGTTTTTCATATAGAATTGTAGTAGTTGAAATGGTATGTTAGCTACTAAGTATGAACTTAACGGGTAGGTACTACCCGAATTAAAGAGTATAAAACGCTAATATGAAGAAAGAGCTTTTATAAATAAGTTCATATTACGCTACGAAATACTATTGACTACTCTTGATATTCTTTATGATTAACTCGTTTCATTTGACTATTTTTGAAGGAAATGGCACCGACTACTCGACACACCTTGAATATGAGCGAAGAGCAATTTTGTGCCTTTCTTGCTTTAAATATAGCCGCAGTACAGGCCTCACTACATACCAACAATAACTCTGAATCTAGCAATACAGCTAACGGCGCAAGAAATCGTATAGGATGCTCCTACAAGGAATTCACTACCTACAAACCTTCAGAATTTGATGGGACCGAAGGACCAATCGGATTGAAACGGTGGACCGAGAAAGTTGAATCGGTCTTTGCTATAAGTAAGTGTGCTGAAGGAGACAAAGTGAAGTACGCTACGCATACCTTCACAGGTATTGCGTTAACATGGTGGAATACCTATCTAGAGCAAGTGGGACAAGATGCTGCTTACGCGCTACCGTGGTCAGCATTCAAGCACTTGATGAACGAGAAGTACCGTCCTAGAACCGAGGTCAATAAGCTCAAGTCAGAACTTAGAGGGTTACGAACACAGGGATTCGATATTACTTCGTACGAAAGACGATTCACAGAATTGTGCCTATTGTGTCCAAGAGCATTCGAAGATGAGGAAGAGAAGATCGACGCGTTTGTGAAAGGGTTACCGGAGAGAATCCAAGAAGATATATGTTCACACGAGCCTGCCTCCATACAAAAGGCATGTAGAATGGTTCACAAACTAGTGAACCAGATTGAGGGAAGAATTAAAGAACAGGCGGCTGAAGAGGCCAACGTGAAGCTAGTCAAAAGAAAGTGGGAGGAAAACGGTGATAAGAGTCACCAAAACAACAACAACTATCCCAACAATCGCAACTACAAAAAAACGGCAAAACAACAACAACAACAACTACAACAATCATTCCAACAACAATAACAACCGCAACAACAACAATCAGAAGCAGTTATGTCAAAGGTGTGAAAAGTATCACTCGGGGTTCTGCACCAAATTTTGCAACAAGTGTAAAAGAAATGGTCATAGCGCGGTGAAGTGTGAGGTCTACGGACTAGGGGTTAACAGAACGAAAGGAACAAATGGTGTCGGAACGAGTAATGGCGGAGTAAGTAGTGTCAGAGCAAGTTATGCCAATGTAGTTTGTTATAAATGTGGAAAATCGGGCCACATTATTAGAAATTGCCCGAACCAGGAGAACACGAATTGTAACGACCCGGAAAATTTCGACTAATTTTAAACCAAACTCTCGATACGATTTAATATTCTTGACACGATAAGAAAAATGAGATCTTTCTTAACACTTTATCCGCCACTGATTTCGCACGATATAACAGTCCGTGCTAAACTGTCGGTATAAGATTACAAGCTCACGACTGCTAACTGTTCTTAACCGATTACTGTGAATGATTCCTAAAATATCCCTTTTACCTATTCAAATGTTGACAACACACTAATACGTTTAAATTAGTAGTCATTATTATATTATAATTGTTATTATTTGGGTACTGTGTTTGTGCTACATAAATGATATGGCCTTTTCCTCAAACAGAATCCAATTACCTAATTCAATGATTTCATGTTAGGTAATTATTATTATTATATTATATATATATCTGTTAACTATTTGGTATCCGTGAATTCAATTATCAACTGGAATGTACTGTGTTTGAGTGCATATCAAAATATCTATACACTATCATCATATTATATATATACTAGTGCTTATGATACACCATTTACTACCTCTAATATTTTTCTTTGTTAGCTGCCATCATAACAACTCTCACCATCTTTAACCATTGTTATAATTTTCTGTTTATAAGCTCAACGCTATCATCATTAATAATTCATGTGAATTATTACTTGTCAATTAAAATACGCAAACCGGGTACACTTGTTGTTGCTACATTTATTTCTGTTTCTTTCCATTATTCGACAACCCAAACTCAACAACTGCTATTCGACCCTCCCATCTTCTGTTGCTATAATTTATTGTCTTTCTATGTTACAACCGTTAATAAACACCTCACCTGCCATCCCTCTTCCACCTTGAACCACTCACCATAACCACCACCATGACCATCGTGAAACAATCGATCACCACTTTCAATCACCATACCATCCATCATTATATTTTTGTTTCTCCTTCGTGATTTTTACCCACCCTCACTCCCATCACCTCATCAACAACACCAACTTGAAGGGCTATCTGTTTTGCTGCATATATATACCTTCTGGGTTTCGATCGAATTCAAGAATAACAACCACCATGGTGCTACATTTTGTTGTTTCTGTTTATATAAACCTTAATCGCCATTTAAACACCCACCATAAACTACTAATAAACCCAACACCTTCACCTTCAACTTTTTGCTCGAACCCCATTCATTACCCTTGTTCTTTCTCATCTTTTCTGTTCCAATTGATCCGGTCATTCCTCTAAACCACCATCTTCGTGTTTTCTATTTTCAAACAATAACGGAGAGATAGATGATGATTAAGATGAAGGCAACTGGTTTGAAGAAGATTATGTCCACATATAACTTTTCTTTGTTTCTGTTTCCACCATTCGACATATACTAGACACAAACCCACTTGCCATAAAGTTGAATGTGATTATTATTATTGTTGTTTTGCAGCCAACACCCACCACTAGCCACTTTTAAGTATAAAGTCTAAAAGGAGGATGGGGCCATATTATTTTTATTTGGCCGAAGTATTTGAGGATTTAAATAGGGACACTTGTGTTTTCACCTACTATTACACCCTTTGGAGATGGTTGATATAATACAAATTTAAGAGTGATATAATTGATAAAGTAATAAAAGGTGGTTATGATGAGATTGGATGATGGACGTAGCAAAATAAAAAAAATGATGATGAACGTACGTAATGAAAATGATGATGATGAATACGTTGTATGATATACACGATGGTGATGATTGAAAGTTGATGATGGTACACGATGATACAGAAACGATGCTGATAGTGATGAAATACGGTATCTAATTTAATGAAGAAATAAGTGGGTTCATTTTAGTAAGAAATGGAGCGATGGTTCAAGATGTTAGGGTTAAGCTAGAGATCCTGAGTTCGAACCTGGGCCTCCACAATTTATTTTATTTTTATCATTAAGTGATTTCATAATTGTTGGGCCGTGATCTTTCCTTCTAGTTGGGCCGAGAGACTAACTTAGTAGTTGGGCCGAAATCCAATTTAGATTAGGAAGGAGAGGGAACAGTTTAATTCGGGTTATAAATAATTCAATGGGGATTAAATCAGAAAAATAGAAATGGGTGGAGGGTTTGTGATGTTAGTGGTTAGCGAGAGGTCCTGAGTTCAAAACCGGTTTGGGACATTCTTTTTAGGAAAAGCTTATAAACCCTCTTAAAGGTATTATTATTATTATTATTATTATTATTATTATTATTATTATTATTATTATTATTATTATTATTATTATTATTATTATTATTATTATTATTATTATTATTATTATTACTATTATTACTATTATTATCATTATTAGAAAATTTTCATTTTTATCAAAATTATTATTATTAATACTAGCATCACTATTATTAACATAATAACTACTATTATTATTATTATTATTGAAAAATGAAACAACTTTTTATTTATTATTATTATCAATATTATTTTACCAAATAACTATTAGTTATATAAAATCATATTTACTACATGTAACATAACCCTAGTAAAACTTTTATAATAAAAATTAATAAATGTAATTAATTAGGTTGCTAATGAAACACATAATTAAAATAACAACTAAGTCACTAATAATACATAATTTAATTCGACTTCAATTATATGTGTTAATATATATATAAATGATATAGGTTCGTGAATCTGAGGTCAACCCTACACTTGTTAAATATCGTCATATGTATTTTTACTACAAAATACAGTATGGTGAGTTTCATTTGCTCCCTTTTTAATTGCTTTTGCAATATATATTTTTGGGCTGAGAATACATGCGATATTTTATAAATGCTTTACATACACTTGCGAGTGTATTATGTTTATGATTATTAAATCTTGTGGTCTATTAAAATATTGAAATGATTGTTATGATAAATCTATGAACTCACCAACCTTTTGATTGACACTTTAAAGCATGTTTATTCTCAGATACGAATTAAGTCTTCCGTTGTGCATTTGCTCAATATAAGGACATTACTTGGAGCCGATCATCGCAATGGGACCAAATGTTGATGACTTCGTCCAGGTGGATTAGGACGGGTCGTCACACGAATGGACAAAGCCGCGGAAGAGTTTTCAATATTAATGCGGCAGAGGCACAGGAAGACCCGGAACTTGTTACGGGTACGTTTCTTATTGACAATAAATCTGCTTACGTTTTATTTGATTCGGGTGTGGATAGAAGCTATATGAGTAGAGATTTTTATGCTAAATTAAGTTGTCCATTGACGCCTTTGGATAGTAAATTTTTACTCGAATTAACAAATGGTAAATTAATTTCAGCAGATAATATACGTCGGAATCGAGAAATTAAACTGGTTAGCGAAACATTTAAGATTGACTTGATACCAGTAGAGTTAGGGACTTTTGATGTGATAATCTGTATGGACTGGTTGAAAGAAGTGAAAGCAGAGATCGTTTGTTACAAAAATGCAATTCGCATTATACGAGAAAAAGGAAAACCCTTAATGGTGTACGGAGAAAAAGGCAACACGAAGCTACATCTTATTAGTAATTTGAAGGCACAAAAACTAATAAGAAAAGGTTGCTATGCTGTTCTAGCACACGTCGAGAAAGTACAAACTGAAGAAAAGAGCATCAATGATGTTCCCGTGACAAAAGAATTTCCCGATGTATTTCCGAAAGAATTACCGGGATTACCCCCACATCGATCCGTTGAATTTCAAATAGATATTGTATCAGGAGCTGCACCAATAGCTCGTGCTCCTTACAGACTCGCACCCAGCGAGATGAAAGAACTGCAAAGCCAATTACAAGAACTTTTAGAGCGTGGTTTCATTCGACTAAGCACATCACCGTGGGGAGCTCCTGTTTTGTTTGTCAAGAAGAAAGATGGTACATTCAGGTTGTGTATCGACTACCGAGAGTTGAACAAACTTACCATCAAGAACCGCTACCCACTACCGAGAATCCACGACTTATTTGATCAACTACAAGGCTCGTCTGTTTATTCAAAGATTGACTTACGTTCCGGGTATCATCAAATGCGGGTGAAAGAAGATGATATTCCAAAGACTGCTTTTAGAACACGTTACGGTCATTACGAGTTTATGGTCATGCCGTTTGGTTTAACTGATGCACCAGCTGTGTTCATGGACCTTTTGAACCGAGTGTGTGGACCATACCTTGACAAGTTTGTCATTGTTTTCATTGATGACATATTTATTTACTCAAAGAATGACCAAGAACACGGTGAACATTTGAGAAAGGTGTTAGAAGTATTGAGGAAGGAAGAATTGTTCGCTAAGTTTTCAAAGTGTGCATTTTGGTTGGAAGAAGTTCAATTCCTCGGTCACATAGTGAACAAAGAAGGTATTAAGGTGGATCCGGCAAAGATAGAAACTGTTGAAAAGTGGGAAACCCCGAAAACTCCGAAACACATACGCCAGTTTTTAGGACTAGCTGGTTACTACAGAAGGTTCATCTAAGACTTTTCCAGAATAGCAAAACCCTTGACTGCATTAACGCATAAAGGGAAGAAATTTGAATGGAAGGATGAACAAGAAAAATAGTTTCAGTTATTGAAGAAAAAACTAACTACGGCACCTATATTGTCATTGCCTGAAGAGAATGATGATTTTGTGATTTATTGTGACGCATCAAAGCAAGGTCTCGGTTGTGTATTAATGCAACAAACGAAGGTGATTGCTTATGCGTCTAGACAATTGAAGATTCACGAACAAAAATATACGATGCATGATTTGGAATTAGGCGCGGTTGTTTTTGCAATAAAGACTTGGAGGCACTACTTATATGGGGTTAAAAGTATTATATATACCTACCACAAAAGTCTTCAACACATATTTAATCAAAAATAACTGAATATGAGGCAGCGTAGGTGGATTGAATTGTTGAATGATTACGAATTTGAGATTCGTTACCACCCGGGGAAGGTAAATGTGGTAGCTGACGCCTTGAGCAGGAAGGACAGAGAACCCATTCGAGTAAAATCTATGAATATAATGATTCACAATAACCTTACTACTCAAATAAAGGAGGCGCAACAAGGAGTTTTAAAAGAGGGAAATTTAAAGGATGAAATACCCAAAGGATCGGAGAAGCATCTTAATATTCGGGAAGACGGAACTCGGTATAGGGCTGAAAGGATTTGGGTACCAAAATTTGGAGATATGAGAGAAATGGTACTTAGAGAAGCTCATAAAACCAGATACTCAATACAACATGGAACGGGGAAGATGTACAAGGATCTCAAGAAACATTTTTGGTGGCCGGGTATGAAAGCCGATGTTGCTAAATACATAGGAGAATGTTTGACGTGTTCTAAGGTCAAAGCTGAGCATCAGAAACCATCAGGTTTACTTCAGCAACCCAAAATCCCGGAATGGAAATGGGAAAACATTACCATGGATTTCATTACTAAATTGCTAAGGACTGTAAGTGGTTATGATACTATTTGGGTAATAGTTGATCGTCTCACCAAGTCAGCACACTTCCTGCCAATAAGAGAAGATGACAAGATGGAGAAGTTAGCACGACTGTATTTGAAGGAAGTCGTCTCCAGACATGGAATACCAATCTCTATTATCTCTGATAGGGATGGCAGATTTATTTCAAGATTCTGGCAGGCATTACAACAAGCATTAGGAACTCGTCTAAACATGAGTACTGCCTGTAGTGACCCGAACTTTTCCATGTTTATATATATATACTAAATGAAATTTTTATTTACATGATTAAGTGTTTCCAACATGTTAAGCAATCAAACTTTTTAAGACTTGATTAATTGAAATAGGTTTCATAGAGATAATTGACCACCCAAGTTGACCACCCAAGTTGACCGGTGATTCACGAATGTTAAAACTTGTAAAAACTATACGATGACATATATATGGTTATATATATAGTTAACATGATTTTATTATAAGTATGTATCCCATTAGGTATTTTAACAATGAGTTATATACATAAAAATGAGACTATTAATTTAAGAAACTCGAAAACGATATATATAACGATTATCGTTATAACAACGTCTTACTAGGTACATATGAATCATATTAAGATATTGATACACTTGGTTAATTATGTTAAATTATAAGTAAATATATTATTAAGTGTATTAACAATGAAATACATATGTAAAAATAAGACTACTAACTTAATGATTTCGAAACGAGACATATATGTAACGATTATCGTTGTAACGACATTTAACTGTATATATATCATACTAAGATATATTATATATCATAATATTATGATAATATAACAATTTAACATCTCATTTGTTATAATAAACAATGGGTTAACAACATTCAACAAGATCGTTAACCTAGAGGTTTCAAAACAACATTTACATGTAACGACTAACGATGACTTAACGACTCAGTTAAAATGTATATACATGTAGTGTTTTAATATGTATTTATACACTTTTGAAAGACTTCAAGACACTTATCAAAATACTTCTACTTAACAAAAATGCTTAAAATTACATCCACGTGCAGTTTCATCAACAATTCTACTCGTATGCACCAGTATTCGTACTCGTACAATACACAGCTTTTAGATGTATGTACTATTGGTATATACACTCCAATGATCAGCTTTTAGCAGCCCATGTGAGTCACCTAACACATGTGGGAACCATCATTTGGAAACTAGCATGAAATATCTCATAAAATTATAAAAATATGAGTAATCATTCATGACTTATTTACATGAAAACAAAATTACATATCCTTTATATCTAATCCGTACACCAACGACCAAAAACACCTACAAACACTTTCATTCTTCAATTTTCTTCATCTAATTGATCTCTCTCAAGTTTTATCTTCAAGTTCTAAGTGTTCTTCATAAATTTTACAAGTTCTAGTTTCATAAAATCAAGAATACTTCCAAGATTGCAAGTTTATTTTCAAGTTTTCTAAATCCATTCCAAGTAATCATCCAAGATCAAGAAACCTTTGTTACTTACAGTAGGTTATCTTTCTAATACAAGGTAATAATCATATTCAAACTTTAATTCAATTTCTATAACTATAACAATCTTATTTCGAGTGGAAATCTTACTTGAAATTGTTTTCGTGTCATGATTCTGCTTCAAGAACTTTCAAGCCATCCAAGGATCCTTTGAAGCTAGATCTATTTTTCTCATTTCCAGTAGGTTTATCCAAGGAACTTGAGGTAGTAATGATGTTCATAACATCATTCGATTCATACATATAAAGCTATCTTATTCGAAGGTTTAAACTTGTAATCACTAGAACATAGTTTAGTTAATTCTTAACTTGTTCGCAAATAAAAGTTAATCCTTCTAACTTGAATTTTAAAATCAACTAAACACATGTTCTATATCTATATGATATGCTAACTTAATGATTTAAAACCTGGAAACACGAAAAACACCGTAAAACCGGATTTACGCCGTCGTAGTAACACCGCGGGCTGTTTTGGGTTAGTTAATTAAAAACTATGATAAACTTTGATTTAAAAGTTGTTATTCTAGGAAAAGGATTTTTATTATGAACATGAAACTATATCCAAAAATTATGGTTAAACTCAAAGTGGAAGTATGTTTTCTAAAATGGTCATCTAGACGTCGTTCTTTCGACTGAAATGACTACCTTTACAAAAACGACTTGTAACTTATTTTTCCAACTATAAACCTATACTTTTTCTGTTTAGATTCATAAAATAGAGTTCAATATGAAACCATAGCAATTTGATTCACTCAAAACGGATTTAAAATGAAGAAGTTATGGGTAAAACAAGATTGGATAATTTTTCTCATTTTAGCTACGTGAAAATTGGTAACAAATCTATTCCAACCATAACTTAATCAACTTGTATTGTATATTATGTAATCTTGAGATACCATAGACACGTATACAATGTTTCGAGGTATCATGTTGACACATCTATATATATTTCGGAACAACCATAGACACTCTATATGTGAATGTTGGAGTTAGCTATACAGGGTTGAGGTTGATTCCAAAATATATATAGTTTGAGTTGTGATCAATACTGAGATACGTATACACTGGGTCGTGGATTGATTCAAGATAATATTTATCGATTTATTTCTGTTCATCTAACTGTGGACAACTAGTTGTAGGTTACTAACGAGGACAGCTGACTTAATAAACTTAAAACATCAAAATATATTAAAAGTGTTGTAAATATATTTTGAACATACTTTGATATATATGTATATATTGTTATAGGTTCGTGAATCAACCAGTGGCCAAGTCTTACTTCCCGACGAAATAAAAATATGTGAAAGTGAGTTATAGTCCCACTTTTAAAATCTAATATTTTTGGGATGAGAATACATGCAGGTTTTATAAATGATTTACAAAATAGACACAAGTACGTGAAACTACATTCTATGGTTGAATTATCGAAATTGAATATGACCCTTTTTATTAAGTCTGGTAATCTAAGAATTAGGGAACAGATACCCTAATTGACGCGAATCCTAAAGATAGATCTATTGGGCCTAACAAACCCCATCCAAAGTACCGGATGCTTTAGTACTTCGAAATTTATATCATATCCGAAGGGTGTCCCGGAATGATGGGGATATTCTTATATATGCATCTTGTTAATGTCGGTTACCAGGTGTTCACCATATGAATGATTTTTATCTCTATGTATGGGATGTGTATTGAAATATGAAATCTTGTGGTCTATTGTTACGATTTGATATATATAGGTTAAACCTATAACTCACCAACATTTTTGATGACGTTTAAAGCATGTTTATTCTCAGGTGAATACTAAGAGCTTCCGCTGTTGCATAGTAAAATAAGGACAAGATTTGGAGTCCATGTTTGTATGATATTGTGTAAAAACTGCATTCAAGTAACTGATTTCGATGTAACATATTTGTATTGTAAACCATTATGTAATGGTCGTGTGTAAACAGGATATTTTATATTATCATTATTTGATAATCTACGTAAAGCTTTTAAAACCTTTATTTATGAAATAAAGGTTATGGTTTGTTTTAAAAATGAATGCAGTCTTTGAAAAACGTCTCATATAGAGGTCAAAACCTCGCAACGAAATCAATTAATATGGAACGTTTTTAATCAATAAGAACGGGACATTTCAGTTGGTATCCGAGCGTTGGTCTTAGAGAACCAAAAAATTTGCATTAGTGTGTCTTATCGAGTTTTTTAGGATACATTAGTGAGTCTGGACTTCGACCGTGTTTTCTTTAAAAATGATTGCTTAACATTTTTGTTGGAAACTATATATTATTAACATGTATATATTATGTGATATATTAATCTCTTAACATGTTTGATATTGTGTGATAGATGTCTACCTCTAGCACAAATCCCATTGACTCACCTAATAATAACGAAGAGTCGAATATATATTGGACTGATTCACAAGTTCCCAAAAAAGAACCGGAAGAAGAATCAGAACTGGAAGAAGAATCAGAACCGGAAGAGGAGGAACCGGAGGAGGAAATAGAACCGGTGGGGGAAATAATAAAACGTTTAAGTAAAAGAAAATCCTCAACCAACCGACCAAGGTTAATTATGGTCAATGGTGTTTCCTCCAAGGAAGAAAAATATTGGGAGGATTACCAATTCTTCGATGAATCGGATTCCGACGAGAATTCCGATGATGTTATGGAAATTACCCCAACTGAATTTAAAAAGGCAAAAGAAAATAATAAGGGAAAGGGCATAAAAATAGAGAAATCTAATTCCAACCCCGATGAACTTTATATGTATCGTCAACCCCCGAAGCCCTTAAGTTGTAACAATGACCCGGAAACCTCTAAACCACCAGGTTTTTCTAAACCGTTGTGGAAAACGACAGCTCGTATTAGGGGATCATCATATATCCCTAGAAACTTGGCAAAACGAACCAAAACCGAAGAAGAAGAAACAAGCGAATCGGAATAAGATAGTTGTATTCGTGTGGTGTAATATATGTAATATAGTGTGCTTATGCTTTATGATATATGTAAAAATAGCTTGTATTAATAAGTATTTTTTTTTTTTGAATCTAACTCTTGTCTATTTTACAGTATAAAAACACAAAATGGATAGACAACCTAATATTTTAAGAGACCTACCCGGAGACATGATTGATGAAATTTTGTCTAGAGTCGGTCAGAATTCTTCGGTACAACTATTTACGGCGAAATCAGTTTGTAAGATATTCGAAGAACGTTCCAAGAATGTCTTGCTTTATAAGAGACTTTCGTTTGAAAGATGGGGGATATCACATTGGGAAACCCATAAGTTACGATGTGTTTACTTTGACGCATATATTGCGGGGAACCCAAATGCTATTTTACGCAACGGGTTAAGAAATTATTTTGACTCAATGTATCCGAATATAGGACTTCATGATTTAGAAAAAGGGGCTAACATGCAACATAAAGAAGCATGCTATGCTTACGGCTTAGTAATGTTCGCTTCTCACCAAAGTGAGAAAAAGAACATCGGGCTACAACTATTAAACAAAACGTTCCCACAAGTGACGGAGTCGGTAATTGGGGTAAGAAATGAGGTTTTTAGATTGTTACGGGACTGTTGGACATTACGTAACCCTCGTCCCTTTGACGACGTTACAACATGCTGTCTTATCAACGGCCATAACGGTTATGTTCCACAAGACCAAGGATGGGAAGTAGTCCTAGTAAAACCAGAATGCATGACTTGTTTCTGGACGTATGAATTACGTGTCTTTATTGCCTTTGCTGAACGACTTGTGTACTAGCTAGAATTATCTTCACAACTTTCTTGTATCAAAGTTATTGTGTGCTATATTTCATGCTTTATGTAAAATAAGCGGTATTGTAAGTTTGTAAAATATTGTATAAAATTTTGAACGCGAAATATTATTATAATCAGTTTTTCATATAGAATTGTAGTAGTTGAATTGTATATTAGCCACTAAGTATGACCTTAACGGGTAGGTACTACCCGAATTTAAACTTATAAAACGCTAATATGAAGAAAAAACTTTTATAAATGAGTTCATATTATGCTACGAAATACTATTAACTACTCTTAATATTCTGTATGATTAATTTGTTCCATTTGACTATTTTGAAGGAAATGGCACCGACTACTCGACACACCGTGAATATGAATGAAGAGGAATTACGTACTTTTCTAGCTTCAAACATAGCCGCAGTACAGGCTGCGTTATATACCAACAATAACCTTGGATCTAGCAGTACAGGAAATCGTGTAGGATGCACCTACAAAGAATTCACTGCCTGCAAACCTTTGGAATTTGATGGAACCGAAGGACCGATCGGATTGAAACGATGGACCGAGAAGGTCGAATCGGTGTTTGCCATAAGTAAGTGTACTGAAGAGGACAAAGTGAAGTACGCTACGCATACCTTCACAGGTTCTGCGTTAACATGGTGGAATACCTATCTAGAGCAAGTGGGACAAGACGATGCGTACGCACTACCGTGGTCAGCATTCAAGCACTTGATGAACGAGAAGTACCGTCCCAGAACCAAGGTCAATAAGTTCAAGACAGAACTTAGAGGGTTACGAACCCAAGGATTTGATATTACCACGTACGAAAGATGATTCACAGAATTGTGCCTATTGTGTCCGGGAGCATTCGAAGATGAGGAAGAGAAGATCGACGCGTTTGTGAAAGGATTACCGGAAAGAATCCAAGAAGATATAAGTTCACACGAGCCCGCCTCCATACAACAGGCATGTAGAATGGCTCACAAACTAGTGAACCAGATTGAAGAAAGAATTAAAGAACAGACTGCTGAAGAGGCCAATGTGAAGCAAGTCAAAAGAAAATGGGAGGAAAACGATGATAAGAATCACCAATACAACAACAACAGCAATTACAACAATAATCGCAACAATTATCCCAACAATCGCAACATCAATCGCAACTACAACAAACGGCCCAACAACAACAACAACAACAACAGCAACTACAACAATTATCCCAAAAACAATAATAACCGCAACAACAACAAAAATCAGAAGCAGCTATGCCAAAGGTGTGAAAAGTATCACTCGGGGTTCTGCACCAAATTTTGCAACAAGTGTAAAAGAAATGGTCATAGCGCGGCGAAGTGTGAGGTCTACGGACCAGGGGTAAATAGAACAAAAGGAACAAATGGTGTCGGAACGAGTAATGGCGGAGCAAGTAGTGTCGGAGCAAGTTATGCCAATGTAGTTTGTTATAAATGTGGAAAACCGGGCCACATTATTAGAAATTTCCCGAACCAGGAGAACACGAATGGACAAGGCCGCGAAAGAGTTTTCAATATTAATGCGGCAGAGGCACAAGAGGACCTGGAGCTTGTTACGGGTATGTTTCTTATTGACAATAAATCTGCTTACGTTTTATTTGATTCGGGTGCGGATAGAAGCTATATGAGTAGAGATTTTTGTGCTAAATTAAGTTGTCCATTGACGCCTTTGGATAGTAAATTTTTACTCGAATTAGCAAATGGTAAGTTAATTTGAGGAGATAATATATGTCGGAATCGAGAAATTAAACTGGTTAGCGAAACATTTAAGATTAATTTGATACCAGTAGAGTTAGGGAGTTTTGATGTGATAATCGGTATGGACTGGTTGAAAGAAGTGAAAGCAGAGATCGTTTATTACAAAAATGCAATTCGCATTATACGAGAAAAAGGAAAACCCTTAATGGTGTACGGAGAAAAGGGCAACACGAAGCTACATCTTATTAGTAATTTGAAGGCACAAAAACTAATAAGAAAAGGTTGCTATGCTGTTCTAGCACACGTCGAGAAAGTACAAACTGAAGAAAAGAGCATCAATGATGTTCCCATTGCAAAAGAATTTCCCGATGTATTTCCGAAAGAATTACCGGGATTACCCCCACATCGATCCGTAGAATTTCAAATAGATCTTGTACCAGGAGCTGCACCAATAGCTCGTGCTCCTTACAGACTCGCACCCAGCGAGATGAAAGAACTGCAAAGCCAATTACAAGAACTTTTAGAGCGTGGTTTCATTCGACTAAGCACATCACCGTGGGGAGCTCCTGTTTTGTTTGTCAAGAAGAAAGATGGTACATTCAGGTTGTGTATCGACTACCGAGAGTTGAACAAACTTACCATCAAGAACCGCTACCCACTACCGAGAATCCACGACTTATTTGATCAACAACAAGGCTCGTCTGTTTATTCAAAGATTGACTTACGTTCCGGGTATCATCAAATTCGGGTAAAAGAAGATGATATTCCAAAGACTGCTTTCAGAACATGTTACGGTCATTACGAGTTTATGGTCATGCCGTTTGGTTTAACTAATGCACCAGCTGTGTTCATGGACCTTATGAACCGAGTGTGTGGACCATACCTTGACAAGTTTGTCATTGTTTTCATTGATGACATACTTATTTACTCAAAGAATGACCAAGAACACGGTGAACATTTGAGAAAGGTGTTAGAAGTATTGAGGAAGGAAGAATTGTATGCTAAGTTTTCAAAGTGTGCATTTTGGTTGGAACAAGTTCAATTCCTCGGTCACATAGTTAACAAAGAAGGTATTAAGGTGGATCCGGCAAAGATGGAAACTGTTGAAAAGTGGGAAACCCCAAAAACTCTGAAACACATACGCCAGTTTTTAGGACTAGCTTGTTACTACAGAAGGTTCATCCAAGACTTTTCCAGAATAGCAAAACCCTTGACTGCATTAACGCATAAAGGGAAGAAATTTAAATGGAATGATGAACAAGAGAAAGCGTTTCAGTTATTGAAGAAAAAGCTAACTACGACACCTATATTATCATTGCCTGAAGGGAATGATGATTTTGTGATTTATTGTGACGCATCAAAGCATGGTCTCGGTTGTGTATTAATGCAATGAACGAAGGTGATTGCTTATACGTCTAGACAATTGAAGATTCACGAACAAAATTATATGACGCATGATTTGGAATTAGGCGCGGTTATTTTTGCATTAAAGACTTGGAGGCACTACTTATATGGGGTCAAAAGTATTATATATACCGACCACAAAAGTCTTCAACACATATTTAATCAGAAACAACTGAATATGAGGCAGCGTAGGTGGATTGAATTGTTGAATGATTACGACTTTGAGATTCGTTACCACCAGGGGAAGGCAAATGTGGTAGCCGATGCCTTGAGCAGGAAGGACAGAGAACTCATTCGAGTAAAATCTATGAATATAATGATTCATAATAACCTTACTACTCAAATAAAGGAGGCGCAACAAGGAGTTTTAAAAGAAGGAAATTTAAAGGATGAAATACCCAAAGAATCGGAGAAGCATCTTAATATTTGGGAAGACGGAACCCGGTATAGGGCTGAAAGGATTTGGGTACCAAAATTTGGAGATATGAGAGAAATGGTACTTAGAGAAGCTCATAAAACCAGATACTCAATACATCCTGGAACGGGGAAGATGTACAAGGATCTCAAGAAACATTTTTGGTGGCCGGGTATGAAAGCCGATGTTGCTAAATACGTAGGAGAATGTTTGACGTGTTCTAAGGTCAAAGCTGAGCATCAAAAACCATCAGGTCTACTTCAACAACCCGAAATCCCGGAATGGAAATGGGAAAACATTACCATGGATTTCATCACTAAATTGCCAAGGACTGCAAGTGGTTTTGATACTATTTGGGTAATAGTTGATCGTCTCACCAAATCAGCACATTTCCTGCCAATAAGAGAAGATGACAAGATGGAGAAGTTAGCACGACTGTATTTGAAGGAAATCGTCTCCAGACATGGAATACCAATCTCTATTATCTCTGATAGGGATGACAGATTTATTTAAAGATTCTGGCAGACATTACAGCAAGCATTAGGAACTCATCTAGACATGAGTACTGCCTATCATCCACAAACTGATGGGCAGAGTGAAAGGACAATACAAACGCTTGAAGACATGCTACGAGCATGTGTTATTGATTTCGGAAATAGTTGGGATCGACATCTACCGTTAGCAGAATTTTCCTACAACAACAGCTACCATTCAAGCATTAAGATGGCGCCGTTTGAAGCACTTTATGGTAGAAAGTGCAGGTCTCCGATTTGTTGGAGTGAAGTGGGGGATAGACAGATTACGGGTCCGGAGATAATACAAGAAACTACCAAGAAAATCATCCAAATTCAACAAAGATTGAAAACCGCCCAGAGTCGACAAAAGAGCTAGGCGGACAGTAAAAGAAAAGATATAGAGTTTGAAATTGGAGAAATGGTCATGCTTAAGGCTTCACCTTGGAAAGGCGTTGTTCGATTTGGTAAACGGGGGAAACTAAATCCAAGGTACATTGGACCATTCAAGATTATAGATCGTGTCGGACCAGTAGCTTACCAACTGGAGCTACCTCAACAACTCGCGGCTGTACATAACACTTTCCACGTCTCAAATTTGAAGAAATGTTTTGCTAAAGAAGATCTCACTATTCCGTTGGACGAAATCCAAATCAATGAAAAACTTCAATTCATTGAAGAACCCGTCGAAATAATGGATCGTGAGGTTAAGAGACTTAAACAAAACAAGATACCGATTGTTAAGGTTCGATGGAATGCTCGTAGAGGACTCGAGTTCACCTGGGAGCGTGAAGATCAGATGAAGAAGAAATACCCGCATTTATTTCCAGAAGATACGTCAACACCTCCAACTGCTTAAAATTTCGGGACGAAATTTATTTAACGGATAAGTACTGTAGTGACCCGAACTTTTCCATGTTTATATATATATATATATATATATTAAATGAAATTGTTATTTAAATGATTAAGTGTTTCCAACATGTTAAGCAATCAAACTTGTTAAGACTTAATTAATTGAAATAGCTTTCATAGAGACAACTGACCACCCAAGTTGACCGGTGATTCACGAACGTTAAAACTTGAAAAAACTATACGATGACATATATATGGTTATATATATAGTTAACATGATTTTATTATAAGTATGTATCTCATTAGGTATTTTAACAATGAGTTATATACATAAAAATGAGACTATTAATTTAAGAAACTCGAAAACGATATATATAACGATTATCTTTATAACAACGTCTTACTAGGTACATATGAATCATATTAAGATATTGATATACTTGGTTAATTATGTTAAATGATAAGTAAATATATTATTAAGTGTATTAATAATGAAATACATATGTAAAAATAAGACTACTAACTTAATGATTTCGAAACGAGACATATATGTAACGATTATCGTTGTAACGACATTTAACTGTATATATATCATACTAAGATATATTATATATAATAATATCATGATAATATAACAATTTAACATCTCATTTGTTATAATAAACAATGGGTTAACAACATTCAACAAGATCGTTAACCTAAAGGTTTCAAAACAACATTTACATGTAACGACTAACGATGACTTAACGACTCAGTTAAAATGTATATACATGTAGTATTTTAATATGTATTCATACACTTTTGAAAGACTTCAAGACACTTATCAAAATACTTCTACTTAACAAAAATGCTTACAATTACATCCTCGTGCAGTTTCATCAACAATTCTACTCGTATGCACCCGTATTCGTATTCGTAAAATACACAGCTTTTAGATGTATGTACTATTGGTATATAAACTCCAATGATCAGCTCTTAGCAACCCATGTGAGTCACCTAACACATGTGGGAACCATCATTTGGCAACTAGCATGAAATATCTCATAAAATTACAAAAATATGAGTAATCATTCATGACTTATTTACATGAAAACAAAATTACATATCCTTTATATCTAATCCATACACCAACGACCAAAAACACCTACAAACACTTTCATTCTTCAATTTTCTTCATCAAATTGATCTCTCTCAAGTTCTATCTTCAAGTTCTAAGTGTTCTTCATAAATTCTACAAGTTCTAGTTTCATAAAATCAAGAATACTTCCAAGATTGCAAGTTTACTTCCAAGTTTTCTAAATCCATTCCAAGTAATCATCCAAGATCAAGAAACCTTTGTTACTTACAGTAGGTTATCTTTCTAATACAAGGTAATAATCATATTCAAACTTTAATTCAATTTCTATAACTATAACAATCTTATTTCGATTGGAAATCTTACTTGAAATTGTTTTCGTGTCATGATTCTCCTTCAAGAACTTTCAAGCCATCCAAGGATCCTTTGAAGCTAGATCTATTTTTCTCATTTCCAGTAGGTTTATCCAAGGAACTTGAGGTAGTAATTATGTTCATAACATCATTCGATTCATACATATAAAGCTATCTTATTCGAAGGTTTAAACTTGTAATCACTAGAACATAGTTAATTAATTCTAAACTTGTTCGCAAATAAAAGTTAATCTGTAACGACCCGCACTTTTTCGATCGTTCTATACTTATAAGATTGATATTTACATAAATTAAACATTTCCAACTTGATAAGCAATCCAAATTGTTGAGACTTATGTTTCCGAAAAGAGTTTTACACAACGTTTGACCGTCTAGTTTGACCGATGATATCACGAACTATACAATATATGATAATTATACGTTTGTGTATATATATGTATATATACATATTTAACATGATTAAAGAATGTTTTAATATCTCATTTTGTATTAATAACAATAAGTTACAAGTATATTTTGAAACTACTAACTTAAGTTTTCAAAACGATAACTATACGTAACGTTATTTGACATAAATACTTAAGACTTATAATGTTATACATATATTGTATAAGTAATGTATTTAATCACTTTTAAAGACTTAAATACATAAAACCATATAAGTGTATTCACAAAAGATAGCTATATTTGAATCCTCATTCCATTTTTCACAAAATTTCTATACGTATATCTACGGTATATGTACCGTATCATACCCAGCTCCTATACGTATTTACTAATAGTAAATACACATCAAAATCACCACCTAACCAGCCATTGTTCATGCCATGAGGGCTAGGTAATTGAACTTGGATGCAAATAAGACTAGATACATAAAATGATAGCTTGAATTTTTGTCTCCATACCCCCCATTCACGTTTTTTTTGGTGTATATATACATGCTCATTTTGATCCATTTTTACTACCATTTTCTTATCAAAAACACACACTCTTTCTTACTCTCTAAACTCCATAACAATCCAGCAAATAACCAAGAAGATCTAGCCATAAAAACCATACTAAAACACCATAAGAAAACTCTTACAACAACACTTCAAGAAAACCTTCCAAGAACACCAACTTACTTCCAATCTTTCATCCACTTCTATCACCCTTTTGATTCTAGCTTCTTACTCCTCTTTTACAGCAAACTTATCCAAGGAACTTGAGGTAGAATCTATGTTCATAACCTTATTCGATTCATATATATATAGCTATCTTATTTTGTGGTACAAAAGTTTAACAACAAGAACATAGTTTGAATGTTTTCAAACTTGTTTGCAAACTAAATAGATCCTTCTAACTTAACTTTTAAAATACTTCAAGACATGTAACATAACTTATTTATATGTTAATTTAACAAGGTAAAACTTGGTTTTTCAAAGTATAAGTATTTTTGGAAAAATGGTCATTAAATGATTTTGTTGTAACAAAAATGTTTAACTTCATATGTTTCACTAAACTTTCACCTATGCCGTATGATTTTGAATACAAACCAAGGTATTTACAGTTCATAGTCTTAAAGAAGAACTCGATCCAAGAAGATGGCAATTTGAATCAACGAAAACGGACTTGTAACGAAGAAACTATGACCGACACAAAATTGGTTATCCAAGACTTAATTGAC
Organism: Rutidosis leptorrhynchoides; assembly: GCF_046630445.1. NCBI lineage: Eukaryota > Viridiplantae > Streptophyta > Magnoliopsida > Asterales > Asteraceae > Rutidosis > Rutidosis leptorrhynchoides. The sequence goes on from NC_092339.1 coordinate 235,310,073, forward strand.
TTCGGGATTCATTGGAAAAATTTACATAAAATCACATCTTTATAAGATAACATGATATTTTATATATATGTACTCATAATTCAATTTTATATGGTTCAGGATCACCCGTAAACAACACGAGAAGATTAATCATAAGATCCCATGATTGTACGCAACACGTCATTTGACAACACCGGTACTTTATGTACGCAACACGTCATTTGACAACACCGGTACCATGGGTCAAGATTAATCTCGACCAATACATATACGATGAGGTTTTATTTATTTCGTTGGGGGTTTTATTTATTTCATTGCGGGTATATTAAACATCTAAAAATGAACCATTAAAATTGAATTACTAACAACGAACTGCTAACTACGGACTAAGGAATTATTCAAAGTATTAAAAGTATAACAAGTATATATATGTGATGTTTGTTTAAAAAGAAAAGGTATTGATATATTATATATGGATAGGTTCGTGATATCAACCGGAAGACCGAGTCAAAATATATATATCATCAAGACAAGAGTGAGTATATAGTCCCACTTTTAAACTCTAAATATTTCGGGATGAGAATACATGTATTTTATGTTTTACGATATGGACACAAGTAACTGAAAAATATGTTCTACGTTGAGTTGTACCACTGGCATACTTCCCTGTAGCTTGGTAACTAATATTTACAGCGGTATTGTAAACGCGAATCCTGTTGATAGATCTATCGGGCCTGACAACCCCAACCGGACTGGACGACCAGTATTCAACGGTTGCACAGTACTTCGTTTTGTGACTACACTTGGTACGGTGTAGTAAGATTTCATATTAAAGGGAATATGCGACGTGAAAATGTTAAGTATGGTTACCAAGTGCTCAACCACTTAGAATACTTTTATTAAACTGTTTATATACGAAATCTTGTGGTCTATATATATATTGCTGCCGGCATTAAACCTATATCTCACCAACTTTATGTTGACCTTTTAAAACATGTCTATTCTCAGGTGATTTCTAAAGCTTCCGCTGCATCATGTTGGATCTAACCAGGATCTTGCGTACGCATGTTTGTGTCAAAAATAAAACTGCATATCCGAGATGTTGTATTGTAAAATATGCTAGAAACCGTGTTGTTGTCATCATTTGTAAAGTTTGTAAGTCGAAGATTATCGCTAAACGTTAATCTTCTTTTTATTGTCTTAAGCTTGTAACAAAAATAATGGTTATGGTTTGTAATGTATAATATATGCAGTTTTCTTTCAAAAATGTCTCATATAGAGGTCAATACCTCGCAATGAAATCATACGTTATCTAACGCGTTCTTATGGTTAAGGACGGGTTATGACATGTGGTATCAGAGCGTTGGTCTTAGCGAACCAGGTTTGCATTAGTGTGTCTAACTGAGAAGTCGTTAGGATACATTAGTAAAGTCTGGACTTTGATCGGGTCTGATTTAAAAAAAAAAAAACCATTGCTTATCACTGTTGGTTAAAATTTATATGTAAATATTATGTAGTACTAATGGGTTAGTTGTTGTGTGATAGATGTCGGGCTCGAAACTTATTATCACATTCAGCGACTCCGAATCAGAACCTTCAGATTGTGTTTCAGTCATTAACATATCCGATGACGAAAGTGGTATTTTTGGGGAAGACTCACAATTTCCGGATGAACCAACTATAGAAATATCGGAAAGTGAACCCGAGGAGGAAAGTGAACCCGAAGAGGAAAGTGAACCCGAAGAAGAAAGTGAACCCGAGGAAGAAATACTAGAAATTACGAAAGAAAAATTCGATCAAGGAAAGAAACGAAAAGCGAATGAATTAGAAAATTCAAATCCCGAACTTAGTAAGAATGACGTAGCACCAATTCCACTCAACACTACCACCCCTATTCCCGCTATTCCTATTAGTGCTATCCCCGCATCTAGTTCTTCGGCTCCTCAGCCAAAACGTAGGCAGACAGCTAGGATAAGCGTTAGGCCATTCATTGGAACTAAACGCCCTAGAAAATAGACCGAACGATGCACTGCCGTATTAAGCCATGGAATCATATAATGTTTTGTATAATATTATTAGTGTGGTTTGCTTAAAGTTTGATGTAAGATAAGCATATGTAAAATAGCGAAGTATGAAATGCAATAATTTTCCATGGTTAAGTATTATTTAGATTGTAGTAATTGATTCTGTACTAAGCTATTAAGTATGAACATTAACGGGTAGGTACTACCCAAGATATAATTATAAAACGCTAATAAGAAGAAAAGGCTTTTATAATAATACCTGGTTCATATTATTAACAAGCTATAAATGTACTATAAATACACACTACATCTATAATATTCCATGTGAATAATTATTTTCTTTCATTAGGAAATGGCGCGATTGAATCGAATGACGGAACAAGAACTCGAGGAACTCATCAACCAGCGAGTGAACGATAGAATGCTATGGGTCGAAGCTGCAAGAGCTGCTGCAGTTAACCCAAATCCTCGTGTAGGATGCTCCTACAAGACGTTTCAAGCTTGCAAGCCATCATCATTCAGTGGAACGGAAGGACCGATCGGTTTAACCCGATGGATAGAAAAGATGGAGACGGTGTTCAAAATCAGTGGTTGTGATGAAAAAGACATGACCAAGTTTGCATCGTGCACTTTACAAGATAGTGCACTCACATGGTGGAAGAATTATGTGAAGGCGGTAGGAGGAGATGTAGCTTATGATACTCCATGGGAAGAATTCAAAGCGATGATAATCACCGAGTATTGTCCAAGGAATGAGGTTATTAAGTTAGAAGATGAGTTACGAAGTTTGAAGGTGGTTGGTACTGAAATCACCAACTACAATCAGCGATTCATGGAATTGGTTTTACTATGTCCTGAATTGGTTCCAACCGAAGCACGGAAGATTGAAATGTACAAAGGTGGTTTGCCCAAAAAGGTCAAGGCAAACGTTACAGCATCGAAACCTAAGACAATTCATGAAGCTATAACCATGGCGAACGAGTTAATGGATCAGGTCATTCTGGATAAGAAAGCATCCAATACTGATGTGAAGGTATCAGGTAACAAAAGAAAGTGGAATGGAAATTATGATCGAGGTAACCAACAACAATCTTTTAAGAAACAAGAAACCATACAAGGTGCAGGTGGTGGTTCAAGCTTTGGTTATAAAGGACAAAGTCCTTTATGCAACCGTTGTCACAAACATCATTTTGGTTACTGTAGTGTGTTGTGCACTAAATGCAATAGACAGGGACATCTTGCTGAAGATTGTAAGGCTCTCGTTACAAATGGTAACAAGACTCCTGCCACCAACGCAAATAGAACTGCTTTGGCTAACATTACTTGTTTTGGGTGTGGAAAACAAGGTCACTATAAGAGCCAGTGCCCGAATCAGAATGGCGGACCTGCACGTGGAAGAGCGTTTGTTATTAATGCTAGAGAGGCACGAGAAGACCCGGAGCTTGTTACGGGTACGTTTACCATTAATAACTTATCAGCATCTATTTTATTTGATACTGGCGCCGATAGAAGTTACGTGTGTATAAATTTTTACACTAAATTGAATTGTTCATCATTACCTCTAGATGCTAAGTACTTGATTGAGCTAGCTAATGGTAAACTAATTAAAGCCGATAAAATTTGTCGTGATTGTGAAATAAATCTAGCCGGAGAAACGTTTAAAATCGACTTAATACCCGTGGAATTAGGAGGTTTTGATGTAATAGTCGGCATGGACTGGATGTCCAAAATAGGAGCGGAAGTTGTTTGTGCCAAGAAGGCAATTCGTATTCCTGGTAAGGATAAAATACCGGTGATGATTTATGGAGAGAAGGGTAATTCAAAGCTAAAACTCATTAGCTGTTTGAAAGCCAAGAAGTGTTTAGAAAAGGGATGTTACGCTATTTTAGCACATGTTAATAAAGTCGAAAAGAAAGAAAAGTGCATCAACGACGTGCCTGTGGCAAGAGATTTTCCTGAAGTTTTTCCGGAAGAATTGCCGGGATTACCTCCATTTAGATCTGTAGAATTTCAAATAGATTTAGTACCAGGAGCTGCACCAGTGGCTCGTGCGCCATATAGACTTGCACCGTCCGAATTAAAAGAACTTCAAAGTCAGTTAAAAGAATTACTAGACCGTGGATTCATACGACCAAGTACTTCACCGTGGGGAGCTCCGATTCTATTTGTTAAAAAGAAAGATGGATCTTTTAGGATGTGCATAGATTATCGTGAATTAAATAAGTTAACTATCAAAAATCGGTATCCACTACCGAGAATTGACGACTTATTTGATCAACTCCAGGGATCATGTGTTTATTCGAAAATCGACCTAAGATCGGGCTATCATCAACTACGTGTCAAAGAAGAGGACATTCCGAAAACTGCTTTTCGAACACGTTATGGTCATTACGAATTTTTGGTCATGCCGTTTGGGTTGACAAATGCGCCAGCTGTATTCATGGATCTCATGAATCGAGTTTGTAGTCCGTATTTGGATAAGTTTGTTATCGTTTTCATTGATGATATTCTTATCTATTCCAAGAGTGAGCAAGAGCATGAAGAGCATTTAAGGTTGATATTGGAGTTGTTAAGAAAAGAACAGCTATATGCTAAATTTTCTAAGTGTGCTTTTTGGTTGAAAGAAGTGCAATTTCTTGGCCACGTTGTTAATAGCAAAGGAATTCAGGTTGATCCAGCAAAAACTGAAGCTATTGAAAAATGGGAGACTCCTAAGACACCAACACAGATACGCCAATTTTTGGGTTTAGCCGGTTATTATAGAAGGTTTATTCAAGATTTTTCCCGAATAGCTAAGCCGTTGACAGCATTAACACAAAAAGGGAAGAAATACGAATGGACCTCGGAGCAGGAGAACGCATTTCAATTACTGAAGAAGAAGTTAACTACGGCGCCTATTTTATCGTTACCTGAAGGGAACGATGATTTTGAAATATATTGTGACGCTTCGCGACAAGGTTTTGGTTGTGTTCTTATGCAACGGAAGAAAGTTATTGCATTTGCATCCCGACAATTGAAGATTCACGAGCGAAATTATACGACGCATGATCTAGAATTGGGAGCAGTCGTGTTTGCATTGAAGATGTGGAGACACTACTTGTATGGGGTTAAATTCACTGTGTTTACTGATCATAAAAGCCTTCAACATATTTTTGATCAGAAACAATTGAACATGAGGCAACGTAGGTGGGTCGAGTTAATAAACGACTATGATTGTGAAATTCGTTATCATCCCGGAAAGGCGAACGTGGTGGCCGATGCTTTAAGCAGAAAGGAACGAGAACCAATTCGAGTACGAGCGATGAACATAAAAATTCGCATGAATCTCAACTCACAAATCAAAGAAGTTCAACGAGAAGCACTTACTAAAGAAAATATAGGAAATGAAATAATGAAGAAGTATGAGAAGCAACTCGTTATGCGGGAAGATGGAATTCGATATTTTGCAAATCGTATTTGGGTACCGAAGTTGGGTGGATTAAGGAAGTTGATATTGAACGAGGCACATAAGACAAGATATTCGATACATCCTGGAGTTGGAAAGATGTACCAAGATCTTAAGACGCATTATTGGTGGCCTAATTTGAAGACAGACGTTGCAACATATGTTGGGGAATGTTTAACTTGTTCCAAAGTCAAAGCAGAACACCAGAAGCCGTCAGGGTTACTTCAACAACCAGAAATTCCAAAATGGAAATGGGACGGTATTACCATGGATTTCATCACGAAGTTACCAAAGACTGCCTGGGGATACGACACCATTTGGGTAATTGTTGATCGTCTTACCAAATCTGCACATTTCTTGCCTATAAAGGAAACAGATAGAATGGAGAAATTATTACGATTATATATAAAGGAAATAGTTTCAAGGCATGGAATACCTATTTCCATTATATCTGATCGTGATAGTAGATTTACCTCAAAGTTCTGGCAATCACTACAGGAGGCACTAGGAACTCGTTTGGATATGAGTACCGCATATCATCCGCAAACGGACGGGCAGAGTGAAAGAACAATTCAGACTCTTGAAGACATGCTCAGGGCATGTGTGATCGATTTTGGAAACGGATGGGATAAGTATCTACCGTTAGCAGAATTTTCGTATAATAATAGTTATCATGCAAGCATTAAAGCTGCACCATTCGAAGCATTGTATGGAAGGAAGTGTAGATCTCCTATCTGTTGGAATGAAGTAGGAGATCGACAATTAACTGGTCCCGAGATCATACACGAAACGACTGAGAAGATAGTACAAATCAAGGAGAGATTGAAAACAGCCCGAAGTCGCCAAAAGAGCTACGCCGATGTCCGAAGGAAACCATTAGAGTTTCAGATTGGGGACATGGTTATGCTAAAGGTGTCACCTTGGAAAGGTGTGATACGTTTTGGAAAAAGGGGTAAACTGAACCCAAGGTACGTAGGCCCGTTTAAGATCATCGAACGCATTGGACCGGTAGCTTATCGGCTCGAGTTACCGCAACAACTCGCTGGAGTACATAATACCTTTCACGTCTCAAACTTGAAGAAGTGTCTTGCAAAGGAAGACCTCACCATTCCTCTTGAAGAAATCCATGTCGACGAGAAACTACAATTCGTCGAAGAACCAATCGAAATCATGGACCGTGAAGTTAAACAGCTCAAACAGAGCAATATACCGATTGTTAAGGTTCGTTGGAATGCTAGAAGAGGTCCCGAGTTTACGTGGGAACGAGAGGATCAAATGAAACAAAAGTATCCACACTTGTTTCTCGATAACGCAAAATAGGTACAATTTTAAAATTTCGGGACGAAATTTATTTAACGGGGAGGTAATGTAACGACCCGCACTTTTTCGATCGTTCTATACTTATAAGATTGATATTTACATAAATTAAACATTTCCAACTTGATAAGCAATCCAAATTGTTGAGACTTATGTTTCCGAAAAGAGTTTTACACAACGTTTGACCGTCTAGTTTGACCGATGATATCACGAACTATACAATATATGATAATTATACGTTTGTGTATATATATGTATATATACATATTTAACATGATTAAAGAATGTTTTAATATCTCATTTTGTATTAATAACAATAAGTTACAAGTATATTTTGAAACTACTAACTTAAGTTTTCAAAACGATAACTATACGTAACGTTATTTGACATAAATACTTAAGACTTATAATGTTATACATATATTGTATAAGTAATGTATTTAATCACTTTTAAAGACTTAAATACATAAAACCATATAAGTGTATTCACAAAAGATAGCTATATTTGAATCCTCATTCCATTTTTCACAAAATTTCTATACGTATATCTACGGTATATGTACCGTATCATACCCAGCTCCTATACGTATTTACTAATAGTAAATACACATCAAAATCACCACCTAACCAGCCATTGTTCATGCCATGAGGGCTAGGTAATTGAACTTGGATGCAAATAAGACTAGATACATAAAATGATAGCTTGAATTTTTGTCTCCATACCCCCCATTCACGTTTTTTTTGGTGTATATATACATGCTCATTTTGATCCATTTTTACTACCATTTTCTTATCAAAAACACACACTCTTTCTTACTCTCTAAACTCCATAACAATCCAGCAAATAACCAAGAAGATCTAGCCATAAAAACCATACTAAAACACCATAAGAAAACTCTTACAACAACACTTCAAGAAAACCTTCCAAGAACACCAACTTACTTCCAATCTTTCATCCACTTCTATCACCCTTTTGATTCTAGCTTCTTACTCCTCTTTTACAGCAAACTTATCCAAGGAACTTGAGGTAGAATCTATGTTCATAACCTTATTCGATTCATATATATATAGCTATCTTATTTTGTGGTACAAAAGTTTAACAACAAGAACATAGTTTGAATGTTTTCAAACTTGTTTGCAAACTAAATAGATCCTTCTAACTTAACTTTTAAAATACTTCAAGACATGTAACATAACTTATTTATATGTTAATTTAACAAGGTAAAACTTGGTTTTTCAAAGTATAAGTATTTTTGGAAAAATGGTCATTAAATGATTTTGTTGTAACAAAAATGTTTAACTTCATATGTTTCACTAAACTTTCACCTATGCCGTATGATTTTGAATACAAACCAAGGTATTTACAGTTCATAGTCTTAAAGAAGAACTCGATCCAAGAAGATGGCAATTTGAATCAACGAAAACGGACTTGTAACGAAGAAACTATGACCGAAACAAAATTGGTTATCCAAGACTTAATTGACTTCGGGATTCATTGGAAAAATTTACATAAAATCACATCTTTATAAGATAACATGATATTTTATATATATGTACTCATAATTCAATTTTATATGGTTCAGGATCACCCGTAAACAACACGAGAAGATTAATCATAAGATCCCATGATTGTACGCAACACGTCATTTGACAACACCGGTACTTTATGTACGCAACACGTCATTTGACAACACCGGTACCATGGGTCAAGATTAATCTCGACCAATACATATACGATGAGGTTTTATTTATTTCGTTGGGGGTTTTATTTATTTCATTGCGGGTATATTAAACATCTAAAAATGAACCATTAAAATTGAATTACTAACAACGAACTGCTAACTACGGACTAAGGAATTATTCAAAGTATTAAAAGTATAACAAGTATATATATGTGATGTTTGTTTAAAAAGAAAAGGTATTGATATATTATATATGGATAGGTTCGTGATATCAACCGGAAGACCGAGTCAAAATATATATATCATCAAGACAAGAGTGAGTATATAGTCCCACTTTTAAACTCTAAATATTTCGGGATGAGAATACATGTATTTTATGTTTTACGATATGGACACAAGTAACTGAAAAATATGTTCTACGTTGAGTTGTACCACTGGCATACTTCCCTGTAGCTTGGTAACTAATATTTACAGCGGTATTGTAAACGCGAATCCTGTTGATAGATCTATCGGGCCTGACAACCCCAACCGGACTGGACGACCAGTATTCAACGGTTGCACAGTACTTCGTTTTGTGACTACACTTGGTACGGTGTAGTAAGATTTCATATTAAAGGGAATATGCGACGTGAAAATGTTAAGTATGGTTTGCCAAGTGCTCAACCACTTAGAATACTTTTATTAAACTGTTTATATACGAAATCTTGTGGTCTATATATATATTGCTGCCGGCATTAAACCTATATCTCACCAACTTTATGTTGACCTTTTAAAACATGTCTATTCTCAGGTGATTTCTAAAGCTTCCGCTGCATCATGTTGGATCTAACCAGGATCTTGCGTACGCATGTTTGTGTCAAAAATAAAACTGCATATCCGAGATGTTGTATTGTAAAATATGCTAGAAATCGTGTTGTTGTCATCATTTGTAAAGTTTGTAAGTCGAAGATTATCGCTAAACGTTAATCTTCTTTTTATTGTCTTAAGCTTGTAACAAAAATAATGGTTATGGTTTGTAATGTATAATATATGCAGTTTTCTTTCAAAAATGTCTCATATAGAGGTCAATACCTCGCAATGAAATCATACGTTATCTAACGCGTTCTTATGGTTAAGGACGGGTTATGACATAATCCTTCTAACTTGACTTTTAAAATCAACTAAACACATGTTCTATATCTATATGATATGCTAACTTAATGACTTAAAACCTGGAAACACGAAAAACACCGTAAAACCGGATTTACGCCGTCGTAGTAACACCGCGGGCTGTTTTGGGTTAGTTAATTAAAAACTATGATAAACTTTGATTTAGAAGTTGTTATTTTGGGAAAATGATTTTTATTATGAACATGAAACTATATCCAAAAATTATGGTTAAACTCAAAGTGGAAGTATGTTTTCTAAAATGGTCATCTAGACGTCGTTCTTTCGACTGAAATGACTACCTTTACAAAAACGACTTGTAACTTATTTTTCCAACTATAAACCTATACTTTTTCTGTTTAGATTCATAAAATAGAGTTCAATATGAAACCATAGCAATTTGATTCACTCAAAACGGATTTAAAATGAAGAAGTTATGGGTAAAACAAGATTGGATAATTTTTCTCATTTTAGCTACGTGAAAATTGGTAACAAATCTATTCCAACCATAACTTAATCAACTTGTATTGTATATTATGTAATCTTGAGATACCATAGACACGTATACAATGTTTCGAGCTATCATGTTGACACATCTATATATATTTCGGAACAACCATAGACACTCTATATGTGAATGTTGGAGTTATCTATACAGGGTTGAGGTTGATTCCAAAATATATATAGTTTGAGTTGTGATCAATACTGAGATACGTATACACTGGGTCGTGGATTGATTCAAGATAATATTTATCGATTTATTTCTGTTCATCTAACTGTGGACAACTAGTTGTAGGTTACTAACGAGGACAGCTGACTTAATAAACTTAAAACATCAAAATATATTAAAAGTGTTGTAAATATATTTTGACCATACTTTGATATATATGTATATATTGTTATAGGTTCGTGAATCAACCAGTGGCCAAGTCTTACTTCCTGACGAAGTAAAAATCTGTGAAAGTGAGTTATAGTCCCACTTTTAAAATCTAATATTTTTGGAATGAGAATACATGCAGGTTTTATAAATGATTTACAAAATAGACACAAGTACGTGAAACTACATTCTATGGTTGAATTATCGAAATTGAATATGCCCCTTTTTATTAAGTCTGGTAATCTAAGAATTAGGGAACAGACACCCTAATTGACGCGAATCCTAAAGATAGATCTATTGGGCCTAACAAACCCCATCCAAAGTAGCGGATGCTTTAGTACTTCGAAATTTATATCATATCCGAAGGGTGTCCCGGAATGATGGGGATATTCTTATATATGCATCTTGTTAATGTCGGTTACCAGGTGTTCACCATATGAATGATTTTTATCTCTATGTATGGGATGTGTATTGAAATATGAAATCTTGTGGTCTATTGTTACTATTTGATATATATAGGTTAAACCTATAACTCACCAACATTTTTGTTGACGTTTAAAGCATGTTTATTCTCAGGTGAATACTAAGAGCTTCCGCTGTTGCATACTAAAATAAGGACAAGATTTGGAGTCCATGTTTGTATGATATTGTGTAAAAACTGCATTCAAGAAACTGATTTCGATGTAACATATTTGTATTGTAAACCATTATGTAATGGTCGTGTGTAAACAGGATATTTTAGATTATCATTATTTAATAATCTATGTAAAGCTTTTTAAACCTTTATTTATGAAATAAAGGTTATGGTTTGTTTTAAAAATGAATGCAGTCTTTGAAAAACGTCTCATATAGAGGTCAAAACCTCGCAACGAAATCAATTAATATGGAACGTTTTTAATCAATACGAACGGGACATTTCACTGCCTATCATCCACAAACTGATGGGCAGAGCGAAAGGACGATACAAACTCTTGAAGACATGCTACAAGCATGTGTTATTGATTTCAGAAATAGTTGGGATCGACATCTACCGTTAGCAGAATTTTCCTACAACAACAGCTACCATTCAAGCATTGACATGGTGCCGTTTGAAGCACTTTATGGTAGAAAGTGCAGGTCTCTAATTTGTTGGAGTGAAGTGGGGGATAGACAGATTACGGGTCCGGAGATAATACAAGAAACTACCGAGAAGATCATCCAAATTCAACAACGGTTGAAAATCGCCCAAAGTCGACAAAAGAGCTACGCTGACATTAAAAGAAAAGATATAGAATTTGAAATTATAGAAGTGGTCATGCTTAAAGTTGCACCTTGGAAAGGCATTGTTCGATTTGGTAAACGAGGGAAATTAAATCTAAGGTATGTCGGACCATTCAAGATTATTGATCGTGTCGGACCAGTAGCTTACCGACTTGAGTTACCTCAACAACTCGTGGCTGTACATAACACTTTCCATGTCTCGAATTTGAAGAAATGTTTTGCTAAAGAAGATCTCACTATTTCGTTAGATGAAATCCAAATCAACGAAAAACTTCAATTCATCGAAGAACCCATCAAAATAATGGATCGTGAGGTTAAAAGACTTAAGCAAAACAAGATACCAATTGTTAAGGTTCGATGGAATGCTCGTAGAGGACCCGAGTTCACCTGGGAATGAGAAGATCAGATGAAGAAGAAATACCCGCATTTATTTCCAGAAGATACGTCAACACCTCCAACTGCTTAAAATTTCGGGACGAAATTTATTTAACGGGTAGGTACTGTAGTGACCCAAACTTTTCCATGTTTATATATATATTAATTGAGATTGATATTTACATGATTAAATGTTTCCAACATGTTAAGCAATCAAACTTGTTAAGACTTGATTAATTGAAATTGGTTTTTTATAGACAATTGACCACCCAAGTTGACCGGTGATTCACGAACGTTAAAACTTGTAAAAACTATATGATGACATATATATGGATATATATATAGTTAACATGATACTATGATAAGTAAACATATCATTAAGTATATTAACAATGAACTACATATGTAAAAACAAGACTACTAACTTAATGATTTTTAAACGAGACATATATGTAACGATTATCGTTGTAAAGACATTTAATGTATATATATCATATTAAGAGATATTCATACATGATAATATCATGATAATATAATAATTTAAAATCTCATTTGATATTATAAACATTGGGTTAACAACATTTAACAAGATCGTTAACCTAAAGGTTTCAAAACAACACTTACATGTAATGACTAACGATGACTTAACGACTCAGTTAAAATGTATATACATGTAGTGTTTTAATATGTATTCATACACTTTTGAAAGACTTCAAGACACTTATCAAAATACTTCTACTTAACAAAAATGCTTACAATTACATCCTCGTTCAGTTTCATCAACAATTCTACTCGTATGCACCCGTATTCGTACTCGTACAATACACAGCTTTTAGATGTATGTACTATTACGAGTACGAATACGGGTGCATACGAGTAGAATTGTTGATGAAACTGAACGAGGATGTAATTGTAAGCATTTTTGTTAAGTAGAAGTATTTTGATAAGTGTATTGAAGTCTTTCAAAAGTGTATAAATACATATTAAAACACTACATGTATATACATTTTAACTGAGTCGTTAAGTCATCGTTAGTCGTTACATGTAAGTGTTGTTTTGAAACCTTTAGGTTAACGATCTTGTTAAATGTTGTTAACCCAATGTTTATAATATCAAATGAGATTTTAAATTATTATATTATCATGATATTATCATGTATGAATATCTCTTAATATGATATATATACATTAAATGTCTTTACAACGATAATCGTTACATATATGTCTCGTTTAAAAATCATTAAGTTAGTAGTCTTGTTTTTACATATGTAGTTCATTGTTAATATACTTAATGATATGTTTACTTATCATAGTATCATGTTAACTATATATATATCCATATATATGTCATCATATAGTTTTTACAAGTTTTAACGTTCGTGAATCACCGGTCAACTTGGGTGGTCAATTGTCTATATGAAACATATTTCAATTAATCAAGTCTTAACAAGTTTGATTGCTTAACATGTTGGAAACATTTAATCATGTAAATATCAATCTCAATTAATATATATAAACATGGAAAAGTTCGGGTCACTCCAGTACCTACCCGTTAAATAAATTTCGTCCCGAAATTTTAAGCTGTTGAAGGTGTTGACGAATCTTCTGGAAATAGATGCGGGTATTTCTTCTTCATCTGATCTTCACGCTCCCAGGTGAACTCGGGTCCTCTACAAGCATTCCATCGAACCTTAACAATTGGTATCTTGTTTTGCTTAAGTCTTTTAACCTCACGATCCATTATTTCGACGGGTTCTTCGATGAATTGAAGTTTTTCGTTGATTTGGATTTCATCTAACGTAATAGTGAGATCTTCTTTAGCAAAACATTTCTTCAAATTCGAGACGTGGAAAGTGTTATGTACAGCTGCGAGTTGTTGAGGTAACTCTAGTCGGTAAGCTACTGGTCCGACACGATCAATAATCTTGAATGGTCCAATATACCTTGGATTTAATTTCCCTCGTTTACCAAATCGAACAACGCCTTTCCAAGGTGCAACTATAAGCATGACCATCTCTCCAATTTCAAATTCTATATCTTTTCTTTTAATGTCAGCGTAGCTCTTTTGTCGACTTTGGGCGGTTTTCAACCGTTGTTGAATTTGGATGATCTTCTCGGTAGTTTCTTGTATAATCTCCGGACCCGTAATCTGTCTATCCCCCACTTCACTCCAACAAATTGGAGACCTGCACTTTCTACCATAAAGTGCTTCAAACGGCGCCATCTCAATGCTTGAATGGTAGCTGTTGTTGTAGGAAAATTCTGCTAACGGTAGATGTCGATCCCAACTGTTTCCGAAATCAATAACACATGCTCGTAGCATGTCTTCAAGCATTTGTATCATCCTTTCGCTCTGCCCATCAGTTTGTGGATGATAGGCAGTACTCATGTCTAGACGAGTTCCTAATGCTTGCTGTAATGTCTGCCAGAATCTTGAAATAAATATGCCATCCCTATCAGAGATAATAGAGATTGGTATTCCATGTCTGGAGACGACTTCCTTCAAATACAGTCGTGCTAACTTCTCCATCTTGTCATCTTCTCTTTTTGGCAGGAAGTGTGCTGATTTGGTGAGACGATCAACTATTACCCAAATAGTATCAAAACCACTTGCAGTCCTTGGCAATTTAGTGATGAAATCCATGGTAATGTTTTCCCATTTCCATTCCGGGATTTCGGGTTGTTGAAGTAGACCTGATGGTTTCTGATGCTCAGCTTTGACCTTAGAACACGTCAAACATTCTCCTACGTATTTAGCAACATCGGCTTTCATACCCGGCCACCAAAAATGTTTCTTGAGATACTTGTACATCTTCCCCGTTCCAGGATGTATTGAGTATCTGGTTTTATGAGCTTCTCTAAGTACCATTTCTCTCATATCTCCAAATTTTGGTACCCAAATCCTTTTAGCCCTATACCGGGTTCCGTCTTCTCGAATATTAAGATGCTTCTCCGATCCTTTGGGTATTTCATCCTTTAAATTTCCCTCTTTTAAAACTCCTTGTTGTGCCTCCTTTATTTGAGTAGTAATGTTATTATGAATCATTATATTCATAGATTTTACTCGAATGGGTTCTCTGTCCTTCCTGCTCAAGGCATCGGCTACCACATTTGCCTTCCCCGGGTGGTAACGAATCTCAAAGTCGTAATCATTCAATAATTCAATCCACCTACGCTGCCTCATATTCAGTTGTTTCTGATTAAATATGTGTTGAAGACTTTTGTGGTCGGTATATATAATACTTTTGACCCCATATAAGTAGTGCCTCCAAGTCTTTAATGCAAAAACAACCGCGCCTAATTCCAAATCATGCGTCGTATAATTTTGTTCGTGAATCTTCAATTGTCTAGACGCATAAGCAATCACCTTCGTTCGTTGCATTAATACACAACCGAGACCTTGCTTTGATGCATCACAATAAATCACAAAATCATCATTCCCTTCAGGCAATGACAATATAGGTGCCGTAGTTAGCTTTTTCTTCAATAACTGAAACGCTTTCTCTTGTTCATCATTCCATTCAAATTTCTTCCCTTTATGCGTTAATGCAGTCAAGGGTTTTGCTATTCTGGAAAAGTCTTGGATGAACCTTCTGTAGAAACCAGCTAGTCCTAAAAACTGGCGTATGTGTTTCGGAGTTTTCGGGGTTTCCCACTTTTCAACAGTTTCTATCTTTGCCGGATCCACCTTAATACCTTCTTTGTTCACTATGTGACCGAGGAATTGAACTTCTTCCAACCAAAATGCACACTTTGAAAACTTAGCGTACAATTCTTCCTTCCTCAATACTTCTAACACCTTTCTCAAATGTTCACCGTGTTCTTGGTCATTCTTTGAGTAAATAAGTATGTCATCAATGAAAACAATGACAAACTTGTCAAGGTATGGTCCACACACTCGGTTCATAAGGTCCATGAACACAGCTGGTGCATTAGTTAAACTAAACAGCATGACCCTAAACTCGTAATGACTGTAACGTGTTCTGAAAGCAGTCTTTGGAATATCATCTTCTTTCACCCGCATTTGATGATACCCGGAACGTAAGTCAATCTTTGAATAAACAGACGAGCCTTGTAGTTGATCAAATAAGTCATCGATTCTCGGTAGTGGGTAGCGGTTCTTGATGGTAAGTTTGTTCAACTCTCGGTAGTCGATACACAACCTGAATGTACCATCTTTCTTCTTGACAAACAAAACAGGAGCTCCCCACGGTGATGTGCTTGGTCGAATGAAACCACGCTCTAAAAGTTCTTGTAATTGGCTTTGTAGTTCTTTCATCTCGCTGGGTGCGAGTCTGTATGGAGCACGAGCTATTGGTGCAGCTCCTGGTACAAGATCTATTTGAAATTCAACAGATCGATGTGGGGGTAATCCCGATAATTCTTTCGGAAATACATCGGGAAATTCTTTTGCAATGGGAACATCATTGATGCTCTTTTCTTCAGTTTGTACTTTCTCGACGTGTGCTAGAACAGCATAGCAACCTTTTCTTATTAGTTTTTGTGCCTTCAAATTACTAATAAGATGTAGCTTCGTGTTGCCCTTTTCTCCGTACACCATTAATGGTTTTCCTTTTTCTCGTATAATGCGAATTGCATTTTTGTAACAAACGATCTCTGCTTTCACTTCTTTCAACCAGTCCATACCGATTATCACATCAAAACTCCCTAACTCTACTGGTATCAAATCAATCTTAAATGTTTCGCTAACCAGTTTAATTTCTCGATTCCGACATATATTATCTGCTGAAATTAATTTACCATTTGCTAATTCGAGTAAAAATTTACTATCCAAAGGCGTCAATGGACAACTTAATTTAGCAAAAAAATCTCTACTCATATAGCTTCTATCCGCACCCGAATCAAATAAAACGTAAGCAGATTTATTGTCAATAAGAAACGTACCCGTAACAAGCTCCGGGTCTTCCTGTGCCTCTGCCGTATTAATATTGAAAACTCTTCCACGACCTTGTCCATTCGTGTTCTCCTGGTTCGAGCAATTTCTAATAATGTGGCCCGGTTTTCCACATTTATAACAAACTACATTGGCATAACTTGCTCCGACACTACTTGCTCCGCCATTACTCGTTCCGACACCATTTGTTCCTTTCGTTCTATTAACCCCTGGTCCGTAGACCTCACACTTCGCCGCACTATGACCATTTCTTTTACACTTGTTGCAAAATTTGGTGCAGAACCCCGAGTGATTCTTTTCACACCTTTGGCATAGCTGCTTCTGATTGTTGTTGTTGTTGTGGTTATTATTGTTGTTGGGATGATTGTTGTAGTTGCTGTTGTTGTTGTTGTTGTTGTTGTTGTTGTTGTTGTTGTTGTTGTTGTTGGGCCGTTTGTTGTAGTTGCGATTGATGTTGCGATTGTTGGGATAATTGTTGCGATTATTGTTGTAATTGCTGTTGTTGTATTGGTGATTCTTATCACCGTTTTCCTCCTACTTTCTTTTGACTTGCTTCACATTGGCCTCTTCAGCAGTCTGTTCTTTAATTCTTTCTTCAATCTGGTTCACGAGTTTGTGAGCCATTCTACATGCCTGTTGTATGGAGGCGGGCTCGTGTGAACTTATATCTTCTTGGATTCTTTCATGTAATCCTTTCACAAACGCGTCGATCTTCTCTTCCTCATCTTCGAATGCTCCCGGACACAATAGGCACAATTCTGTGAATCGTCTTTCGTACGTGGTAATATCAAATCCTTGGGTTCGTAACCCTCTAAGTTCTGTCTTGAGCTTATTGACCTCGGTTCTGGGACGGTACTTCTCGTTCATCAAGTGCTTGAATGCTGACCACGGTAGTGCGTACGCATCGTCTTGTCCCACTTGCTCTAGATAGGTATTCCACCATGTTAACGCAGAACCTGTGAAGGTATGCGTAGCGTACTTTACTTTGTCCTCTTCAGTACACTTACTTATGGCAAACAACGATTCGACCTTCTCGGTCCACCGTTTCAATCCGATCGGTCCTTCGGTTCCATCAAATTCCAAAGGTTTGCAGGCAGTGAATTCTTTGTAGGTGCATCCTACACGATTTCCTGTACTGCTAGATCCAAGGTTATTGTTGGTATGTAGCGCAGCCTGTACTGCGGCTATGTTTGAAGCTAGAAAAGTACGGAATTCCTCTTCATTCATATTCACGGTGTGTCGAGTAGTCGGTGCCATTTCCTTCAAAATAGTTAAATGGAACAAGTTAATCATGCAGAATATTAAGAGTAGTTAATAGTATTTCGTATCATAATATGAACTCATTTATAAAAGCTTTTTCTTCATATTAGCGTTTTATAAGTTTAAATTCGGGTAGTACCTACCCGTTAAGTTCATACTTAGTAGCTAATATACAATTCAACTACTACAATTCTATATGAAAAACTGATTATAATAATATTTCACGTTCAAACTTTTGCACAATATTTTACAAACTTACAATACCGCTTATTTTACATATAGCATGAAATATAGCACACAATAAATTTGATACAAGATGGTTGTGAAGATAATTCTAGCTAGTACACAAGTCGTTCAGCAAAGTAAATAAAGACACGTAATTCATACGTCCAAAAACAAGTCATGCATTCTGGTTTTACTAGGATTACTTCCCATCCTTGGTCTTGTGGAACATAACCGTTATGGCCGTTGATAAGAAAGCGTGTTGTAACGTCGTCAAAGGGACGAGGGTTACGTAATGTCCAACAGTCCCGTAACAATCTAAAAACCTCATTTCTTACCCCAATTACCGACTCCGTCACTTGTGGGAACGTTTTGTTTAATAGTTGTAGCCCGATGTTCTTGTTCTCACTTTGGTGAGAAGCGAACATTACTAATCCGAAAGCATAACATGCTTCTTTATGTTGCATGTTAGCCGCTTTTTCTAAATCACAAAGTCCAATATTCGGATATATTGAGTCAAAATAATTTCTTAACCCATTGCGTAAAATAGCATTTGGGTTCCCCGCAATATATGCGTCAAAGTAAACACATCGTAACTTATGGATTTCCCAATGTGATATCCCCCATCTTTCGAACGAAAGCCTTTTATAAACCAAGGCATTCTTGGAACGTTCTTCGAATGTCTTACAAACTGATCTCGCCTTAAACAGTTGTGCCGAAGAATTCTGACCGACTCTAGACAAGATTTCATCAATCATGTCTCCGGGTAGGTCTCTTAAAATATTGGGTTGTCTATCCATTTTGTGTTTTTATACTGTAAAATAGACAAGAGTTAGATTCATAAAAAAAAAAAAAAATACTTATTAATACAAGCAATTTTTACATATATTATAAAGCATAAGCACACTATATTACATATATTACACCACACGAATACAACTATCTTATTCTGACTCGCTTGTTTCTTCTTCTTCGGTTTTGGTTCGTTTTGCCAAGTTTCTAGGGATATATGATGTTCCCCTAATATGAGCCGTCGTGATCCACATTGGTTTAGAAAAACATGGTGGTTTAGAGGTTCCCGGGTCATTGTTACAACTTAAGGACTTCGGGGGTTGACGATACATATAAAGTTCATCGGGGTTGGAATTAGATTTCTCTATTTTTATGCCCTTTCCCTTATTATTTTCTTTTGCCTTTTTAAATTCAGTTGGGGTAATTTCTATAACATCATCGGAATTCTCGTCGGAATCCAATTCATCGGAGAATTGGTAATCCTCCCAATATTTTGCTTCCTTGGCGGAAACACCATTGACCATAATTAACCTTGGTCGGTTGGTTGAGGATTTTCTTTTACTTAACCGTTTTATTATTTCCCCCACCGGTTCTATTTCTTCATCCGGTTCCGATTCTTCTTCCGGTTCCGATTCTTCTTCCGGTTCCGATTCTTCTTCCAGTTCCTCTACGGGAACTTGTGAATCAGTCCACGAATCATTCCAATTTACATTTGACTCTTCATTATTATTAGGTGAGTCAATGGGACTTGTTCTAGAGGTAGACATCTATCACATAATATCAAACGCGTTAAGAGATTAATATATCACATAATATTCACATGTTAAAAATATATAGTTTCCAACAAAATTTGTTAAGCAATCATTTTTCAAGTAAACACGGTCGAAGTCCAGACTCACTAATGCATCCTAACAAACTCGATAAGACACACTAATGCAAAATTCTGGTTCTCTAAGACCAACGCTCGGATACCAACTGAAATGTCCCGTTCATATTGATTAAAAACGTTCCATATTAATTGATTTCGTTGCGAGGTTTTGACCTCTATATGAGACGTTTTTCAAAGACTGCATTCATTTTTAAAACAAACCATAACCTTTATTTCATAGATAAAGGTTTTAAAAAGCTTTACGTAGATTATCAAATAATGATAATCTAAAATATCCTGTTTACACACGACCATTACATAATGGTTTACAATACAAATATGTTACAACAAAATAAGTTTCTTGAATGCAGTTTTTACACAATATCATACAAGCATGGACTCCAAATCTCGTCCTTATTTAAGTATGCGACAGTGGAAGCTCTTAATAATCACCTGAGAATAAACATGCTTAAAACGTCAACAAAAATGTTGGTGAGTTATAGGTTTAACCTATATATATCAAATCATAATAATAGACCACAAGATTTCATATTTCAATACACATCCCATACATAGAGATAAAAATTATTCATATGGTGAACACCTAGTAACCGACATTAACAAGATGCATATATAAGAATATCCCCATCATTCCGGGACACCCTTCGGATATGATATAAATTTCGAAGTACTAAAGCATCCGGTACTTTGGATGGGGTTTGTTAGACCCAATAGATCTATCTTTAGGATTCGCGTCAATTAGGGTGTCTGTTCCCTAATTCTTAGATTACCAAACTTAATAAAAAGGGGCATATTCGATTTCGATAATTCAACCATAGAATGTAGTTTCACGTACTTGTGCCTATTTTGTAAATCATTTATAAAACCTGCATGTATTCTCATCCCAAAAATATTAGATTTTAAAAGTGGGACTATAACTCACTTTCACAGATTTTTACTTCGTCGGGAAGTAAGACTTGGCCACTGGTTGATTCACGAACCTATAACAATATATACATATATATCAAAGTATGTTCAAAATATATTTACAACACTTTTAGTATATTTTGATGTTTTAAGTTTATTAAGTCAGCTGTCCTCGTTAGTAACCTACAACTAGTTGTCCACAGTTAGATGTACATAAATAAATCGATAAATATTATCTTGAATCAATCCACGACCCAGTGTATACGTATCTCAGTATTGATCACAACTCAAACTATATATATTTTGGAATCAACCTCAACCTTGTATAGCTAACTCCAACATTCACATATAGAGTGTCTATGGTTGTTCCGAAATATATATAGATGTGTCGACATGATAGGTCGAAACATTGTATACGTGTCTATGGTATCTCAAGATTACATAATATACAATACAAGTTGATTAAGTTATGGTTGGAATAGATTTGTTACCAATTTTCACGTAGCTAAAATGAGAAAAATTATCCAATCTTGTTTTACCCATAACTTCTTCATTTTAAATCCGTTTTGAGTGAATCAAATTGCTATGGTTTCATATTGAACTATATTTTATGAATCTAAATAGAAAAAGTATAGGTTTATAGTCAGAAAAATAAGTTACAAGTCGTTTTTGTAAAGGTAGTCATTTTAGTCGAAAGAACGACGTCTAGATGACCATTTTAGAAAAAACATACTTTCACTTTGAGTTTAACCATAATTTTTGGATATAGTTTCATGTTCATAATAAAAATCATTTTCTCAGAATAACAACTTTTAAATCAAAGTTTATCATAGTTTTTAATTAACTAACCCAAAACAGCCTGCGGTGTTACTACGACGGCGTAAATCCGATTTTACGGTGTTTTTCGTGTTTCCAGGTTTTAAATCATTAAGTTAGCATATCATATAGATATAGAACATGTGTTTAGTTGATTTTAAGAGTCAAGTTAGAAGGATTAACTTTTGTTTGCGAACAAGTTTAGAATTAACTAAACTATGTTCTAGTGATTACAAGTTTAAACCTTCGAATAAGATAGCTTTATAGTATGAATCGAATGATGTTATGAACATCATTACTACCTTAAGTTCCTTGGATAAACCTACTGGAAAAGAGAAAAATAGATCTAGCTTCAATGGATCCTTGGATGGCTCGAAGTTCTTGTAGCAGAATCATGACACGAAAACAAGTTCAAGTAAGATCATCACTTGAAATAAGATTGTTATAGTTATAGAAATTGAACCAAAGTTTGAATATGATTATTACCTTGTATTAGAATGATAACCTACTGTAAGAAACAAAGATTTCTTGAGGTTGGATGATCACCTTACAAGATTGGAAGTGAGCTAGCAAACTTGAAAGTATTCTTGATTTTATGAAACTAGAATTTTTGGAATTTATGAAGAACACTTAGAACTTGAAGATAGAACTTGAGAGAGATCAATTAGATGAAGAAAATTGAAGAATGAAAGTGTTTGTAGGTATTTTTGGTCGTTGGTGTATGGATTAGATATAAAGGATATGTAATTTTGTTTTCATGTAAATAAGTCATGAATGATTACTCATATTTTTGTAATTTTATGAGATATTTCATGCTAGTTGCCAAATGATGGTTCCCACATGTGTTAGGTGACTCAAATGGGCTGCTAAGAGCTAATCATTGGAGTGTATATACCAATAGTACATACATCTAAAAGCTGTGTAATGTACGAGTACGAATACGGGTGCATACGAGTAGAATTGTTGATGAAACTGAACGAGGATGTAATTGTAAGCATTTTTGTTAAGTAGAAGTATTTTGATAAGTGTATTGAAGTCTTTCAAAAGTGTATAAATACATATTAAAACACTACATGTATATACATTTTAACTGAGTCGTTAAGTCATCGTTAGTCGTTACATGTAAGTGTTGTTTTGAAACCTTTAGGTTAACGATCTTGTTAAATGTTGTTAACCCAATGTTTATAATATCAAATGAGATTTTAAATTATTATATTATCATGATATTATCATGTATGAATATCTCTTAATATGATATATATACATTAAATGTCTTTACAACGATAATCGTTACATATATGTCTCGTTTAAAAATCATTAAGTTAGTAGTCTTGTTTTTACATATGTAGTTCATTGTTAATATACTTAATGATATGTTTACTTATCATAGTATCATGTTAACTATATATATATCCATATATATGTCATCATATAGTTTTTACAAGTTTTAACGTTCGTGAATCACCGGTCAACTTGGGTGGTCAATTGTCTATATGAAACATATTTCAATTAATCAAGTCTTAACAAGTTTGATTGCTTAACATGTTGGAAACATTTAATCATGTAAATATCAATCTCAATTAATATATATAAACATGGAAAAGTTCGGGTCACTACACCAATGATAAGCTCTTAGCAGCCCATGTGAGTCACCTAACACATGTGGGAACCAGAATTTGGCAACTAGCATGAAATATCTCATAAAATTACAAAAATATGAGTAATCATTCATGACTTATTTACATTAAAACAAAATTACATATCCTTTATATCTAATCCATACACCAACGACCAAAAACACCTACAAATACTTTCATTCTTCAATTTTCTTCATCTAATTGATCTCTCTCAAGTTCTATCTTCAAGTTCCAAGTGTTCTTCATAAATTCTACAAGTTCTAGTTTCATAAAATCAAGAATACTTCCAAGTTTGCTAGCTTACTTCCAATCTTGTAGAGTGATCATCCAACCTCAAGAAATCTTTCTTATTTACAATAAGATATCTTTCTAATATAAGGTAATACTCATATTCAAACTTTGATTCAATTTCTATAACTATAACAATCTTATTTCGAGTGGAAATCTTACTTGAACTTGTTTTCGTGTCATGATTCTACTTCAAGAACATTCAAGCCATCCAAGATCCTTTGAAGCTAGATCCATTTATCTCTTTTCTAGTAGGTTTATCCACAAAACTTGAGGTAGTAATGATATTCATAACATCATTCGATTCATACATATAAAGCTATCTTATTCGAAGGTTTAAACTTGAAATCACTAGAACATAGTTTAGTTAATTCTAAACTTGTTCGCAAACAAAAGTTAATCCTTCTAACTTGACTTTTAAAATCAACTAAACACATGTTCTATATCTATATGATATTTTAACTTAATGATTTAAAACCTGGAAACACGAAGAACACTGTAAAACCGGACATACGCCGTCATAGTAACACCGCGGGCTGTTTTGGGTTTGATAATTAAAAACTATGATAAACTTTGACTTAAAAGTTTTTCTTCTGGGAAAATGATTTTTCTTATGAACATGAAACTATATCCAAAAATCATGGTTAAACTCAAAGTGGAAGTATGTTTTTCAAAATGGTCATCAAGACGTCGTTCTTTCGACTGAAATGACTACCTCTTACAAAAACGAATTGTAACTTATAATTCCGACTACAAACCAATACTTTTTCTATTTAGATTCATAAAATAGAGTTCAATATGAAACCATAGCAATTTGATTCACTGAAAACGGATTTAAAATGAAGATGTTATGGGTAAAACAAGATTGGATATTTTTTATTTTTGTAGCTACGGGAAATATTAACAATTCTATACAAATCATATCCTAGCTAACTTATATTGTATTATATATGTATTCTAATATATTATGCAATCTTAGGATACCATAGACACGTATGCAAATGTTTTGACATATCATATCGACCCATGTATATATATTATTTGGAACAGCCATAGACACTCTATATGCAATAATGTTGGAGTTAGCTATACAGGGTTGAGGTTGATTCCAAAAATATATATACTTTGAGTTGTGATCTAGCCTGAGACGTGTATACACCGAGTCGTGGATTGATTCAAGATAATATATATCAATTTATTTCTGTACATCTAACTGTGGACAACTAGTTGTAGGTTACTAACGAGGACAGCTGACTTAATAAACTTAAAACATCAAAATGTATTAAAAGTGTTGTAAATATATTTTGAACATACTTTGATATATATGTACATATTTATTATAGGTTCGTGAATCGATCAGTGGCCAAGTCTTACTTCCCGAAGAAGTAAAAATCTGTGAAAGTGAGTTATAGTCCCACTTTTAAAATCTAATATTTTTGGGATGAGAATACATGCAGGTTTTATAAATGATTTACAAAATAGACACAAGTACGTGAAACTACATTCTATAATTGAATTATCGAAATCGAATATGCCCCTTTTTATTAAGTCTGGTATTCTAAGAATTAGGGAACAGACACCCTAATTGACGCGAATCCTAAAGATAGATCTATTGGGCCTAACAAACCCCATCCAAAGTACCGGATGCTTTAGTACTTTGAAATTTATATCATATCTGAAGGGTGTCCCGGAATGATGTGGATATTCTTATATATGCATCTTGTTAATGTCGATTATCAGGTGTTCACCATATGAATGATTTTTATCTCTATGTATGGGATGTATATTGAAATATGAAATCTTGTGGTCTATTGTTATGATTTGATATATATAGGTTAAACCTATAACTCACCAATATTTTTGTTGACGTTTTAAGCATGTTTATTCTCAGGTGATTATTAAGAGCTTTCGCTGTCGCATACTTAAATAAGGACAAGATTTGGAGTCCATGCTTGTATGATATTGTGTAAAAACTGCATTCAAGAAACTTATTTCATTGTAACATATTTGTATTGTAAACCATTATGTAATAGTCGTGTGTAAACATGATATTTTAGATTATCATTATTTGATAATGTACGTAAAGCTTTTTAAACCTTTATTGATGAAATAAAGGTTATGGTTTGTTTTAAAATGAATGCAGTCTTTGAAAATATGTCTCATATAGAGGTAAAAACCTCGCAACGAAATCAATTAATATGGAACGTTTTTAATCAATAAGAACGGGACATTTCAAGCACCTCTTCTCCTTTGATCCATTATGAAGATCTGACAAGGAAAAGTCGAGCTGTAACGACTTGATAAACAAAGCGCTCTTGGGAGGCACCCCTTGCTTATCCTTTTTATTACTTATTTATTTTTATATCAATTATTTTCAGTCTTAAGATATTATCTGTGTACTAACAACTAAGCGACATACTTACGCATAGTACTTACAAGTTTGTTGAATGTGTTCAGGCTAAATGCCAAGTTCAAGAGCTTCAGTTTACATTCCAGTTCTCAGGAGGAGGACTCCAAGAGTTTACTCTTCAGGAAGCAGTGCTGATCAGAACAGGCCATCAACAGGGCAACTAGGCCCAAGGCGATTGATATTGGAGAGCGTTGAGGAGGATATCGGCACAACACCGCTAGCTCCTCCTGTTCGACGATCTAGACGTTTAGCCAGGAGACCAGCCGAGCACACACAATTGCCAGATACGCATGAGCCAAAGATAGTGATACATTACGGAGCCACTTTGAGTGACCCTGATGTTGCATGGGCACTACTCAGAGATCAGCAGAGACTCTATAGAGCTCTGAGAGCATACCTCCAGCGCGAGGGGATGACACGCAGTACTCTGGGCCCGTCTTCAATTAGGCTAGCGCGCCATGTTCAGCCGACACGACAAGCTACGCCCAGGCGTTCCACACCGGCCTCAGTTCACTCAGTTGCCTCAGCTGCTATGCCTGCACACGCTACTCCTATTCCTATCACGCCACCTGCTCCAGTCGCCGAGCCAGTTCCAGTCATTGAGTTACCAGAGGGTTGTCACCTAGTCACTATTCCCATTTCAGTGGAGCCAGCAACGGCCCAGGCATTTGAGATCACTGGGAGCATACCTGACGAGGAGTCTTTCCCAGACTTATCCCACCTGGAGATGCCGTCATTCTTACGTCTGGAGTCATTACTAGGCCCTGAGTTGAATATAGGAAAACCTCTCGAGTACTTGCCGAACCTAGAGGATGGTGAGATCTTCAGATACTTCGCAGAGCTGACTCAGCGCATTGACCAGGATAGTATCCCATAGACTACTTTATCTTTATTTTATCTTTTATGTTTTTATCTTTTTAAAGCATTGTACTGAAAGTTATATATAGTAGAAATGCTGCCTTTCTCTTTTTGTTCTTCATCCAGAAATACTATCAAAAGAGACTGGTCTGTAGGAGATTGACCGTAGGAAGGCCCATCACTATGAAAGTAACACGACCATAGGGAAGTAATCATTCCTCAAACCTGTTTCGATTATAACGCACTAAAATCTCTAAGTGTGGGGTAACCCCCGCAACTAACTTAGAATTTTAGAAGTCAATGTCCTTAATTTATATAGTATCAAAATATTCTTTCTAGAGAACATTAGGGACAATGTTCTTCTAAGTGTGGGGTAATGGGTAAGGTTTTTAAAGGTCGAAGTTTTAATAGTCAAGTAACCATAAAACGCCATGTTTTGAAAAATTCTTTTGTCCAAAAGTAATTAAGCAATGGATATTTGGTAATTTTGAAAAATTCATACTTTGTTTTTGCCCAAAAGATCTAATAGAATTGCTAGAAATCGGTTTTCGGAACATTTATTAGAACGGAACGAATAAGCTGAAACTTATGCTTTGTGTCAAAAGATTTCTTTTAAAAATATGTAAAAGGCTACGCATGATCAAGCACGACCCCTACTCCTAAAAAGTGAGGAATCTTGGACCCAAAGTATCTGTATGACCCATCAAATCTACAGTACTTTGGTATTTCAATTGATGAGCGTGCCGGTGTACAGTTCAAGTTAGAACTTGGTTCAGACATACGTTTCAAGACCAATGGTTAGTAAGCACCATACGTGGTTGATAAGACTAAAAAGGAACATATATTTCATAGCAATATCCCTCCTAAATAATAGGTTTTCATATGTAATTATATTATATTTTCATTGTAATTGTTTAAATAAATAAGTGAGAAGACAAAAGGCGAAAATGAAGATTTGAAGTCAAAAACGTCCAAAAAGCTCAAATGTACAAGATACAATCCAAGTGTTTCAATTTATTGATGAGAAACGTCTCAAAATGACAAGAGTATAAGTTACAAAACGCAAAGTACATGATATTAAATTGTACGCAAGGACGTTCGAAAATCCGGAACCGGGACATGAGTCAACTATCAACGCCCGACGCAACGGACTAAAAATTACAAGTCTACTATGCACAAGAATATAATATAATATATAAATAATTATATTAATTATTTATATTTATATATAAATTATGTCGACAAGCAAGGTTCCAAAATTGTGTGAGCTGGATTTTCAAACTCCACGACTCGCGGAGTTTGCAGGCTTCAAACTCCACGACTCGCGGAGTTTGAAAAATCAGAATTTCCCTATAAAATGAACGAGCTTCTGTCGAGTTCAACCATCCCTAATATCAATCTCTCTCTGATATAATATATATATATATATATATATATATATATATATATATATATATATATATATATATATATATAATATAAATTAGTTTAGTTTTATATTAGATTAGTTTGGGTTATGTAAAGGTTATTTTACGGGTTTTAAAGTCGGAGCTCTGTTCGTGTAACACTACGCGATAAATAATCAATGTAAGCTATGTTCTCCTTTTTAAATTAATGTCTTGTACTTAAGTTATTATTATGTTTATTTAAGACGAAGTAATCATGATGTTGGGCTAAAAATATTAAAATTGGGTAATTGGGCTTTGTACCATAATTGGGGTTTGGACAAAAGAACGACACTTGTGGAAATTAGACTATGGGCTATTAATGGGCTCTATATTTGTTTAACTAAATGATAGTTTGTTAATTTTAATATAAAGATTTACAATTGGATGTACCTATAAATAACCATATACACTCGATCAGACACGATGGACGGGGTATTTATATGTACGAATAATCGTTCATTTAACCGGACATGGGAATGGATTAATAGTCTATAGAATTATTAAAACAGGGGTGAAATTATGTACAAGGAAACTTGGCATAATTTATAACAAAGTATTAAAACCTTGGGTTACACGCAGTCGATATCCTGGTGTAATTATTAAACAAAGTATTAAAACCTTGTTACAGTTTAAGTCCCCAATTAGTTGGAATATTTGACTTCGGGTATAAGAATAATTTGACGAGGACACTCGCACTTTAAATTTATGACCGATGGACTGTTATGGACAAAAACCAGACGGACATATTAAATAATTCAGGACAAAGGACAATTAACCCATGGGCATAAAACTAAAATCAACACGTCAACCATCATGGTTCCGGAAGTTTAAATAAGCATAAAATATTTTATTTCATATTTCCTTGTACTTTTATTTATTGTCATTTTAATTATTGTTATTTATTTTATATTGTTATTTAAATATCGTCATTTACTATACGCTTCGCTTAAAATATAAATCGACAAACCGGTCATTAAACGGTAAACCCCCTTTTATATATTATTATATATAATTATATATATTTTGTACAAATATAGTTGTTTAAAAATATAGTGTGCAATAAGCCCACTCCCTGTGGAACGAACCGGACTTACTAAAAACTATACTACTCTACAATTAGGTACACTGCCTATAGTGTTGTAGCAAGGTTTAGGTATATCCCATTTGTAAATAAATAATTAAAACTTGTGTAATTTGTAACGTATTTCGTAGTAAAATATAGTACTATCACGTACCCCCACGCTACCACATCAAGTTTTTGGCACCGCTGCCGGGGAAATCGGCGAAACGCTATATTTTTAATTTATTTTTATATAAATATATTTATATATCATTTTAGAAAAACAATATAAAATTTAAAAAAAAAAACGTCTTACAAACTCTGCGACTTGCGGAGATTTTCTGCTACGTGGCACCGCGACTCGCTGAGCCACCCTGATAGGCGCACCCAGGAACCCTACTTCGCATTTATTACGGAATATTATTAATTATTATTATTTTAAAACCCTAATTAGGTTTAATTAATTTAATATTTAATTTTTAGTTTTAATTAAATTTGTAATAATTACTTTTAATTAGTTTTATTATATATAAAAATTAATACTTTTATAAAATAAAAATATAAAAATAATATTTTTATAAAAATTGTACTTTTTACAACTTTAAGTTTATTTTTATTTTTTTTGTTTATTTTTATTTGTTTTTAGCATAATATTTGTATTTTTATTGTTCGTAGCTAGTTTTAAATTTAGTATTTTGCCGTAGCTTATTTTTATTTCTAGATTTTTAGGCTTTGCCGTAAAATCCCTTAAGTGCTTTTTCTTTAGATTAAGATTTAGGCGCTTTAGAATTTTACGACGCCGTTTTAAATTTTAGTGCCTTTTAAGTTATTGCCGTTTTGGATATAGAATTCCTGTAAGCTTTAATACCTTTAGGCGTAACTTTTAGATTTAATTTTTAGACTTTAAGTTTCGACGTTTTTCTTTCTTATTTTTATTTTTCGACGCGCACTCTTTTTCTTTCTTATTTCTTGCCACGCTAGTTTTAGGACTTAGAAATTTTCTCTACTTCTTCTTTAATAATTCAAAACGAAAAATTATTTTAAGCGGTTAAATTGATAGACATCCAAATTTTCTGGTTCGTAGTAATAGTTGGATTTGTTAGTGGCGAGTTGTGGGCTTCCGAATTCAAGGGTCCTGGCTACCTGCTGCATCTTTTGGTTATTCGAAACGTGGGCAAAATTAGAAAAGTCTATTAATTTGATAACTTATATAATTTTTATATTTATAACTAATAGGATAATTAAAATTTGGTAATAAGCGCATTATGAAAAGTCTCGAAGATATTTTGGAAACTCTTTATGACATCCGAAATCAATTTAATCAATACTCTCAAACAGGTGTTGATGACAATTCGTTCGGTCAATCTTGGATTACGAATGACGAAACAATAACTGGTTGTGAAATCTGTGGAGATTATCACTTAACATGGGAATGTTATTATTACGTTCCTATGGAAAATTATGCACCCATGGAACCTGAATGGAACGATTATGAGGAATACAATTCTAATTGGGATTATTTCCAAGAATATATCCAAACTCAACAACCAAAAGACGAGGAAAATTATGTGCCTGAAAATTCTTTAGATTATATGAAAATCAAACTCGAAGAACTTGATGCTCAAAATGAACAAATGAGAGAGTTTGTAAATCAGCAAGCTGAAACTCTATCAGATTACACACCTGTTGATCTGAGGAGTCGTGTGCAAGAAAATCTCATATCATCGAATTTTGATGAATTCTAGAGCTACGAAATCACCAATTATCTCGATGATACTTTTTATTCAGCTTTAGCAATTTCACAACATATCGACACATTAGACTCAACCGACGAAATCATCGATCCATCTATGGATGAAGAAGAAGTAAGGATGACAAATTGGTACTCTTGGGAAAACGATAACATTGAAAATTTTACCCCCGAGACCAAAATGGTGGGACCGATAAGTACCGTTAATGAAGAAGAATTTGCTTCAATCCAGCCACAACCTTCCAACCCAATATTCTCAATAGACGAGTCATCTACCAAAGATGAACTACAAGCTGTAATAGATATTGACACCTCGAATTTCACCCAATTGGGTAATAGAGGTGAAAACTTTGATTTCGAGAATGAACGAAAGGAAGTGTTAGGAATTGTCCACCCTATAAAAATATGTATGTCGGTGTAAATCGATCCATTTGACCAAGAACCAGAAAAGAGACATATCTATTTACTAAAAGCTACACTTAAAAAAGAATTAAGTAGTGATATTCAGGTGGGTCTAAACTTTAAACCAATTGATATATTTTATACCACCCGAGATGTAAATAACTGGCTCACTATTTTAATTCGTGGAACTTATTCTATCGACTTCACATGTC
This sequence comes from Rutidosis leptorrhynchoides, assembly GCF_046630445.1. Classification (NCBI taxonomy): domain Eukaryota; kingdom Viridiplantae; phylum Streptophyta; class Magnoliopsida; order Asterales; family Asteraceae; genus Rutidosis; species Rutidosis leptorrhynchoides. The sequence continues at coordinate 235,342,042 of NC_092339.1, forward strand.
ATCAGCTAAGTGTGGGGAAGTCTAACCCCTCTTAAAGTTAAATTAGGGGTTTGGGTTAGTGCATAACTCGTTAATAAAAATGCATGATGAGTTAGGGTAAAAGATGTATTTTCAAAACTTAGATAACAGTTCAGAAAAGCAACCGTTTTTGAAGAAAAACATGTGTGATAAAACAAGAAGGAATGAACGATGAGGCGAACCATCTATCATTCGACGAGCTTTGTAATTACAAACTGGGTATTTTCAATCACTTTTCTACACTAATCACCCTCATGAATTTATAATTAGAGTCTGATTTCATGCAAATGAGGGCATTGCATGATCTTAAGTGTGGGGAAGGATTATAAATTCTCTCGGGTTTACACTTGGTTTTATTTGCCAAATTTTGGGAAAATTTGAAAAATTTTAAACTAAATGAATTCAAAATCATGTTTATACATATTTATGAACGATGAAAATTAGGTGTTAATACCGAAATTATCGTTACCTCGAAAAGGACATAAATAGAGAAACACCCTAAAATGCTTGAATTCATTTAAAATGGAATAAAGGAGAATAAAAAGGCAAAGAAAGAAACTAAGTGTGGGGAGAATGTACCTAGTTATTCAATTAAAAACTATCTAGCACATGTTTCTGTAAAGTTTATTGCAGGTGCTTTTGTTTTGGACAAAATTAACTATTTTACCCGATGAAAGAAAAGAAAAGATGGATCTACACGATGAATCAATTCCATCATTAAAAGGAAGTAAAGTCTTCCGAAAAAGACACGCGCTTCTTGATTTAGGTCATGAAGTTGTCGTCCAGACCAGCTGTAGGTTGACGAAAAATCTAGAAAAGTCATCTCTAAAATCAGCAGGAAATTCACGGACCTCAGCATCAAACAGGGTCGCCAAGTGGTCAGACTTATCCTAACCATGAGAGGATCTGTCTTGTAAAATGGGGAGAACGCCGTGCAAATTAGCTGGATAAGACTAATGAATCAGATCCCCAGAAAGGATAATCTCCTTAAAAGATCAAAAATCAGCTTTTAAGACTGATATTACTCAATCCTTGAGATTGACCTTAAAGATTGAGAATTACAAACTCATGGAATTCAATGATATCTAAACTCGAGCTTGAACGAGAAAATATTTTGATAAAAAATTACAAACCGATTTGTTTTCTGAAAACCTATTTTCAATGCGTTCATTACCATTGAACGTAAAATCCTAGGAATTCACCTGGAATTCATTAGGTCACCTGAACCAAATCGGGTGTCAATCGTAAGAACGGTGGTTGCATAGCATGGTCGAAGACAGGGCCTTGTGCCAGACCGAAAAATCATAGGATGATCTTTACTATTGCTCCTACAAAGGATAGTAATAGCATCCGACAGGTTTTTGGACCATAATCAAATGCATGTCATTAGACATTGCCTTAACAGTTGCTTGTTCATCGCTTTCCTTTACAACCGGACGGTAGTTTGCCGAAAGGTAATATACGGGACAAGTGAACTGGACGTGTTGCTTTCCTAATACAAGGTTAGCAAGTGGGTAACACAAAACCACAAGTGTTGAGCTAAAATTTTCAAATCTGAAACCCACACAACCCACAAAAATATTTTGCAAACACCGGTGAAGGGTTATTCTGGAAAACTTGTCTAGGGTAAAAGCTAGATTGAATTTTTAAAAGATCAAATGTTTTCATAAAGATCCAATTTCCTAACGGATCTAAATTTTCATAGTCATGTGGGACTGTAAACCGCCTTTCAAATGTGCACTTTGCTTTGGAAACCGAAAGTAAATCAGCTATTTGATTGCAAGTGTCGTTGACCTAAACCCGAGGCAACTGTAGATGACACACCCACCTTTAACCATGGTTCTATCGTTACTATCATTGTTTATACCACCATATCAAAATCACTAATGTACAAAGTGTGATGAATAAAAAAGTCATTCAAGTATGTTTTTATTTCAAGTTCTGTATTGCTTGAGGACAAGCAACGCTCAAGTGTGGGGATATTTGATAAGACTAAAAAGGAACATATATTTCATAGCAATATTCCTCCTAAATAATAGGTTTTCATATGTAATTGTATTATATTTTCATTGTAATTGTTTAAATAAATAAGTGCGAAGACAAAAGGCGAAAACGAAGATTTGAAGACAAAAACGTCCAAAAAGCTCAAATGTATAAGATACAATCCAAGTGGTTCAATTTATTGATGAGAAATGTCTCAAAATGACAAGAGTACAAGTTACAAAACGCAAAGTACATGATATTAAATTGTACGCAAGGACGTTCGAAAATCCGAAACCGGGACATGAGTCAACTATCAACGCCCGACGCAACGGACTAAAAATTACAAGTCTACTATGCACAAGAATATAATATAATATATAAATAATTATATTAATTATTTATATTTTATATTTATATATAAATTATGTCGACAAGCAAGGTTCCAAAATTGTGTGAGCTGGATTTTCAAACTCCACGACTCGCGGAGTTTGCAGGCTTAAAACTCCACGACTCGAGGAGTTTGAAAAATCATAATTTCCCTATAAAATGAACGAGCTTCTGCTGAGTTCAACCATCCCCAATATCTGAAATGTCCCGTTCTTATTGATTAAAAACGTTCCATATTAATTGATTTCGTTGCGAGGTTTTGACCTCTATATGAGACGTTTTTCAAAGACTGCATTCATTTTTAAACAAACCATAACCTTTATTTCATCAATAAAGGTTTAAAAAGCTTTACGTAGATTATCAAATAATGATAATCTAAAATATCATGTTTACACACGACCATTACATAATGGTTTACAATACAAATATGTTACAACAAAAATAAGTTTCTTGAATGCAGTTTTTACACAATATCATACAAGCATGGACTCCAAATCTTGTCCTTATTTAAGTATGCGACAGCGGAAGCTCTTAATAATCACCTGAGAATAAACATGCTTAAAACGTCAACAAAAATGTTGGTGAGTTATAGGTTTAACCTATATATATCAAATCGTAACAATAGACCACAAGATTTCATATTTCAATACACATCCCATACATAGAGATAAAAATCATTCATATGGTGAACACCTGGTAACCGACAATAACAAGATGCATATATAAGAATATCCCCATCATTCCGGGACACCCTTCGGATATGATATAAATTTCGAAGTACTAAAGCATCCGGTACTTTGGATGGGGTTTGTTAGGCCCAATAGATCTATCTTTAGGATTCGCGTCAATTAGGGTGTCTGTTCCCTAATTCTTAGATTACCAGACTTAATAAAAAGGGGCATATTCGATTTCGATAATTCAACCATAGAATGTAGTTTCACGTACTTGTGTCTATTTTGTAAATCATTTATAAAACCTGCATGTATTCTCATCCCAAAAATATTAGATTTTAAAAGTGGGACTATAACTCACTTTCACAGATTTTTACTTCGTCGGGAAGTAAGACTTGGCCACTGTTGATTCACGAACCTATAACAATATATACATATATATTAAAGTATGTTCAAAATATATTTACAACACTTTTAATATATTTTGATGTTTTAAGTTTATTAAGTCAGCTGTCCTCGTTAGTAACCTATAACTAGTTGTCCACAGTTAGATGTACAGAAATAAATCAATAAATATTATCTTGAATCAATCCACGACCCAGTGTATACGTATCTCAGTATTGATCACAACTCAAACTATATATATTTTGGAATCAACCTCAACCCTGTATAGCTAACTCCAACATTCACATATAGAGTGTCTATGGTTGTTCCGAAATATATATAGATGTGTCGACATGATAGGTCAAAACATTGTATACGTGTCTATGGTATCTCAAGATTACATAATATACAATACAAGTTGATTAAGTTATGGTTGGAATAGATTTGTTACCAATTTTCACGTAGCTAAAATGAGAAAAATTATCCAATCTTGTTTTACCCATAACTTCTTCATTTTAAATCCGTTTTGAGTGAATCAAATTGCTATGATTTCATATTGAACTCTATTTTATGAATCTAAACAGAAAAAGTATAGGTTTATAGTCGGAAAAATAAGTTACAAGTCGTTTTTGTAAAGGTAGTCATTTCAGTCGAAAGAACGACGTCTAGATGACCATTTTAGAAAACATACTACCACTTTGAGTTTAACCATAATTTTTGGATATAGTTTCATGTTCATAATAAAAATCATTTTCTCAGAATAACAACTTTTAAATCAAAGTTTATCATAGTTTTTAATTAACTAACCCAAAACAGCCCGCGGTGTTACTACGACGGCGTAAATCCGGTTTTACGGTGTTTTTCGTGTTTCCAGGTTTTAAATCATTAAGTTAGCATATCATATAGATATAGAACATGTGTTTAGTTGATTTTAAAAGTCAAGTTAGAAGGATTAACTTTTGTTTGCGAACAAGTTTAGAATTAACTAAACTATGTTCTAGTGATTACAAGTTTAAACCTTCGAATAAGATAGCTTTATATGTATGAATCGAATGATGTTATGAACATCATTACTACCTTAATTTCCTTGGATAAATCTACTGGAAAAGAGAAAAATGGATCTAGCTTCAATGGATCCTTGGATGGCTCGAAGTTCTTGAAGCAGAATCATGACACGAAAACAAGTTCAAGTAAGATCATCACTTGAAATAAGATTGTTATAGTTATAGAAATTGAACCAAAGTTTGAATATGATTATTACCTTGTATTAGAATGATAACCTACTGTAAGAAACAAAGATTTCTTGAGGTTGGATGATCACCTTACAAGATTGGAAGTGAGCTAGCAAACTTGAAAGTATTCTTGATTTTATGAAACTAGAACTTTTGGAATTTATGAAGAACACTTAGAACTTGAAGATAGAACTTGAGAGAGATCAATTAGATGAAGAAAATTTAAGAATGAAAGTGTTTGTAGGTGTTTTTGGTCGTTGGTGTATGGATTAGATATAAAGGATATGTAATTTTGTTTTCATGTAAATAAGTCATGAATGATTACTCATATTTTTGTAATCTTATGAGATATTTCATGCTAGTTGCCAAATGATGGTTCCCACATGTGTTAGGTGACTCACATGGGCTGCTAAGAGCTGATCATTGGAGTGTATATACCAATAGTACATACATCTAAAAGCTGTGTATTGTACGAGTACGAATACTGGTGCATACGAGTAGAATTGTTGATGAAACTGAACTAGAATGTAATTGTAAGCATTTTTGTTAAGTAGAAGTATTTTGATAAGTGTATTGAAGTCTTTCAAAAGTGTATAAATACATATTAAAACACTACATGTATATACATTTTAACTGAGTCGTTAAGTCATCGTTAGTCGTTACATGTAAGTGTTGTTTTGAAACCTTTAGGTTAACGATCTTGTTAAATGTTGTTAACCCAATGTTTATAATAACAAAAGAGATTTTAAATTATTATATTATCATGATATTATGATGTATGAATATCTCTTAATATGATATATATACATTAAATGTCGTTACAACGATAAACGTTACATATATGTCTCGTTTCAAAATCATTAAGTTAGTAGTCTTGTTTTTACATATGTAGTTCATTGTTAATATAATTAATGATATGTTTACTAATCATAATATCATGTTAACTATATATATAACCATATATATGTCATCATATAGTTTTTTACAAGTTTTAACGTTCGTGAATCACCGGTCAACTTGGGTGGTCAATTGTCTATATGAAACCTATTTCAATTAATCAAGTCTTAACAAGTTTGATTGCTTAACATGTTGGAAACATTTAATCATGTAAACATCAATCTCAATTAATATATATAAACATGGAAAAGTTCGGGTCACTACAGTACCTACCCGTTAAATAAATTTCGTCCCGAAATTTTAAGCTGTTGAAGGTGTTGACGAATCTTCTGGAAATAGATGCGGGTATTTCTTCTTCATCTGATCTTCACGCTCCCAGGTGAACTCGGGTCCTCTACGAGCATTCCATCGAACCTTAACAATTGGTATCTTGTTTTGCTTAAGTCTTTTAACCTCACGATCCATTATTTCGACGGGTTCTTCGATGAATTGGAGTTTTTCGTTGATTTGGATTTCATCTAACGGAATAGTGAGATCTTCTTTAGCAAAACATTTCTTTAAATTCGAGACGTGGAAAGTGTTATGTACAGCCGCGAGTTGTTGAGGTAACTCTAGTCGGTAAGCTACTGGTCCGACACGATCAATAATCTTGAATGGTCCAATATACCTTGGATTTAATTTCCCTCGTTTACCAAATCGAACAACGCCTTTCCAAGGTGCAACTTTAAGCATGACCATCTCTCCAATTTCAAATTCTATATCTTTTCTTTTAATGTCAGCGTAGCTCTTTTGTCGACTTTGGGCGGTTTTCAACCGTTGTTGAATTTGGATGATCTTCTCGGTAGTTTCTTGTATAATCTCCGGACCCGTAATCTGTCTATCCCCCACTTCACTCCAACAAATAGGAGACCTGCACTTTCTACCATAAAGTGCTTCAAACGGCGCCATCTCAATGCTTGAATGGTAGCTGTTGTTGTAGGAAAATTCTGCTAATGGTAGATGTCGATCCCAACTGTTTCCGAAATCAATAACACATGCTCGTAGCATGTCTTCAAGCGTTTGTATCGTCCTTTCGCTCTGCCCATCAGTTTGTGGATGATAGGCAGTACTCATGTCTAGACGAGTTCCTAATGCTTGCTGTAATGTCTGCCAGAATCTTGAAATAAATCTGCCATCCCTATCAGAGATAATAGAGATTGGTATTCCATGTCTGGAGACGACTTCCTTCAAATACAGTCGTGCTAACTTCTCCATCTTGTCATCTTCTCTTATTGGTAGGAAGTGTGCTGATTTGGTGAGACGATCAACTATTACCCAAATAGTATCAAAACCACTTGCAGTCCTTGGCAATTTAGTGATGAAATCCATGGTAATGTTTTCCCATTTCCATTCCGGGATTTCGGGTTGTTGAAGTAGACCTGATGGTTTCTGATGCTCAGCTTTGACCTTAGAACACGTCAAACATTCTCCTACGTATTTAGCAACATCGGCATTCATACCCGGCCACCAAAAATGTTTCTTGAGATCCTTGTACATCTTCCCCGTTCCAGGATGTATTGAGTATCTGGTTTTATGAGCTTCTCTAAGTACCATTTCTCTCATATCTCCAAATTTTGGTACCCAAATCCTTTCAGCCCTATACCGGGTTCCGTCTTCCCGAATATTAAGATGCTTCTCCGATCCTTTGGGTATTTCATCCTTTAAATTTCCCTCTTTTAAAACTCCTTGTTGCGCCTCCTTTATTTGAGTAGTAATGTTATTATGAATCATTATATTCATAGATTTTACTCGAATGGGTTCTCTGTCCTTCCTGCTCAAGGCATCGGCTACCACATTTGCCTTCCCCGGGTGGTAACGAATCTCAAAGTCGTAATCATTCAATAATTCAATCCACCTACGCTGCCTCATATTCAGTTGTTTCTGATTAAATATGTGTTGAAGACTTTTGTGGTCGGTATATATAATACTTTTGACCCCATATAAGTAGTGCCTCCAAATCTTTAATGCAAAAACAACCGCGCCTAATTCCAAATCATGCGTCGTATAATTTTGTTCGTGAATCTTCAATTGTCTAGACGCATAAGCAATCACCTTCGTTCGTTGCATTAATACACAACCGAGACCTTGCTTTGATGCATCACAATAAATCACAAAATCATCATTCCCTTCAGGCAATGACAATATAGGTGCCGTAGTTAGCTTTTTCTTCAATAACTGAAACGCTTTCTCTTGTTCATCATTCCATTCAAATTTCTTCCCTTTATGCGTTAATGCAGTCAAGGGTTTTGCTATTCTGGAAAAGTCTTGGATGAACCTTCTGTAGTAACCAGCTAGTCCTAAAAACTGGCGTATGTGTTTCGGAGTTTTCGGGGTTTCCCACTTTTCAACAGTTTCTATCTTTGCCGGATCCACCTTAATACCTTCTTTGTTCACTATGTGACCGAGGAATTGAACTTCTTCCAACCAAAATGCACACTTTGAAAACTTAGCGTACAATTCTTCCTTCCTCAATACTTCTAACACCTTTCTCAAATGTTCACCGTGTTCTTGGTCATTCTTTGAGTAAATAAGTATGTCATCAATGAAAACAATGACAAACTTGTCAAGGTATGGTCCACACACTCGGTTCATAAGGTCCAAGAACACAGCTGGTGCATTAGTTAAACCAAACGGCATGACCATAAACTCGTAATGACCGTAACGTGTTCTGAAAGCAGTCTTTGGAATATCATCTTCTTTCACCCGCATTTGATGATACCCGGAACGTAAGTCAATCTTTGAATAAGCAGACGAGCCTTGTAGTTGATCAAATAAGTCGTCGATTCTCGGTAGTGGGTAGCGGTTCTTGATGGTAAGTTTGTTCAACTCTCGGTAGTCGATACACAACCTGAATGTACCATCTTTCTTCTTGACAAACAAAACAGGAGCTCCCCACGGTGATGTGCTTGGTCGAATGAAACCACGCTCTAAAAGTTCTTGTAATTGGCTTTGCAGTTCTTTCATCTCGCTGGGTGCGAGTCTGTAAGGAGCACGAGCTATTGGTGCAGCTCCTGGTATAAGATCTATTTGAAATTCAACGGATCGATGTGGGGGTAATCCCGGTAATTCTTTCGGAAATACATCGGGAAATTCTTTTGCAATGGGAACATCATTGATGCTCTTTTCTTCAGTTTGTACTTTCTCGACGTGTGCTAGAACAGCATAGCAACCTTTTCTTATTAGTTTTTGTGCCTTCAAATTACTAATAAGATGTAGCTTCGTGTTGCCCTTTTCTCCGTACACCATTAAGGGTTTTCCTTTTTCTCGTATAATGCGAATTGCATTTTTGTAACAAACGATCTCCGCTTTCACTTCTTTCAACCAGTCCATACCGATTATCACATCAAAACTCCCTAACTCTACTGGTATCAAATCAATCTTAAATGTTTCGCTAACCAGTTTAATTTCTCGATTCCGACATATATTATCTGCTGAAATTAATTTACCATTTGCTAATTCGAGTAAAAATTTACTATCCAAAGGCGTCAATGGACAACTTAATTTAGCACAAAAATCTCTACTCATATAGCTTCTATCCGCACCCGAATCAAATAAAACGTAAGCAGATTTATTGTCAATAAGAAACGTACCCGTAACAAGCTCCGGGTCTTCCTGTGCCTCTACCGCATTAATATTGAAAACTCTTCCACGGCCTTGTCCATTCGTGTTCTCCTGGTTCGGGCAATTTCTAATAATGTGGCCTGGTTTTCCACATTTATAACAAACTACATTGGCATAACTTGCTCCGACACTACTTGCTCCACCATTACTCGTTCCGACACCATTTGTTCCTTTCGTTCTATTAACCCCTGGTCCGTAGACCTCACACTTCGCCGCGCTATGACCATTTCTTTTACACTTGTTGCAACATTTGGTGCAGAACCCCGAGTGATTCTTTTCACACCTTTGGCATAGTTGCTTCTGATTGTTGTTGTTGTTGCGGTTATTATTGTTGTTGGGATGATTGTTGTCGTTGCTGTTGTTGTTGTTGTTGTTGTTGGGCCGTTTGTTGTAGTTGCGATTGATGTTGCGATTGTTGGGATAATTGTTGCGATTATTGTTGTAATTGCTGTTGTTGTTGTATTGGTGATTCTTATCACCGTTTTCCTCCCACTTTCTTTTGACTTGCTTCACATTGGCCTCTTCAGCAGTCTGTTCTTTAATTCTTTCTTCAATCTGGTTCACTAGTTTGTGAGCCATTCTACATGCCTGTTGTATGGAGGCGGGCTCGTGTGAACTTATATCTTCTTGGATTCTTTCCGGTAATCCTTTCACAAACGCGTCGATCTTCTCTTCCACATCTTCGAATGCTCCCGGACACAATAGGCACAATTCTGTGAATCGTCTTTCGTACGTGGTAATATCAAATCCTTGGGTTCGTAACCCTCTAAGTTCTGTCTTGAGCTTATTGACCTCGGTTCTGGGACGGTACTTCTCGTTCATCAAGTGATTGAATGCTGACCACGGTAGTGCGTACGCATCATCTTGTCCCACTTGCTCTAGATAGGTATTCCACCATGTTAACGCAGAACCTGTGAAGGTATGCGTAGCGTACTTCACTTTGTCCTCTTCAGTACACTTACTTATGGCAAACACTGATTCAACCTTCTCGGTCCACCGTTTCAATCCGATCGGTCCTTCGGTTCCATCAAATTCCAAAGGTTTGCAGGCAGTGAATTCTTTGTAGGTGCATCCTACACGATTTCCTATACTGCTAGATCCAAGGTTATTGTTGGTATGTAGCGCAGCCTGTACTGCGGCTATGTTTGAAGCTAGAAAAGTACGGAATTCCTCTTCATTCATATTCACGGTGTGTCGAGTAGTCGGTGCCATTTCCTTCAAAATAGTTAAATGGAACAAGTTAATCATACAGAATATTAAGAGTAGTTAATAGTATTTCGTAGCATAATATGAACTCATTTATAAAAGCTTTTTCTTCATATTAGCGTTTTATAAGTTTAAATTCGGGTAGTACCTACCCGTTAAGTTCATACTTAGTAGCTAATATACAATTCAACTACTACAATTCTATATGAAAAACTGATTATAATAATATTTCGCGTTCAAACTTTTATACAATATTTTACAAACTTACAATACCGCTTATTTTACATAAAGCATGAAATATAGCACACAATAACTTTGATACAAGATAGTTGTGAAGACAATTCTAGCTAGTACACAAGTCGTTCAGCAAAGGCAATAAAGACACGTAATTCATAAGTCCAGAAACAAGTCATGCATTCTGGTTTTACTAGGACTACTTCCCATCCTTGGTCTTGTGCAACATAACCGTTATGGCCGTTGATAAGACAGCGTGTTGTAACGTCATCAAAGGGACGAGGGTTACGTAATGTCCAACAGTCCCGTAATAATCTAAAAACCTCATTTCTTACCCCAATTACCAACTCCGTCACTTGTGGAAACGTTTTGTTTAATAGTTGTAGCCCGATGTTCTTGTTCTCACTTTGGTGAGAAGCGAACATTACTAATCCGTAAGCATAACATGCTTCTTTATGTTGCATGTTAGCCGCTTTTTCTAAATCACGAAGTCCAATATTCGGATATATTGAGTCAAAATAATTTCTTAACCCGTTGCGTAAAATAGCATTTGGGTTCCCCGCAATATATGCGTCAAAGTAAACACATCGTAACTTATGGGTTTCCCAATGTGATATCCCCCATCTTTCAAACGAAAGTCTCTTATAAACCAAGACATTCTTGGAACGTTCTTCGAATGTCTTACAAACTGATCTCGCCTTAAATAGTTGTGCCGAAGAATTCTGGCCGACTCTAGACAAGATTTCATCAATCATGTCTCCGGGTAGGTCTCTTAAAATATTGGGTTGTCTATCCATTTTGTGTTTTTAAACTGTAAAATAGACAAGAGTTAGATTCATAAAAAAAATACTTATTAATACAAGCAATTTTTACATATATCATAAAGCATAAGAACACTATATTCCATATATTACACCACACGAATACAACTATCTTATTCCGACTCGCTCGTTTCTTCTTCTTCGGTTTTGGTTCGTTTTGCCAAGTTTCTAGGGATATATGATGTTCCCCTAATACGAGCCGTCGTTGTCCACATTGGTTTAGAAAAACCTGGTGGTTTAGAGGTTCCCGGGTCATTGTTACAACTTAAGGACTTCGGGGGTTGACGATACATATAAAGTTCATCGGGGTTGGAATTAGATTTCTCTATTTTTATGCCCTTTCCCTTATTATTTTCTTTTGCCCTTTTTAAATTCAGTTGGGGTAATTTCTATAACATCATCGGAATTCTCGTCGGAATCCGATTCATCGGAGAATTGGTAATCCTCCCAATATTTTGCTTCCTTGGCGGAAACACCATTGACCATAATTAACTTTGGTCGGTTGGTTGAGGATTTTCTTTTACTTAACCGTTTTATTATTTCCCCCACCGGTTCTATTTCTTCATCCGGTTCCGATTCTTCTTCCGGTTCCGATTCTTCTTCCGGTTCCGACTCTTCTTCCGGTTCCTCTTCGGGAACTTGTGAATCAGTCCACAAATCATTCCAATTTACATTTGACTCTTCATTATTATTAGGTGAGTCAATGGGACTTGTTCTAGAGGTAGACATCTATCACATAATATCAAACACGTTAAGAGATTAATATATCACATAATATTCATATGTTAAAAATATATAGTTTCCAACAAAAATGTTAAGCAATCATTTTTAAAGAAAACACGGTCGAAGTCCAGACTCACTAATGCATCCTAACAAACTCGATAAGACACACTAATGCAAATTTTCTGGTTCTCTAAGACCAACGCTCTGATACCAACTGAAATGTCCCGTTCTTATTGATTAAAAACGTTCCATATTAATTGATTTCGTTGCGAGGTTTTGACCTCTATATGAGACGTTTTTCAAAGACTGCATTCATTTTTAAACAAACCATAACCTTTATTTCATCAATAAAGGTTTAAAAAGCTTTACGTAGATTATCAAATAATGATAATCTAAAATATCATGTTTACACACGACCATTACATAATGGTTTACAATACAAATATGTTACAACAAAAATAAGTTTCTTGAATGCAGTTTTTACACAATATCATACAAGCATGGACTCCAAATCTTGTCCTTATTTAAGTATGCGACAGCGGAAGCTCTTAATAATCACCTGAGAATAAACATGCTTAAAACGTCAACAAAAATGTTGGTGAGTTATAGGTTTAACCTATATATATCAAATCGTAACAATAGACCACAAGATTTCATATTTCAATACACATCCCATACATAGAGATAAAAATCATTCATATGGTGAACACCTGGTAACCGACAATAACAAGATGCATATATAAGAATATCCCCATCATTCCGGGACACCCTTCGGATATGATATAAATTTCGAAGTACTAAAGCATCCGGTACTTTGGATGGGGTTTGTTAGGCCCAATAGATCTATCTTTAGGATTCGCGTCAATTAGGGTGTCTGTTCCCTAATTCTTAGATTACCAGACTTAATAAAAAGGGGCATATTCGATTTCGATAATTCAACCATAGAATGTAGTTTCACGTACTTGTGTCTATTTTGTAAATCATTTATAAAACCTGCATGTATTCTCATCCCAAAAATATTAGATTTTAAAAGTGGGACTATAACTCACTTTCACAGATTTTTACTTCGTCGGGAAGTAAGACTTGGCCACTGTTGATTCACGAACCTATAACAATATATACATATATATTAAAGTATGTTCAAAATATATTTACAACACTTTTAATATATTTTGATGTTTTAAGTTTATTAAGTCAGCTGTCCTCGTTAGTAACCTATAACTAGTTGTCCACAGTTAGATGTACAGAAATAAATCAATAAATATTATCTTGAATCAATCCACGACCCAGTGTATACGTATCTCAGTATTGATCACAACTCAAACTATATATATTTTGGAATCAACCTCAACCCTGTATAGCTAACTCCAACATTCACATATAGAGTGTCTATGGTTGTTCCGAAATATATATAGATGTGTCGACATGATAGGTCGAAACATTGTATACGTGTCTATGGTATCTCAAGATTACATAATATACAATACAAGTTGATTAAGTTATGGTTGGAATAGATTTGTTACCAATTTTCACGTAGCTAAAATGAGAAAAATTATCCAATCTTGTTTTACCCATAACTTCTTCATTTTAAATCCGTTTTGAGTGAATCAAATTGCTATGATTTCATATTGAACTCTATTTTATGAATCTAAACAGAAAAAGTATAGGTTTATAGTCGGAAAAATAAGTTACAAGTCGTTTTTGTAAAGGTAGTCATTTCAGTCGAAAGAACGACGTCTAGATGACCATTTTAGAAAACATACTACCACTTTGAGTTTAACCATAATTTTTGGATATAGTTTCATGTTCATAATAAAAATCATTTTCTCAGAATAACAACTTTTAAATCAAAGTTTATCATAGTTTTTAATTAACTAACCCAAAACAGCCCGCGGTGTTACTACGACGGCGTAAATCCGGTTTTACGGTGTTTTTCGTGTTTCCAGGTTTTAAATCATTAAGTTAGCATATCATATAGATATAGAACATGTGTTTAGTTGATTTTAAAAGTCAAGTTAGAAGGATTAACTTTTGTTTGCGAACAAGTTTAGAATTAACTAAACTATGTTCTAGTGATTACAAGTTTAAACCTTCGAATAAGATAGCTTTATATGTATGAATCGAATGATGTTATGAACATCATTACTACCTTAATTTCCTTGGATAAATCTACTGGAAAAGAGAAAAATGGATCTAGCTTCAATGGATCCTTGGATGGCTCGAAGTTCTTGAAGCAGAATCATGACACGAAAACAAGTTCAAGTAAGATCATCACTTGAAATAAGATTGTTATAGTTATAGAAATTGAACCAAAGTTTGAATATGATTATTACCTTGTATTAGAATGATAACCTACTGTAAGAAACAAAGATTTCTTGAGGTTGGATGATCACCTTACAAGATTGGAAGTGAGCTAGCAAACTTGAAAGTATTCTTGATTTTATGAAACTAGAACTTTTGGAATTTATGAAGAACACTTAGAACTTGAAGATAGAACTTGAGAGAGATCAATTAGATGAAGAAAATTTAAGAATGAAAGTGTTTGTAGGTGTTTTTGGTCGTTGGTGTATGGATTAGATATAAAGGATATGTAATTTTGTTTTCATGTAAATAAGTCATGAATGATTACTCATATTTTTGTAATCTTATGAGATATTTCATGCTAGTTGCCAAATGATGGTTCCCACATGTGTTAGGTGACTCACATGGGCTGCTAAGAGCTGATCATTGGAGTGTATATACCAATAGTACATACATCTAAAAGCTGTGTATTGTACGAGTACGAATACTGGTGCATACGAGTAGAATTGTTGATGAAACTGAACTAGAATGTAATTGTAAGCATTTTTGTTAAGTAGAAGTATTTTGATAAGTGTATTGAAGTCTTTCAAAAGTGTATAAATACATATTAAAACACTACATGTATATACATTTTAACTGAGTCGTTAAGTCATCGTTAGTCGTTACATGTAAGTGTTGTTTTGAAACCTTTAGGTTAACGATCTTGTTAAATGTTGTTAACCCAATGTTTATAATAACAAAAGAGATTTTAAATTATTATATTATCATGATATTATGATGTATGAATATCTCTTAATATGATATATATACATTAAATGTCGTTACAACGATAAACGTTACATATATGTCTCGTTTCAAAATCATTAAGTTAGTAGTCTTGTTTTTACATATGTAGTTCATTGTTAATATAATTAATGATATGTTTACTTATCATAATATCATGTTAACTATATATATAACCATATATATGTCATCATATAGTTTTTTACAAGTTTTAACGTTCGTGAATCACCGGTCAACTTGGGTGGTCAATTGTCTATATGAAACCTATTTCAATTAATCAAGTCTTAACAAGTTTGATTGCTTAACATGTTGGAAACATTTAATCATGTAAACATCAATCTCAATTAATATATATAAACATGGAAAAGTTCGGGTCACTACAATATCAATCTCTCTCTGATATATATATATATATATATATATATATATATATATATATATATATATATATATATATATATATATATATATATATATATATAATATAAATTAGTTTAGTTTTATATTAGATTAGTTTGGGTTATGTAAAGGTTATTTTACGGGTTTTAAAGTCGGAGCTCTGTCCGTGTAACACTACGCGATAAATAATCAATGTAAGCTATGTTCTCCTTTTTAAATTAATGTCTCGTACTTAAGTTATTATTATGTTTATTTAAGACGAAGTAATCATGATGTTGGGCTAAAAATATTAAAATTGGGTAATTGGGCTTTGTACCATAATTGGGGTTTGGACAAAAGAACGACACTTGTGGAAATTAGACTATGGGCTATTAATGGGCTTTATATTTCTTTAACTAAATGATAGTTTGTTAATTTTAATATAAAGATTTACAATTGGATGTACCTATAAATAACCATATACACTCGATCGGACACGATGGGCGGGGTATTTATATGTACGAATAATCGTTCATTTAACCGGACACGGGAATGGATTAATAGTCTATGGAATTATTAAAACAGGGGTGAAATTATGTACAAGGACACTTGGAATAATTGATAACAAAGTATTAAAACCTTGGGTTACACGCAGTCGATATCCTGGTGTAATTATTAAACAAAGTATTAAAACCTTGTTACAGTTTAAGTCCCCAATTAGTTGGAATATTTGACTTCGGGTATAAGAATAATTTGACGAGGACACTCGCACTTTAAATTTATGACCGATGGACTGTTATGGACAAAAACCAGACGGACATATTAAATAATCCAGGACAAAGGACAATTAACCCATGGGCATAAAACTAAAATCAACACGTCAACCATCATAGTTACGGAAGTTTAAATAAGCATAATATATTTTATTTCATATTTCCTCGTACTTTTATTTATTGTCATTTTAATTATTGTTATTTATTTTATATTATTATTTAAATATCGTCATTTACTATACGCTTAGCTTAAAATATAATTCGACAAACCGGTCATTAAACGGTAAACCCCCTTTTATATATTATTATATATAATTATATATATTTTGTACAAATATAGTTGTTTAAAAATATAGTGTGCAATAAGCCCGCTCCCTGTGGAACGAACCGGACTTACTAAAAACTATACTACTCTACGATTAGGTACACTGCCTATAGTGTTGTAGCAAGGTTTAGGTATATCCCATTTGTAAATAAATATTTAAAACTTGTGTAATTTGTAAAGTATTTCGTAGTAAAATATAGTACTATCACGTACCCCCACGCTACCACATCAGTGGTGCAGGTGCGATACTTCTTCCGAAATCATTCTGAATAGAGAAGACAAAAAACCCTCCGTTTCCATTTCCACTCCACACCATTTAAACCGACCAACTCACATAAAGAGTTGATGAATCAGAAATATTCACCCCAAATTCACTCCCAAAATACACCATTTACCATTCACTCCCCTTTCCATTTATCAAAAGATTCAGAGATTAATAAAGAGATAGATCGATCAAATTCGCTTCAAAAGCACTAGTTGAAAGATTCCAAACCCCTGATTGTTTTTGATAGGTCAAAGACCTATTTTCAGTGGATTATCACTTCCTCTCTGGGCACCAGGAATGAAAGACAAAAGTTATGAAGAAAGGGTATGCCGAAAAAATTTTATATATATATATATATATATATATATATATATATATATATATATATATATGATTATGAAAGAGCAAAGTCTCTAAATAAGGCAAAAAGAAACCCGAGGAGATGCCATGAAGAAGAATGCTGGAAGAGGAAAAGAAAATTCTAGACAAAGTCTTAGCAAAATCTGCCTCTTCTGAAGAAAACTTTTACGGAATTCTAAGCCATTCTCTATCCAAAATGGATACTCTGAAGAATCAAAGTCTATCAATTCTCTCAAAAATCAAAAGATCTGGATACCTTTCATCGAATCATAAATTTCCAACCAAACCCTATAACCCGTCTTCCTCTTGAAAGAATGCTCAGGAAGAAGGTCAGTGCCGTCCTTACTTAACCGGTGGAGATATCGATGCTTTACCAAGCCTATGATGAGAACTGTTACACGATTGGCTTCTGAGCGACAATACAATTAGAATAGAACACCCTAAACACTTGAGTGATACGAGTGATCCGTCAGTGAGGAGCCTGATCATGTATACTCTACATCTGAGAGTTGGAAAGTACGCCTTTTCCACTATGGTCGCAATTGAAATCTAGCGGCCAAATCATCGAAGCTCGAAACTTTTTCTAATATTTTCGAAAGATGTGCCGACTTCTGATGAAGGCATAATAAAAAGATCTACGGGTAGGGCAAAGGAGAATCTATTAAAAAGATCCTTATATTCCCTCTTTTTGCTTGAGGACAAGCAAAGCCAAGTGTGGGGTCTTTGATATCGGCTAAAAAGTCACGTTTTTACCCCATAAATTAAGCCCTAAAACAATAAAGATTAAAACTTTGTCGGCAAAATTATCTCTTTTTCAGTTGATTTTGTAGATTAAGTAATTACGAAGGTGATGCAAAAATAATCAAGTAAAACGGAGCTAAAACGAAGATTCTAGAGCGAAAACGGTGAAAGACAAGAAATCAAGTTACGATTCAGTGAATCAAGGCTGACCAGCACCAAAAACGGCCTGCCATTATGGGGTACGGTCTGCCAAATGGTCCAGCAAATGGCCCCTAAATACGGCTTGCCAAATACGGCCTGCCAAACGGCCTGCCATACGGCCTGCCAACCGTTTGCAGGCAAAAATGAGGTCTATTTAAAGGGCTCTCTCCATCCATTCCAACACACACTCAACTTGCAATTCAATTTATATTTTCAATCTTTTAGTTAGTTTTAGTAGTAGTTAGCTTAGCTTTTATTTTCCGGAGGATATCCCGGCGAGTCCCTGCGATCTCGGGCAGATTTGTTCAGCCTTTTCAGGTTTTTATCCAAAACGCATGTCTTTTTTATTAAACATGTATTCTTAATTTTTATGTTTAATAATGCGTTCCGATATTTCCATGATAGCTTAATTTATCTGTATGTTGCCATGATAAAAGTTTGGGTTAGCGTAATTATGTTAATTTAGTACGATTACTGTTATAATACTGAACTAGGAAGTCTGATAGATTTGTATGCTAGCATCTTTAGGATTGACCAACCTAGGTTGTGATCAGGACTTATCTACCTATATGAAATTAGCTACTTCATAGGATTAAGACCCATGGTTATACTGTATCTGAAGATTCTATGAACTCGGTATGGCCGGAGTTCCCGAGAGGCATCTAATGCACTTTTAGGACACATAACTTAGGAATTGAGACATGAATGACCTAGTATGCCTATTGACTGTTCCAAAGAGACCTCTTAGGAGCTGTTAAGATCTAGTTAGTGCCTTTACTGTATGACCCAAGCCTATTGCATGTTCTTGTTTGATTGTTGCCCTAGGTCTTAGTCATACCAACTGTTTAGGTATTCATTAGGTTTCTACCTGCTTCACTATCAGTATATTAACTGTAATGCTGTATAATGTTTAAATTGTTGAGATCTCATTAGTATGATGGAATGGTTGTTAGTTTCCATTTAAGGTTTTGCTAACTTAAACTGACGGACTCCTTCCATTTGTGCTCAGTGTTCAATTAACAAGGCACGTTGTTATTCAATTACCTAAACTGATAACAAAGTTTAGGATTAGAGCATAACTCACTATTAAACCTAGTACTCTACTGAGGATAACCTCCGAGGTATTGTTACACTTCAGTTATATGACTAAGTGACATACTTCTCACTGCTCAAAGAGAACTCCGAAAGTTCAGAGATAAGTAGGTCTGTGTAATTGGCTCATCCAACCAGATCTACATCATTCCAAGCATAGTCTTAATATAAGCATAATTACCTTTCCCTAACCCAAGACTGATATCTTGGTCAACATTTCCCTGATCTGCATACTCCGAATATCCTTTCACTTTATTTACTTTTCTGCATTTAGGACCTTTAGCTAAAATCAACTACTATCTTTTATCCAGGTAATTTAACTAAAAGACAATTATCTACTTGATCTTCAATTCGTTAATCAGCATAAAAATACGACACTAGGTTAACTTACACCTTCTACACCTTAGAAAGTAAAAGTAAATTTAGGCCCGCAAAATATAAATAAATGAAGACATTGTGTGCTACCGAATCAGACATCCTGCGACTTAACGACACCGCACAAATAAAACCGTCCGTTAGTGGCATATCACAGCCCTTTATAATTGGACTGCATCCCACACTTCTGGACGGCGTCCCATACATATGAGAAAACAGGATCTTACAAATCTCCCCAACTTGAACCGGATTGTATAATGCCCCGTCCTAATTCACCTGGACGAATACATTACATTCGATTACGTCGCGTGGTAGTTGACCTCTATATGATACATTTTACAAACATTGCATTCGTTTTTGAAAAGACAATCTTTCATTACACCGAAAGTTGATGGCATGCATACCATTTCATAATATATCCAACTATAATTGACTTAATAATAATCTTGATGAACTTAATGACTTGAATGCAACGTCTTTTGAAATATGTCATGAATGACTCCAAGTAATATCTCTAAAATGAGAAAATGCACAGCGGAAGATTTCTTTCATACCTGAGAATAAACATGCTTTCAAGTGTCAACCAAAAGGTTGGTGAGTTAATAGGTTTATCTTAATCAATCATTTCCATAATTTTAATAGACCACAAGATTTCATTTATTCAATAATCATACACTCGCAAGTGTTTAAAAAAAAATCATTCGTATGATGAACACTTGGTAACCGACATTAACATAATGCATATAGAATATCCCCCTCATACTCTCAAGTATGCCATAATATTGGCAATCGCAATCACCATTTAAATCGAAGTACTAAAGCATTCCAAATTCCAGAATGGGGTTTGTTAGGCCCATAGATCTATCTTTAGGATTCGCGTCAATTTGGGGCCATTTCCCTAATTCTTAGGTTACCAGACTTGAAGGGGCGATATTCGTTATAGTAATCCAACCATACAATGTAGTTTTAAGTACTTGTGTCTATTTCGTAAAACATTTATAAAAGCAGCGCATGTATTCTCTGTCCCAAAAATATATATTGCAAAAGCATTTAAAAAGGGAGCAAATGAAACTCACGTAATGTATTTTGTAGTAAAAATACATATGACTATATTGAACAATGCAGGGTTGGCCTCAGATTCACGAATCTATATCATTGGTATGTATATATTAAAACGTATAATCATAATCGAACAATTTATTATATTTTATTTTATATATCATATATTTAATTTGTGTTTATATTCAAAATGGTTATTATTTGTATAGTTATATTAATATATCCATACTTGTTTTAATGTTATAGTTAAAAATCGATAGTTTGTTATTGGTAAGTATTTATATAAATAATATTAGTAAGTTTGATATATATCATTATGTGTAATTTTAATATAATTATAGTATATGTAATAAGTATATTTTATGTACAAAATTCTTTATATGCTTAAAAAGGTAATTTTTGAGATTAATAAAGATAATATTCATATTCATATTATTTAATAATAATACTTAGTTGGATAATAATATTAGTAATAACAATAACAATAGTGATAATTATAATTGTTACTAAGGTTATGATAACGATACTAAGGTTATTTAATAATCAAACTCACCAATCATTACCACGAACTTACATAATTGATTTAAGACTTCCTATCTAACATATAAACATTTATCTTGTGATAGATTAGTTTTTAAAAAAAAATAAAAAATTAAAGGAGCAGACCCAGATGCCTGTTCGTCGCAGGTATTCACACAACAAAATATTTGATTTCCAATTTTAAAAAAAATTAGACAATTGTTACAACATGAAACACATTTTATATCACTTATAGAAACTATTTGAATCGTTAATTAACTCAAAACATAAAAAATAAACTAGAATTTTACCAAAACCAAAACGTTTGACTTTTTGTTTTGAACGTTTGACTTCAAAATTCATAATCAAATTGAGAAATTAATTAATGGAAACTTACAGGTAATTCATTTTGAGATTAAATAAAAAATCGAAACTTGGCTTAAAATATAAGGAACAGAGGGTGTCGTGGGTTTTTTTCTAAATTTTCAGACTTTGTTTCTCAATTGCAGATAGGTATAACTTATTAAGAACCGTATGATTGAAGTAGGAACGCTGTTATATCACGGATTTTGTGTATCATTAGTTGACAAAGAATAAATCAGAAGAAGGGAAATCGCAAGCAGACAAGAGGGATAAATAAATAAAATATATCAGACCTCGATTTCAATCTGATTTGTGATTTTATCTAGATTATGAATATTCTAATTACTAAATATATCTTTTATTTGATTTATATATTGTTACAAATACTAATTTATTAATGATTATTAATATTATTTGTATTTTTATTATTATTATTAATGATAATAATAATAATAATAATAATAATAATAATAATAATAATAATAATATATATATATATATAACAAATTACGCGTATCAACTTTTATGTCTATATTTCATGTTTTAAAGATAATACTATTAATAATAATATCATAATAATATTAGTAATAATAATTATAATAATAATAATAATCTTAATAATAACTAAGATCATAATTTTTACTAATTATAATGTTATTAATATTAATAACAATATAACAAATCATATATATCCAATTATCATATCTATATTATATATTGAAATAATAATATTACTAATACTGTTATTAATATTAATATTAATATTAGTATTAATAATAATGGAAGTAATTGTAACAACTATATTCTAAACTTGTAATTAAATTTAATATAATACAATTTATTAATCATATCATATTTACCTGTTAGTTATCTGATGTATAGAATATTTAATACTTATATATTTATGTATTTTACAATATACATGTAATATTAATTATATATAGAAATCATACATATTAGTAACTTAACCATTCTATAATTTACTTCTCATTATTATATATACCTATTTTCAAACTTATATATATATATATATATATATATATATATATATATATATATATATATATATATATATATATATATATATATATATATATATACATATTTAATTAATTGTTCGTGAATCGTCGGGAGTAGTCAAAAGGTCAAATGATTTCATGAAATAGTTCAATTATTTTGAGATTCAATTAAATAGACTTTGCTTATCATGTCGAAACCATAAAATTTTTAGTTTAAATTTGATCGGAAATTCCCGGGTCGTCACAGATTGCGTCCTCGCAATCCAAGCCGCATGACAAGCAGGAAGATTCACCAAAACAAACTCTTCGGATTCCCATGTAAAATCGGAACCCTTACTACGATGCCATTGAACCTTAAAAGTTCTCACCTCTTTATTTCTCAAAATTTTCACCTTTTCATCGAGTATTGCAATCGGCTCCTCAACATACTCTAACTTATTGTTTAGCTCAATTTCATCTAATGGCATCCATGAAGAATCGTCCGCAAGACACTTACGGAGATGGGAAACATGAAATGTATTATGGATCCCCGCAAGCTCTTCGTGTAATTCCAAACGATACGCAACTTCACCAACGCGACCTAAAATCTTGAATGGTCCAATATACCGAGGAGCTAACTTTCCTTGTTTTCGAAACCGAATAACACCTTTCCATGGCAAAACTTTAAGCATCACCATGTCACCTTCTTGGAACTCAATTTGTCGTCTACGCTTATCGGCATAAGATTTTTGTCTATCTTGGGCCTTTTTCAAATGAGTCCGAATTATCTCGATCTTGATATTCGTCTCCAAAACCAAATCGGTACTCTCGATTTCTCTTTGACCTACTTCACCCCAACAAATTGGGGTTCGACACCTACTCCCATAAAGCATCTCGTAAGGTGGCATCCCGATACTAGTATGATAACTATTATTGTACGAGAATTTCACCAATGGTAAGTGCTCATCCCAACTACCGCCGAAATCAATAATACACGACCGTAACATATCCTCCAATGAGGATGGTACGCCGTGCTCAATTTCAATTTTGTACCCATATCTTCATGAAACTTTTTCCAAAACCGAGATGCGAAACGAGTATCTCGATCCGAAATAATAGATATAGGAACTCCGTGTCTCGATATCACCTCCTTGATAAACAACTTAGCCAAGGTCTCCGATGATATCGCTTCTCGAATGGGAAGAAACAAGGCACTTTTCGTCAATCGATCAACTATTACCCAAATCGAATCAAATTGGGTTCTCGCCGTCTTTGGTAACTTTGTGATGAAATCCATGGTAATGTGCTCCCATTTCCATTTTGAGACTTCCAACGGTTGTAACTTCCCATATGGATTTTGGTGCTCGGATTTAACTTGCAAACACGTGACACATTGTTCATCATACTTTACAACATCACGTTTCATGCCCGGCCACCAATACTCTTTCTTCAAATCAAGGTACATTTTCGTCGTGCCCGGATGAATGGAATACTTTGACTTATGTGCTTCATCAAGTAGTACTCGTCAGAAATCTCCCAATCTAGGCACCCACACTCGTCCTTGAAAGGATAAAAAACCATGCGGACCTAAAGTAATAGACTCTGTTTGTCCCACGATTCGTTTCGCATGCTTATTGTTAACAAAAGCTTCAATTTGAATCTCACCAAGCTTTACAAGAAAATCGTTAGTAATAATCATGCGTAACGATCCTACTCGTATCGTCGGATATTGACTCTTCCGACTCAACGCATTCGTGACCACATTCTGAAAGGACCCGTCCTAATCCATCTGGACGAAGTCACCAACATCTGGTTCCATTGCGATGATCAACTCCAAATAATGTCTTTAAAATGAGCAAATGCACAGCGAAATGTTTCTTTCATACCTGAGAATAAACATACTTTCAAATGTCAACCAAAAGGTTGGTGAGTTCATAAGTTTATAATAAAACAATAAATTCATCATTTTGATAGACCACAAGATTTAAATCCTACATGGTACAAATGGGCCCGAATCATATACTCACCTGTAATGTACATGCGATATCTTTTAAATACAGTACACCTTTCTCATGTACGAAATCATCTTTCATATGTAGTGACCCGAACTTTTCCATGTTTATATATATTAATTGAGATTGATATTTACATGATTAAATGTTTCCAACATGTTAAGCAATCAAACTTGTTAAGACTTGATTAATTAAAATATGTTTCATATAGACAATTGACCACCCAAGTTGACCGGTGATTCACGAACGTTAAAACTTGTAAAAACTATATGATGACATATATATGGATATATATATAGTTAACATGATACTATGATAACTAAAAATATCATTAAGTATATTAACAATGAACTACATATGTAAAAACAAGACTACTAACTTAATGATTTTTAAACGAGACATATATGTAACGATTATCGTTGTAAAGACATTTAATGTATATACATCATATTAAGAGATATTCATACATGATAATATTATGATAATATAATAATTTAAAATCTCATTTGATATTATAAAGATTGGGTTAACAACATTTAACAAGATCGTTAACCTAAAGGTTTCAAAACAACACTTACATGTAACGACTAACGATGACTTAACGACTCAGTTAAAATGTATATACATGTAGTGTTTTAATATGTATTCATACACTTTTGAAAGACTTCAAGACACTTATCAAAATACTTCTACTTAACAAAAATGCTTACAATTACATCCTCGTTCAGTTTCATCAACAATTCTACTCGTATGCACCCGTATTCGTACTCGTACAATACACAGCTTTTAGATGTATGTACTATTAGTATATACACTCCAATGATCAGCTCTTAGCAGCCTATGTGAGTCACCTAACACATGTGGGAACCATCATTTGGCAACTAGCATGAAATATCTCATAAAATTACAAAAATATGAGTAATCATTCATGACTTATTTACATGAAAACAAAATTACATATCCTTTATATCTAATCCATACACCAACGACTAAAAACACCTACAAACACTTTCATTCTTCAATTTTCTTCATCTAATTGATCTCTCTCAAGTTCTATCTTCAAGTTCTAAGTGTTCTTCATATATTCTACAAGTTCTAGTTACATAAAATCAAGAATACTTTCAAGTTTGCTAGCTCACTTCCAATCTTGTAAGGTGATCATCCAACCTCAAGAAATTTTTGTTTCTTACAGTAGGTTATCATTCTAATACAAGGTAATAATCATATTCAAACTTTGGTTCAATTTCTATAACTATAACAATCTTATTTCAAGTGATGATCTTACTTGAACTTGTTTTCGTGTCATGATTCTGCTTCAAGAACTTCGAGCCATCCAAGGATCCGTTGAAGCTAGATCCATTTTTCTCTTTTCCAGTAGGTTTATCCAAGGAACTTAAGGTACTAATGATGTTCATAACATCATTCGATTCATACATATAAAGCTATCTTATTCGAAGGTTTAAACTTGTAATCACCAGAACATAGTTTAGTTAATTCTAAACTTGTTCGCAAACAAAAGTTAATCCTTCTAACTTGACTTTTAAAATCAACTAAACACATGTTCTATATCTATATTATATGCTAACTTAATGATTTAAAACCTGGAAACACGAAAAACACCGTAAAACCGGATTTACGCCGTCGTAGTAACACCGCGGGCTGTTTTGGGTTAGTTAATTAAAAACTATGATAAACTTTGATTTAAAAGTTGTTATTCTAAGAAAATGATTTTTATTATGAACATGAAACTATATCCAAAAATTATGGTTAAACTCAAAGTGGAAGTATGTTTTCTAAAATGGTCATCTAGACGTCGTTCTTTCGACTGAAATGACTACCTTTACAAAAATGACTTGTAACTTATTTTTCTGACAATAAACCTATACTTTTTCTGTTTAGATTCATAAAATAGATTCAATATGAAACCATAGAAATTTGATTCACTCAAAACGGATTTAAAATGAAGAAGTTATGGGTAAAACAAGATTGGATAATTTTTCTCATTTTAGCTACGTAAAAATTGGTAACAAATCTATTCCAACCATAACTTAATCAACTTGTATTGTATATTATGTAATCTTGAGATACCATAGACACGTATACAATGTTTCAACCTATCATGTCGACACATCTATATATATTTCGGAACAACCATAGACACTCTATATGTGAATGTTGGAGTTAGCTATACAGGGTTGAGGTTGATTCCAAAATATATATAGTTTGAGTTGTGATCAATACTGAGATACGTATACACTGGGTCGTGGATTGATTCAAGATAATATTTATCGATTTATTTCTGTACATCTAACTGTGGACAACTAGTTGTAGGTTACTAACGAGGACAGCTGACTTAATAAACTTAAAACATCAAAATATATTAAAAGTGTTGTAAATATGTTTTGAACATACTTTGATATATATCTATATATTGTTATAGGTTCGTGAATCAACCAGTGGCCAAGTCTTACTTCCCGACGAAGTAAAAATCTGTGAAAGTGAGTTTCGTTATTCCCTTTTTACTCTTTACGTTTTTAGGCTGAGAATACATGCAAATGCTTTATTAACTGTTTTACAATATTTATATGCGTGAGTTTTCATTACTCCCTTTTTAAATGCTTTCGCAATATATATTTTTGGGACTGAGAATGCATGCGCTGCTTTTATAAATGTTTTACGAAATGGACACAAGTGATCGAAACTACATTCTATGGTTGGATTATCTAATCGAATATGCCCTTTTTATATAGTCTGGTAATCTAAGAATTAGGGAACAGAAACCCTAATTGACGCGAACTCTAAAGATAGATCTATCGGGCTCAACAAGCCCCATCCAAAGTACCGGATGCTTTAGTACTTCGAAATTTATATCATATCTGAAGGGTGTCCCGGAATGATGGGGATATTCTTATATATGCATCTTGTTAATGTCGGTTACCAGGTGTTCACCATATGAATGATTTTTATCTCTATGTATGGGATGTGTATTGAAATATGAAATCTTGTGGTCTATTATTATGATTTGATATATATAGGTTAAAACTATAACTCACCAACATTTTTGTTGACGTTTTAAGCATGTTTATTCTCATGTGATTATTAAGAGCTTCCGCTGTCGCATACTTAAATAAGGACGAGATTTGGAGTCCATGCTTGTATGATATTGTGTAAAAACTGCATTCAAGAAACTTATTTTGTTGTAACATATTTGTATTGTAAACCATTATGTAATGGTCGTGTGTAAACAGGATATTTTAGATTATCATTATTTGATAATCTACGTAAAGCTTTTTAAAACCTTTATCTATGAAATAAAGGTTATGGTTTGTTTTAAAAATAAATGCAGTCTTTGAAAAACGTCTCATATAGAGGTCAAAACCTCGCAACGAAATCAATTAATATGGAACGTTTTTAATCAATAAGAACGGGACATTTCAGTTGGTATCCGAGCGTTGGTCTTAGAGAACCAGAATTTTGCATTAGTGTGTCTTATCGAGTTTGTTAGGATGCATTAGTGAGTCTGGACTTCGACCGTGTTTACTTGAAAAATGATTGCTTAACAAATTTTGTTGGAAACTATATATTTTTAACATGTGAATATTATGTGATATATTAATCTCTTAACGCGTTTGATATTATGTGATAGATGTCTACCTCTAGAACAAGTCCCATTGACTCACCTAATAATAATGAAGAGTCAAATGTAAATTGGAATGATTCGTGGACTGATTCACAAGTTCCCGAAGAGGAACCGGAAGAAGAGTCAGAACCGGCAGAAGAATCGGAACCGGAAGAAGAATCGGAACCTGATGAAGAAATAGAACCGGTGGGGGAAATAATAAAACGGTTAAGTAAAAGAAAATCCTCAACCAACCGACCAAGGTTAATTACGGTCAATGGTGTTTCCGCCAAGGAAGCAAAATATTGGGAGGATTACCAATTCTCCGATGAATCGGATTCCGACGAGAATTCCGATGATGTTATAGAAATTACCCCAACTGAATTTAAAAAGGCAAAAGAAAATAATAAGGGAAAGGGCATAAAAATAGAGAAATCTAATTCCAACCCCGATGAACTTTATATGTATCGTCAACCTCCGAAGTCCTTAAGTTGTAACAATGACCCGGGAACCTCTAAACCACCAGGTTTTTCTAAACCAATGTGGAAAACGACGGCTCGTATTAGGGGAACATCATATATCCCTAGAAACTTGGCAAAACGAACCAAAACCGAAGAAGAAGAAACAAGCGAGTCGGAATAAGATAGTTGTATTCGTGTGGTGTAATATATGTAATATAGTGTGCTTATGCTTTATGATATATGTAAAAATTACTTGTATTAATAAGTATTTTTTTATGAATCTAACTCTTGTCTATTTTACAGTATAAAAACACAAAATGGATAGACAACCCAATATTTTAAGAGACCTACTGTAAAGACCCGTCCTTATCCATCCGGACGATATCTTCAACATTTGGTTCCATTGCGATGATCGACTCCAAGTAATGTCTTTAGTATGAGCAAATGCACAGCGGAAGACTTAATTCGTACATGAAAATAAGCATGCTTTAAAATGTCAACATAAAGTTGGTGAGATATATAGGTTTGATGCTAGCAGCGTAATAACTATGGATCACAAGATTTCATGTTTATACATAATACATTCCTCGTGTATGAAAAGTCGTTGAGCACTTGGTAACCATACTTAACATTTAAATCACAGCAGCATATTCTTAAATAAACCCTACACCGTACCAAGTGTAGTAACGAAACGAAGTACTGTGCAACCGTTTAAAACTGGTCGTCCAGCCCGGTTGGGGTTGTCAGGCCCGATAGATCTATCAACAGGATTCGCGTTAACGCTCCTCACGTAAATATTAGCTACCAAGTATAAAGAGATATGCCATGGTACAACTCAACGTAGAATTTATATTTTTGATCACTTGTGTCCATAACGTAAATCATTTATAAAAACAGCGCATGTATTCTCAGCCCATAATATTTAGAGTTTAAAAGGGACTATATACTCACCACACTGTATTTTGTAGTAAAAATACATATAACATCGTTGAACAAGTGTAGGGTTGGCCTCGGATTCACGAACCAATATCATTTTGTATATTTATTAATATACATGTAAACGAATAAATTTATATATATATAATTTACTAATTATTTCATTTTTATGTTGATAACATATATACGTCTCATATATTCATTTTGTATATAGAATATTAATTTTATTAGGTTATAAGTATTAAATATATCTATATATATATATATATATATCATTTGTTTATTAAGATAGTTATTATAGTAAAATCCAATTAATATTTGTATTGATAAATATGGTAATGGTAATACTTAATATTAGTAATAATAATAATAATGATAATGATTCTAATAATAATAACAATAACCATAAAGATAATAATTATAATAATAAATAATGAAAGTTGTATACCCTTTTAAAAAGTCATCCTAAAAAGAATTGTCCTGAATGAGACTCGAACCCGCGAGCTCTTGAAACACATAACACTCCCTAACCAATCAATCCATTCCGTTTTTCTGTGATATATTCGACCCTTATTTTGATTAATGAATTTGTGTTTCGTTTTTAATTTATTTTCCACCTGACATCAACATGATCAACCTGTCCCAGTATTTAATTCGGCCCAAAAACAGTTCTCAGGCCCAACGAACAGAAAAATACAGTCCAAGTGTTTTGCAAAACCCAATCCAAGAACAAATGACCTAATATTACTTTTTAAAAACAAACTCGGTTTTTTTTTTAATGGGAACAAACACAAGAGATAACAGCCTGTCATGTTTATCTTTATCACCATCATCGTTAATTATTGACCCCACTCATCACCACTTTTATATCAATTAATATTTTCAAACGGTTTATGATTAATTATCACCATCAATCTTCTGCTGAACAGAAATAGAAGAAGAACACGGCAGTGGTAATCAACACGATAATTATAGCAGCAGAAAAGGATGTTTGCAGGTGACTGTTGTTCGTTGTTTGCTGGTGTGTATAGTAGCAATAAAGCGTAAATAGAAACAAAGAGTAACTGAGCAAAGTAGCAGCAAAGTGGTAATAAAGGTGATAGCGGTTTCGGTTTAAATAAAAACAGGAAGTAAATTCGGTGGTGGTTGTTGATTTGATGTTTATGGTGATGAGAGTGGTGTTTGTCGATCATTCTTAAGAGAGAGAAAAGAGAGAGATAGGTAAATGGTTTTGATGGTGACGGTTGTGATGAGGTGGTGATAGTTCACGGTTGTAGAAAAGGGGTGGTTTGATCATAGTGTTTTAAGGGTTGTAGGGTTGCTTGTGAACCGAAACAGAGATAGAATAGAAGCTGCTCCTCGATGTGCCGTAGCAGAAACAGGAAGCCAAAACAGGAAGAAGTATCGCTGCAGGTTTTGTTGGTTCTTAAACGGAAAAAGAAACAGGTACGAGCAGGAATAGAAGAACATAGCAGTGGTTGGTTACAGGTCATCTTCTCCTTCAATTCGTTATCGTGAGTTTTCATATTATCAATGTTACTTCAATAGTTGCAGTGGTGTTGGTTGTGGAATTGAATTAGAAACATAATCAATGGAAACAGTGATCGTTTATTGGCGTTTCTTGGTGGGTTTTTGGGTTTACAAACAAAAATCGTTTACAGTAACAACAACGATGTGAGTGGTGGTTCTTCATGATCAAGTTTAAGAGAGGAATGTGAGAAGGGAGAGATTGGCTATTGAGATGGAGAGGATAGATGGAAAATTTATGGTTTTTATCCATAATAGAATGAATCTTATATAATTGCAGTTGTTGGCCTAAACATCACGAGCTAAATAGAATACAGGAAAAGGAGAGAGTTTGATAGTGATAGGATATAAATTACGCGTATGTTATTGATTATATTCATAACTCTATTGGTTAATAAATGTATTTATAATAACAATACTGATTAATAATTATATTAATAAAATCTGTTACTATTATTAATAACAAAATAAAATACTAATAATACAAATAATATTGTTAATAATAATTATTATAATATTAATAATAATAATAATGATATTAATAATAAAGGTAATATTATTTATTAAAAATTGTTCGTGAATCGTCGGGAATGGTCATAGGGTAACTGATTATCCAAATATATATTTCAAACTTTCAGGACTCAACATTACAGATTTTTGCTTATCGTGTCGGAAACATATAGAGATTAGGGTTTAAATTTGGTCGGAAATTTCCGGGTCGTTACAGTACCCACCCGTTAAAGAAATTTCGTCCCCGAAATTTGGTAGAGGTTGTCATAAATAACAATAGAAATGTTTTCATGATGAATATGAGGTAATAACGGAGTTTTATCATTATTGGAAGATATAAATAAAACGATTCGATCATATGAAACGCACGAGTGAAGTTATCACAAAAGAGTGAAATGAGTAATTATGAAATCGTTTTAACCGATGACGTGGTTATAATTGATTTCCGGATTTTAAGGAATTTAAAGAAAATCTTATGTAATAAGATTTGGTTCTTCGACGATTTAGGAAACATGATCTCCTTTGATTTAATGTGGCAAATCTGTTTTGATTTCTTTGTCGGATATTTCACTATAAATCTACCCCCTTCGTTTCCTTATTTCCGTATCCTACATCTTTTACTCTTTTCTCCTTAATTCTTACTTAAAGATATTTGCTAATATGCTCCATCCTATTCTAATCCTTAATATATTCTTAATTTTTACATCTGTCATCCTTCTTTTTCATCTACCACCAGAAGAGTCTATTTACTTCTACTATACTCTTACGTTGATAGTGTTTCTAGTTCTCCCGTGTCTCTATATTGCTATCGGCATTGATATACACGATTTGTAAATCCTGGGTGGTTGTTGAGTTTGATATCCCCCTTATACTTCGATGTTCATACTTCTTTCCTCTATAATCATTGTCATCCGCAGTTAATGCCTTCTCCTATTTGCTGCGTTTTATACTCAAATTTCTATTTTGGAGCTTCATTCTTTTATTTCATCTTCCCATCCTCAAACCAAGTGAGCAATGGTTCAGAATTCGTAGGTATAAGATTTGGAATGAACATAGCTAATGTTCTCAGAAAGGAATGGTAATGGCATGATTTTTGATTTGTCAAATTACCAGAATATCCTGGAAAAGATAGAACTTATCAAGATGATATGTTCCTAATATGTTTGAGATTGGATAGAATATATGAGCCGTGTAACATGGCACATGATGATGGTACTGTGAATCATCACATTCCATTAGAAACTCAACATGACTTACTGTAATATAATGAAGTTGATCAAGTTTCATTATATTATACTAATTCATGCATCATTTCCCAACACTGCTTCAGAACATTCCTATTTTAAACTCGAAGGTTTTAGAACTTGGAACTATTACAGCTTCTTTTATATTGTAACGCATATATTACGGAGAGATGAATGTTCTCAGATAAGAATAGTTGTGTAAATATCTCCAGAAATATAGAGAATATGTATAACGGAAGATATGAAGATATCTTATAATATCTAAGATAAGATGATGATGAAGAATATCATCTGGAAAGGTTTAGAATAAGGAGTAGGTTTCTTACTAACGGTTTCAGCAGACACCAAATCGTTTGGATTCTTTGAAGGCAGGTTCAATTTTCACGATTTGTCCACGGCCTCCCTTATACTTTGCTCGATCCGTTTTCCAGTTTCAACCCTTTTCTTTTTCTGAGCTTTTCCAACATACTGTACTTCATCGTAAACTCTTGACTGTTAAGGTCGTTTACGGTTTTTGCTGCTTCATCAGCATTTCAAGAACTAGTTTGCAGTTCAGGGTGTTTTTTAGAAACTTCACGTTCGGGGTATGAAATTCTTAGGGATAGACGTTGTAGGTATAACGGGAGAAGTTCTGCGAGATTTTCAAAATACTGATTGAGGGTTCCGCCAAAGAGACGACGAGCTGCTGGTACAGCTGCTAATGTTGTCATGGAATATAAAAGGTTCTCCAGCAATGACGGCGAAATGACAACGTATATACATCGAGGTTATAATAAGACTAGTGTTACTGAGAAGTCGAAGTTAACTTGCTGAAGTTGTGACAAAATTGATTACTTTGAAAAGGGATTGTAAGGTTATTTTTGCTAATAAATGGTAAAGGATTCAACACAGGTACGTGTTAAACTATGAATTTGGGTTCGAGAGTTTTTCAGGTGCATAAATCTTTTCTTCCATAGATGAAGTGCGGCTGGTTCATCCTTCCGATCGAGGTGTTTTCAGGTATCATGAAGGCTTCGAACGCAGATTGGAATCGTTGAGATACAAATGAGGTTTTAAGATGAAATCAAGTGGCAAACTTGAAGAATTTTTAGTTTCATATGTTATAATCCATATTTTAATTCATTTTAATCGTCCAAAGTTAGCAGTCCAATAATCCAATTGTCCAATCGTCCAATATATTCATATATAAATTAATATATAATATTCGAATTAATTAATACGTATCGTGACCCGTGTACCGGTCTCAGTGTCGATCACAACTCAAAGTATATATATTATTTGAGAATCAACCTCAACCCTGTATAGCTAACTCCCGCATTACTGCATATAGAGTGTCTATGGTTATTCCAAATAATATATACAGATGCGTCGATATGATATGTCAAAACCTTGTATACGTGTCCCGATATTTAAAGGGCATAAAATAAATAACAGAAATTAAATGACGATAAATTAAATGCGTAAAGTAAATAACAGAAATTAAATGACGATAAATAAAATTGCGATAATTAAATTGCGATAAATAAAATGTAATCAGTTAGCTAGGAACAGTTAGCTGGAACAGTTAGCGTAGATTCTTAACAAAATTTCAATTAGTTAATTCGTTTGTTTCTAACAAATTTTATTTTGTCCAATGTTTTCTTCATTATGCCACTTGTTGGATTCTGATAGGTCAAAATCCAAATATGAAATTGAACGAAAATGGATTCTGTGGTGAACGGATACGTATATCTATGGATACAAGTAGGATAGTGACTGACTGTTGAATCAGAGTCGAAGAATGTACCGTGTAGCTGATTAATGTGAAATCTAAATATTCCTCGGGTATTACCTACCCGTTAAAATATTTTCACCATTAACAGTTTGTACAAAAGAATTTTAATTACAATCTTTATGAAAATATACTTGCATATATATTTTCTTCAGATGTAATCATGGATTTAATGAGTCAATAAGATATTAAACTCATTTGATTTACCGTTAATACTAGATTACATAATCTCTAAAACTTTAGAAATTACATAATCGCCATGTCGAGTGAAGATAATCGATGTAGAACGATTCGTAGAACGATGATTATACTCGAGGTGTAGAATGAGATGGTGAGGCATGTATTGTTGAAACTTGGGTTATTGGTGGTACTGGTACCGTTGGTGCTGAAGCTGGTGATGTTACTGGTGTTGGTGATACTGCTGGTGCTTGCAAATTGTGTACCGTGCTCTCTAAAGTTAACACTCGAGCTCGGAGTTCTTTAACTTCTTCTACTAACCCTGGTTGGTTATCAGTGTGAGGTAAAGGTCGGATATCTTCTCTAGTTCCGTTAATGGTAGCCTCAAGACGAAAAATTCTTGCAAAAAGGGTATAAACAGTGTTGCGAACAGGTTCGCCGGTGAGCGGGTCGAGCACTCCGACGTTAGGTGGTAAGTTCGGCTCGTGATATGGAGTACCTTCTTCATTTCTCCATAGGGTAAGTATTTCGCGAACCCATCCCCACTTTCTAAAGAAATCACGGTAGTTGATCGGTTGGTGCGCTCCCGTCACGCTATCTTCGGAGTCAGAAGAACTTGGTCGATTCGTAGAGGCCATCGTACGCGATCACAGAAAAAAAAAATTTGGTATGAAAAGCTTAGTGACAGCAAATAATAGTTGGATGGTATTCTCAATGCATAATATGCATAGATATATATAGTACCAGGATCCCTTAAATTACGGAGAAATTTACGGAAGATATTAAGCAAAGTCTATCGTAATAGATACGCTAAGATATAAATTTGTCTATACACTATCTATGCAATAAAGGCAGTAAGGCATGTCTAGACTTAGGAATGATTAGCAGGAAATTTTTCCACTAGGAATGATATACAATACTTATAATATGCAGCTAAGGCCGAAGTCCAGACTCGCTAATGCATCCTGACAACTATCAGTTAGACACACTAATGCAAGACCTGGTTCGCTAGGACCAACGCTCTGATACCACCTGTAAAGACCCGTCCTTATCCATCCGGACGATATCTTCAACATTTAGTTCCATTGCGATGATCGACTCCAAGTAATGTCTTTAGTATGAGCAAATGCACAGCGGAAGACTTAATTCGTACCTGAAAATAAGCATGCTTTAAAATGTCAACATAAAGTTGGTGAGATATATAGGTTTGATGCTAGCAGCGTAATAACTATGGATCACAAGATTTCATGTTTATACATAATACATTCCTCGTGTATGAAAAGTCGTTGAGCACTTGGTAACCATACTTAACATTTAAATCACAGCAGCATATTCTTAAATAAACCCTACACCGTACTAAGTGTAGTAACGAAACGAAGTACTGTGCAACTGTTTAAAACTGGTCGTCCAGCCCGGTTGGGGTTGTCAGGCCCGATAGATCTATCAACAGGATTCGCGTTTACGCTCCTCACGTAAATATTAGCTACCAAGTATAAAGAGATATGCCATGGTACAACTCAACGTAGAATTTATATTTTTGATCACTTGTGTCCATAACGTAAATCATTTATAAAAACAGCGCATGTATTCTCAGCCCAAAATATTTAGAGTTTAAAAGGGACTATATACTCACCATACTGTATTTTGTAGTAAAAATACATATAACATCGTTGAACAAGTGTAGGGTTGGCCTCGGATTCACGAACCTATATCATTTTGTATATTTATTAATATACATGTAAACGAATAAATTTATATATATATATAATTTACTAATTATTTCATTTTTATGTTGATAACATATATACGTCTCATATATTCATTTTGTATATAGAATATTAATTTTATTAGGTTATAAGTATTAAATATATCTATATATATATATATATATATATATCATTTGTTTATTCAGATAGTTATTATAGTAAAATCCAATTAATATTTGTATTGATAAATATGGTAATGGTAATACTTAATATTAGTAATAATAATAATAATGATAATAATTCTAATAATAATAACAATAACCATAAAGATAATAATTATAATAATAAATAATGAAAGTTGTATACCCTTTTAAAAAGTCATCCTAAAAAGAATTGTCCTGAATGAGACTCGAACCCGCGAGCTCTTGAAACACATAACACTCCCTAACCAATCAATCCATTCCGTTTTTCTGTGATATATTCGACCCTTATTTTGATTAATGAATTTGTGTTTCGTTTTTAATTTATTTTCCACCCGACATCAACATGATCAACCTGTCCCAGTATTTAATTTGGCCCAAAAACAGTTCTCAGGCCCAACGAACAGAAAAATACAGTCCAAGTGTTTTGCAAAACCCAATCCAAGAACAAATGACCTAATATTACTTTTTAAAAACAAACTCGGTTTTTTTTTAATGGGAACAAACACAAGAGATAACAGCCTGTCATGTTTATCTTTATCACCATCATCGTTAATTATTGACCCCACTCATCACCACTTTTACATCAATTAATATTTTCAAACGGTTTATGATTAATTATCACCATCAATCTTCTGCTGAACAGAAATAGAAGAAGAACACGGCAGTGGTAATCAACACGATAATTATAGCAGCAGAAAAGGATTTTTGCAGGTGACTGTTGTTCGTTGTTTGCTGGTGTGTATAGTAGCAATAAAGCGTAAATAGAAACAAAGAGTAACTGAGCAAAGTAGCAGCAACGTGGTAATAAAGGTGATAGCGGTTTCGGTTTAAATAAAAACAGGAAGTAAATTCGGTGGTGGTTGTTGATTTGATGTTTATGGTGATGAGAGTGGTGTTTGTCGATCATTCTTTAGAGAGAGAAAAGAGAGAGATAGGTAAATGGTTTTGATGGTGACGGTTGTGATGAGGTGGTGATAGTTCACGGTTGTAGAAAAGGGGTGGTTTGATCATAGGGTTTTAAGGGTTGTAGGGTTGCTTGTGAACCGAAACAGAGATAGAATAGAAGCTGCTCCTCGATGTGCCGTAGCAGAAACAGGAAGCCAAAACAGGAAGAAGTATCGCTGCAGGTTTTGTTGGTTCTTAAACGGAAAAAGAAACAGGTACGAGCAGGAACAGAAGAACATAGCAGTGGTTGGTTACAGGTCATCTTCTCCTTCAATTCATTATCGTGAGTTTTCATATTATCAATGTTACTTCAATAGTTGCAGTGGTGTTGGTTGTGGAATTGAATTAGAAACATAATCAATGGAAACAGTGATCGTTTATTGGCGATTCTTGGTGGGTTTTTGGGTTTACAAACAAAAATCGTTTACAGTAACAACAACGATGTGAGTGGTGGTTCTTCATGATCAAGTTTAAGAGAGGAATGTGAGAAGGGAGAGATTGGCTATTGAGATGGAGAGGATAGATGGAAAATTTATGGTTTTTATCCATAATAGAATGAATCTTATATAATTGCAGTTGTTGGCCTAAACATCACGAGCTAAATAGAATACAGGAAAAGGAGAGAGTTTGATAGTGATAGGATATAAATTACGCGTATGTTATTGATTATATTCATAACTCTATTGGTTAATAAATGTATTTATAATAACAATACTGATTAATAATTATATTAATAAAATCTGTTAATATTATTAATAACAAAATAAAATACTAATAATACAAATAATATTGTTAATAATAATTATTATAATATTAATAATAATAATGATATTAATAATAAAGGTAATATTATTTATTAAAAATTGTTCGTGAATCGTCGGGAATGGTCATAGGGTAACTGATTATCCAAATATAGATTTCAAACTTTCTAGACTCAACATTACAGATTTTTGCTTATCGTGTCGGAAACATATAGAGATTAGGGTTTAAATTTGGTCGGAAATTTCCGGGTCGTTACACCTACCCGGAGACATGATTGATGAAATCTTGTCTAGAGTCGGTCAGAATTCTTCGGCACAACTATTTAAGGCGAGATCAGTTTGTAAGACATTCGAAGAACGTTCCAAGAATGCCTTGGTTTATAAAAGGCTTTCGTTCGAAAGATGGGGGATATCACATTGGGAAATCCATAAGTTACTATGTGTTTACTTTGACGCATATATCGTGGGGAACCCAAATGCTATTTTACGCAATGGGTTAAGAAATTATTTTGACTCAATATATCTAAATATTGGACTTCGTGATTTAGAAAAAGAGGCTAACATGCAACATAAAGAAGCATGTTATGCTTACGGATTAGTAATGTTCTCTTCTCACCAAAGTGAGAACAAGAACATCGGGCTACAACTATTAAACAAAACGTTCCCACAAGTGACGGAGTCGGTAATTGGGGTAAGAAATGAGGTTTTTAGATTGTTACGGGACTGTTGAACATTACGTAACCCTCGTCCCTTTGACGACGTTGCAACACGCTGTCTTATCAATGGCCATAACGGTTATGTTCCACAAGACCAAGGATGGGAAGTAATCCTAGTAAAACCAGAATGCATGACTTGTTTCTGGACGTATGAATTACGTGTCTTTATTGCCTTTGCTGAACGACTTGTGTACTAGCTAGAATTATCT
Source organism: Rutidosis leptorrhynchoides (assembly GCF_046630445.1). Classification (NCBI taxonomy): domain Eukaryota; kingdom Viridiplantae; phylum Streptophyta; class Magnoliopsida; order Asterales; family Asteraceae; genus Rutidosis; species Rutidosis leptorrhynchoides. The sequence goes on from NC_092339.1 coordinate 235,381,588, forward strand.
TCACAACCATCTTGTATCAAATTTATTGTGTGCTATATTTCATGCTATATGTAAAATAAGCGGTATTGTAAGTTTGTAAAATATTGTGTAAAAGTTTGAACGCGAAATATTATAATAATCAGTTTTTCATATAGAATTGTAGTAGTTGAATTGTATATTAGCTACTAAGTATGAACTCAACGGGTAGGTACTACCCGAATTTAAACTTATAAAACGCTAATATGAAGAAAAAGCTTTTATAAATGAGTTAATATTATGCTACGAAATACTATTAACTAGTCTTAATATTCTGTATGATTAACTTGTTCCATTTGACTATTTTGAAGGAAATGGCACCGACTACTCGACACACCGTGAATATGAATGAAGAGAAATTCCGTACTTTTCTAGCTTCAAACATAGCCGCAGTACAGGCTGCGCTACATACCAACAATAACCTTGGATCTAGCAGTACAGGAAATCGTGTAGGATGCACCTACAAAGAATTCACTGCCTGCAAACCTTTGGAATTTAATGGAACCGAAGGACCAATTGGATTGAAACGGTGGACCGAGAAGGTCGAATCGGTGTTTGCCATAAGTAAGTGTACTGAAGAGGACAAAGTGAAGTACGCTACGCATACCTTCATAGGTTTTGCGTTAACATGGTGGAATACCTATCTAGAGCAAGTGGGACAAGACGATGCGTACGCACTATCGTGGTCAGCATTCAAGCACTTGATGAACGAGAAGTACCGTCCCAGAACCGAGGTCAATAAGCTCAAGACAGAACTTAGAGGGTTACGAACCCAAGGATTTGATATTACCACGTACGAAAGACGATTCACAGAATTGTGCCTATTGTGTCCGGGAGCATTCGAAGATGAGGAAGAGAAGATCGACGAGTTTGTGAAAGGATTATCGGAAAGAATCCAAGAAGATATAAGTTCACACGAGCCCGCCTCCATACAACAGGCATGTAGAATGGCTCACAAACTAGTGAACCAGATTGAAGAAAGAATTAAAGAACAGACTGCTGAAGAGGCCAATGTGAAGCAAGTTAAAAGAAAGTGGGAGGAAAACGGTGATAAGAATCACCAATACAACAACAACAGCAATTACAACAATAATCGCAATAATTATCCCAACAATCGCAACATCAATCGCAACTACAACAAACGGCCCAACAACAACAACAACAACAACAACAACAACAATAACAACTACAACAATCATCCCAACAACAATAATAACCGCAACAACAACAACAACAATCAGGAGCAGCTATGCCAAAGGTGTGAAAAGTATCACTCGGGGTTCTGCACCAAATTTTGCAACAAGTGTAAAAGAAATGGTCATAGTGCTGCAAAGTGTGAGGTCTACGGACCAGGGGTTAATAGAACGAAAGGAACAAATGGTGTCAGAACGAGTAATGGCGGAGCAAGTAGTGTCGAAGCAAGTTATGCCAATGTAGTTTGTTATAAATGTGGAAAACCGGGCCACATTATTAGAAATTGCCCGAACCAGGAGAACATGAATGGACAAGGCCGCGGAAGAGTTTTCAATATTAATGCGGCAGAGGCACAGGAAGACCCGGAGCTTGTTACGGGTACGTTTCTTATTGACAATAAATCTGCTTACGTTTTATTTGATTCGGGTGCGGATAGAAGCTATATGAGTAGAGATTTTTGTGCTAAATTAAGTTGTCCATTGACGCCTTTGGATAGTAAATTTTTACTCGAATTAGCAAATTGTAAATTAATTTCCGCAGATAACATATGTCGGAATCGAGAAATTAAATTGGTTAGCGAAACATTTAAGATTGATTTGATACCAGTAGAGTTAGGGAGTTTTGATGTGATAATCGGTATGGACTGGTTGAAAGAAGTGAAAGCAGAGATCGTTTGTTACAAAATGCAATTCGCATTATACGAGAAAAAGGAAAACCCTTAATGGTGTACGGAGAAAAGGGCAACACGAAGCTACATCTTATTAGTAATTTGAAGGCACAAAAACTAATAAGAAAAGGTTGCTATGCTGTTCTAGCACATGTCGAGAAAGTACAAACTGAAGAAAAGAGCATCAATGATGTTTCCATTGCAAAAGAATTTCCCGATGTATTTCAGAAAGAATTACCGGGATTACCCCCACATCGATCCGTTGAATTTCAAATAGATCTTGTACCAGGAGCTGCACCAATAGCTCGTGCTCCTTACAGACTCGCACCCAGTGAGATGAAAGAACTGCAAAGCCAATTACAAGAACTTTTAGAGCGTGGTTTCATTCGACCAAGCACATCACCGTGGGGAGCTCCTGTTTTGTTTGTCAAGAAGAAAGATGGTACATTCAGGTTGTGTATCGACTACCGAGCGTTGAACAAACTTACCATCAAGAACCGCTACCCACTACCGAGAATCGACGACTTATTTGATCAACTAAAAGGCTCGTCTGTTTATTCAAAGATTGACTTACGTTCCGGGTATCATCAAATGCGGGTGAAAGAAGATGATATTCCAAAGACTGCTTTCAGAACACGTTACGTTCATTACAAGTTTATGGTCATGCCGTTTGGTTTAACTAATGCACCAGCTGTGTTCATGGACCTTATGAACCAAGTGTGTGGACCATACCTTGACAAGTTTGTCATTGTTTTCATTGATGACATACTTATTTACTCAAAGAATGACCAAGAACACGGTGAACATTTGAGAAAGGTGTTAGAAGTATTGAGGAAGGAAGAATTGTACGCTAAGTTTTCAAAGTGTGCATTTTGGTTGGAAGAAGTTCAATTCCTCAGTCACATAGTGAACAAAGAAGGTATTAAGGTGGATCTGGCAAAGATAGAAATTGTTGAAAAGTGGGAAACCCCAAAAACTCCGAAACACATACGCCAGTTTTTAGGACTAGCTGGTTACTACAGAAGGTTCATCCAAGACTTTTCCAGAATAGCAAAACCCTTGACTGCATTAACGCATAAAGGGAAGAAATTTGAATGGAATGATGAACAAGAGAAAGCGTTTCAGTTATTGAAGAAAAAGCTAACTACGGCACCTATATTGTCATTGCCTGAAGGGAATGATGATTTTGTGATTTATTGTGATGCATCAAAGCAAGGTCTCGGTTGTGTATTAATGCAACGAATGAAGGTGATTGCTTATGCGTCTAGACAATTGAAGATTCACGAACAAAATTATACGACGCATGATTTGGAATTAGGCGCGGTTGTTTTTGCATTAAAGACTTGGAGGCACTACCACAAAAGTCTTCAACACATATTTAATTAGAAACAACTGAATATGAGGCAGCGTAGGTGGATTGAATTGTTGAATGATTACGACTTTTAGATTCGTTACCACCCGGGGAAGGCAAATGTGGTAGCCGATGCCTTGAGCAGGAAGGACAGAGAACCCATTAGAGTAAAATCTATGAATATAATGATTCATAATAACCTTACTACTCAAATAAAGGAGGCGCAACAAGGAGTTTTAAAAGAGGGAAATTTAAAGGATGAAATACCCAAAGGATCGGAGAAGCATCTTAATATTCGGGAAGACGGAACCCGGTATAGGGCTGAAAGGATTTGGGTACCAAAATTTGGAGATATGAGAGAAATGGTACTTAGAGAAGCTCATAAAACCAGATACTCAATACATCCTGGAATGGGGAAGATGTACAAGGATCTCAAGAAACATTTTTGGTGGCCGGGTATGAAAGCCGATGTTGCTAAATACGTAGGAGAATGTTTGACGTGTTCTAAGGTCAAAGCTGAGCATCAGAAACCATCAGGTCTACTTCAACAACCCGAAATCCCGGAATGGAAATGGGAAAACATTACCATGGATTTCATCATTAAATTGCCAAGGACTGCAAGTGGTTTTGATACTATTTGGGTAATAGTTGATCGTCTCACCAAATCAGCACACTTCCTGTCAATAAGAGAAGATGACAAGATGGAGAAGTTAGCACAATTGTATTTGAAGGAAGTCGTCTCCAGACATGAAATACCAATCTCTATTATCTCTGATAGGGATGGCAGATTTATTTCAAGATTCTGGCAGACATTACAGCAAGCATTAGGAACTCGTCTAGACATGAGTACTGCCTATCATCCACAAACTGATGGGCAGAGCGAAAGGACGATACAAACGCTTGAAGACATGCTACGAGCATGTGTTATTGATTTCGGAAACAGTTGGGATCGACATCTACCGTTAGCAGAATTTTCCTACAACAACAGCTACCATTCAAGCATTGAGATGGCGCCGTTTGAAGCACTTTATGGTAGAAAGTGCAGGTCTCCGATTTGTTGGAGTGAAGTGGGGGATAGACAGATTACGAGTCCTGAGATTATACAAGAAACTACCGAGAAGATCATCCAAATTCAACAACGGTTGAAAACCGCCCAAAGTCGACAAAAGAGCTACGCTGACATTAAAAGAAAAGATATAGAATTTGAAATTGGAGATATGGTCATGCTTAAAGTTGCACCTTGGAAAGGCGTCGTTCGATTTGGTAAACGAGGGAAATTAAATCCAAGGTATATTGGACCATTCAAGATTATTGATCGTGTCGGACCAGTAGCTTACCGACTTGAGTTACCTCAACAACTCGCGGCTGTACATAACACTTTCCATGTCTCGAATTTGAAGAAATGTTTTGCTAAAGAAGATCTCACTATTCCGTTAGATGAAATCCAAATCAACGAAAAACTCCAATTCATCGAAGAACCCGTCGAAATAATGGATCGTGAGGTTAAAAGACTTAAGCAAAACAAGATACCAATTGTTAAGGTTCAATGGAATGCTCGTAGAGGACCCGAGTTCACCTGGGAGTGTGAAGATCAGATGAAGAAGAAATACCCGCATCTATTTCCAGAAGATTCGTCAACACCTTCAACATCTTAAAATTTCGGGACGAAATTTATTTAACGGGTAGGTACTGTAGTGACCCGAACTTTTCCATATTTATATATATATTAATTGAGATTGATATTTACATGATTAAATGTTTCCAACATGTTAAGCAATCAAACTTGTTAAGACTTGATTAATTGAAATATGTTTCATATAGACAATTGACCACCCAAGTTGACCGGTGATTCACGAACGTTAAAACTTGTAAAAACTATATGATGACATATATATGGATATATATATAGTTAAAATGATACTATGATAAGTAAACATATCATTAAGTATATTAACAATGAACTACATATGTTAAAACAAGACTACTAACTTAATGATTTTTAAACGAGACATATATGTAACGATTATCGTTGTAAAGACATTTAATGTATATACATCATATTAAGAGATATTCATACATGATAATATTATGATAATATAATAATTTAAAATCTCATTTGATATTATAAACATTGGGTTAACAACATTTAACAAGATCGTTAACCTAAAGGTTTCAAAACAACACTTACATGTAACGACTAACGATGACTTAACGACTCAGTTAAAATGTATATACATGTAGTGTTTTAATATGTATTTATACACTTTTGAAAGAATTAAATACACTTATCAAAATACTTCTACTTAATAAAAATGCTTACAATTACATCCTCGTTCAGTTTCATCAACAATTCTACTCGTATGCACCCGTATTCGTACTCGTACAATACACAGCTTTTAGATGTATGTACTATTGGTATATACACTCCAATGATCAGCTCTTAGCAGCTCATGTGAGTCACCTAACACATGTGGGAACCATCATTTGGCAACTAGCATGAAATATCTCATAAAATTACAAAAATATGAGTAATCATTCATGACTTATTTACATGAAAACAAAATTACATATCCTTTATATCTAATCCATACACCAACGACCAAAAACACCTACAAAAACTTTCATTCTTCAATTGTCTTCATCTAATTGATCTCTCTCAAGTTCTATCTTCAAGTTCTAAGTGTTCTTCATATATTCTACAAGTTCTAGTTACATAAAATCAAGAATACTTTCAAGTTTGCTAGCTCACTTCCAATCTTGTAAGGTGATCATCCAACCTCAAGAAATTTTTGTTTCTTACAGTAGGTTATCATTCTAATACAAGGTAATAATCATATTCAAACTTTGGTTCAAGAACTTCGAGCCATCCAAGGATCCGTTGAAGCTAGATCCATTTTTCTCTTTTCCAGTAGGTTTATCCAAGGAACTTAAGGTAGTAATGATATTCATAACATCATTCGATTCATACATATAAAGCTATCTTATTCAAAGGTTTAAACTTGTAATCACTAGAACATAGTTTAGTTAATTCTAAACTTGTTCGCAAACAAAAGTTAATCCTTCTAACTTGACTTTTAAAATCAAATAAACACATGTTATATATCTATATTATATGCTAACTTAATGATTTAAAACCTGGAAACACGAAAAACACCGTAAAACCGGATTTACGCCGTCGTAGTAACACCGCGGGCTGTTTTGGGTTAGTTAATTAAAAACTATGATAAACTTTGATTTAAAAGTTGTTATTCTGAGAAAATGATTTTTATTATGAACATGAAACTATATCCAAAAATTATGGTTAAACTCAAAGTGGAAATATGTTTTCTAAAATGGTCATCTAGACGTCGTTCTTTCGACTGAAATGACTACCTTTACAAAAACGACTTGAAACTTATTTTTCTTACTATAAACCTATACTTTTTCTGTTTAGATTCATAAAATAGATTCAATATGAAACTATAGCAATTTGATTCACTCAAAACGGATTTAAAATGAAGAAGTTATGGGTAAAACAAGATTGGATAATTTTTCTCATTTTAGCTACGTGAAAATTGGTAACAAATCTATTCCAACCATAACTTAATCAACTTGTATTTTATATTATGTAATCTTGAGATACCATAGACACGTATACAATGTTTCGACCTATCATGTCGACACATCTATATATATTTCGGAATAACCATAGACACTCTATATGTGAATGTTGGAGTTAGCTATACAGGGTTGAGGTTGATTCCAAAATATATATAGTTTGAGTTGTGATCAATACTGAGATACGTATACACTGGGTCGTGGATTGATTCAAGATAATATTTATCGATTTATTTCTGTACATCTAACTGTGGACAACTAGTTGTAGGTTACTAACGAGGACAGCTGACTTAATAAACTTAAAACATCAAAATATATTAAAAGTGTTGTAAATATGTTTTGAACATACTTTGATATATATGTATATATTGTTATAGGTTCGTGAATCAACCAGTGGCCAAGTCTTACTTCCCGACGAAGTAAAAATCTGTGAAAGTGAGTTTCGTTATTCCCTTTTTACTCTTTACGTTTTTGGGCTGAGAATACATGCAAATGCTTTATTAACTGTTTTACAATATTTATATGCGTGAGTTTTCATTACTCCCTTTTTAAATGCTTTCGCAATATATATTTTTGGGACTGAGAATGCATGCGCTGCTTTTATAAATGTTTTACGAAATGGACACAAGTGATCGAAACTACATTCTATGGTTGGATTATCTAATCGAATATGCCCTTTTTATATAGTCTGGTAATCTAAGAATTAGGGAACAGAAACCCTAATTGACACGAACTCTAAAGATAGATCTATCGGGCTCAACAAGCCCCATCCAAAGTACCGGATGCTTTAGTACTTCGAAATTTATATCATATCCGAAGGGTGTCTCGGAATGATGGGGATATTCTTATATATGCATCTTGTTAATGTCGGTTACCAGGTGTTCACCATATGAATGATTTTTATCTCTATGTATGGGATGTGTATTGAAATATGAAATCTTGTGGTCTATTATTATGATTTGATATATATAGGTTAAACCTATAACTCACCAACATTTTTGTTGACGTTTTAAGCATGTTTATTCTCAGGTGATTATTAAGAGCTTCAGCTGTCGCATACTTAAATAAGGACGAGATTTAGAGTCCATGCTTGTATGATATTGTGTAAAAACTGCATTCAAGAAACTTATTTTGTTGTAACATATTTGTATTGTAAACCATTATGTAATGGTCGTGTGTAAACAGGATATTTTAGATTATCATTATTTGATAATCTACATAAAGCTTTTTAATACCTTTATCTATGAAATAAAGGTTATGGTTTGTTTTAAAAATGAATGCAGTCTTTGAAAAATGTCTCATATAGAGGTTAAAACCTCGCAACGAAATCAATTAATATGGAACGTTTTTAATCAATAAGAACGGGATATTTCATCATAAATCTTAGTAACCATACACATATCTCATGTGCAAAAACTAATACACATAACCTGTGTATAAAAATCATTCTATCGATACATAACATTCACATCAATGGTGGCAATTATCACGTCCACATAATTCAATGGTGGCAATTATCATGTCCACATAATTCAATAATAATCCGCAGAACTTCTGCCTGCATAATAATTCATTCGAGGAATGTTTTGCTTCTGTCTATTTCGTCAAACATTTATAAAAGCATTTCATGTATTCGCAGTTCAAAATATATTTCAAAAGAATTTAATAAAGCAGTTGTAAAAACAACGCATGTATTATCAGTTCCAAAAATGTAAAGAGTAAAAGGGAGCAAATGAACTCACCTAATGTATTTTGTAGTAAAAATACATATGACTATATTGAACAATGCAGGGTTGGCCTCAGATTCACGAACCTATATTATTCATATATTTATTAACACATAGAATTGTAATCGAATAAGTTTACATATTTTTATTGGTGATATACTTGTTATATTTAATAATTTATAGGTTTTATTAATTAATTAAGTATGGTTATTTTATATACACCTTTAAACGAATAAATAATAAAAAATTTAATATAGTTATTTTATGTGTATTAAATATATTTTTAAGTAACTATAATTTATATGATAAAATAATATTGATAATAATAAATAAAAAGTTGTTTCCTTTTATAATAATAATAATAGTAGTTCTTATGATAATTTTACTAAAATGGATGTTTTTAAATAAAATGATAGTTTTTCTACTAATGATTCTTTTAGATAATAATACTAGTAGTAAAAATTTATAACAATAATATAGTTGTAATAATAATAACACTTCTAATTATGATAATCAATGTTATAATAATAATGATAATATAATTAATAATACTTATAATTATAATACTAATATTAATGATAATAACAACAATAATAATAATAATAACAATAACAACAATAATACTACCTTAAATGAAAAGCTTCCAAAAAACAAAAGTGTCTATGCTCGGGCTCGAACCTAGGACCTCTCGATCCCTCAAGACACACCTTAACCATAACACCATCTAATTCATTCTGTTATATTTCATATGTTTAATCTATTTAACCCGTCAATTATCATCTAGGCCCAACAATTAACTAAATCCTCGGCCCAACATCACAAGCCCAGCTAACTTTAAACGGCCCAAGGAGTAAAACGATTATGGTGGCCCAATTAAAATCTCATTCATTGATCCAGTAACAAATAAATATAAATGGTTGGTCTGTATTAACAATCGTAGATATACAGTAGGGTTTAGTTTGGGTTTTGCTTTGAATAGGAAGAGAACAGACAGGATCATCATCATCACCATCAACGTGTTTCATCATCAACTCATATCATCATCTTCGAAATCATTGTATCAACACATGAAATCATAGGATTTTCTTATCTTATTTGCGAAGAAAAATAATAATATAGAATTAGAAACATGAGTATGACAGCGAATACCATCACACTTGATCTTCCCTTAATACGTGGGTCTACATGTTTCCACTTGCTTGATTTATTTTATTGATTTAATGAAAGAAAAACAAGACTCTCGGTATCCTTCTTATATGTTAAATGACTTGTATAATATGGACACTTTATCATCATTAAATCATCTTCTTTAAATGGAAGTTAATAATTGTTTTGTGGTGGTGGTCTACATCAAAAAAAATTCGCTGTAGCAGCGAGCAAAAACAACAAGGATACTGCAGCAGAACAGTCGTGGGGTTGTAGTGTTTTTGAGTCTCAGTTCACAGCTGAAACAGATAGCAGTATCATTGGAGGTGAAGTGGTGTTTGTTTGTGGCTTAAGAATCAAAACAGAAAAATATTTGCAGTGGTTAGGTTCGATGGTGGTGGTGTTGGTTTGGTCTTTAATTCAATCAGAAAACAGGAGTATCGTCCATTTAAATAATGAGTCTCGTGTAGAATTATCATCATTCGGTCATTACCATTATCATCGAGCAGCAGGTTGTTAACAGTTGTGGGGTCGTGGTTGTTGGTTTGAACATGAAACAGAAAGATATATGGACACATAAGTAATAGAAACAATCAAGAAGACGATGGTGGTTCGGTGTTTGAGTTACCTGGGATGATCAAAGTGGTTGTAGTTGTAGGGTTTGATCTTCATGATGTAAAACAGAATCAAGTACTTACAGCTGCAGTAGTAGCTATCCAACGACGAGAAAAGGAAAATAAAAATGGCAGTTTCCAATATTGGATGTAGGTTTTCGAATAATAAGAGAGAGAGATGAGATAAAGAAAAGAGATAGAGAGGTGGTGGTGGTTTATGGTAGTCATGGGTGGTGATTTTATAATAGCAAGATAGTAGTAGAAAAACAATTTAAAGGTTTATCGGTCGTGGTGGGTTTGAGGTTCACGAAAAGGTAGAAGGAGAAGAGAGAGAGAGAGAGAGAGAGAGGGAGAGATAAAGAAGGTGTCGGTTCAAGATGGTGTTTAGGGTGGTGGAACGTGATGATATCCAGTGGTGGTGGCGATGAGGTTGTGGTGATGGTTGGTCGTATGAAAACAGAAAATATTAACAATGGGATTCTTATTGATGGGTTTGTGTAATTGTTTCATATCTTAGTAATATCTATATATGAATATGTCAATGATAGTTGAAATATTTCTCATATTATAATAGATTCAGTGGTATGGAAAGACAAAAGAACGTACCAAAATTTCTAACTTAAACAGTTTTTAAAATAGTAAATCAGGCTAAGTTTTGGTTGTTAGTTACCGACAGTGTGATAGGGGTATTATATTGTACTCCATTATTAATCAGTGTCGGATAAAAAGTCTTCAGAAAAATCTCATATTTTTAAATTAAATAGTTTTATTTATTTTGGTCACTATGGTATAAAATTCGATCGTTAATTATTAAATAAAAATTACATTAATTATTCACTCCCAACCCCCAAGCAAAATATAAAAAGTTTTAAAATTGACAAACAACATCTAAATATATTATTAATAAGCCTAAAATTTATAAAACTCATTTTTGAATCACCGTTTATTTTGAAATCACATACGTTTGAATTTAACTTGCTTAATATCTATCGGAACATCAAACGAGTATTACAATCATTTAATATTTATTTTTAATATACTTTATTTCTATATAGATATATTTTAAATAATAATTATTATAATATCCTATTTTTATTTTATTAAATTTTAATAACAACAACATATAATACTTCAAATTATATTCTGAATTATTATTTATATATACATGAACACATATCTATTTACAATTAATTGTTCGTGAATCGTCGAGAGAAGTCGAAGGTCAATTGCATATATGAAACAGTTCAAAATTTTTGAGACTCAACCTTACAGACTTTGCTTAACGTGTCAGAATTATAATAAGATTAAGTTTAAATTTGGTCGGAAATTGCCGGGTCGTCACACATTCACCTTACCCGGATGATAAAGTATTTCACAATCGTAATCTTTCACCACATCCATCCACCTGTGTTGTCGATAATTCAAATCTCGCTGATCAAAAAGATGTTTTAAGCTCTTGTGATCCGAATAAATCGTACACTTGACACCATACAAGTAATGGCGCTAAATTTTCAATGCATGAACAACCGCCGCCAACTCAAGATCATGAGTCGGATATCTCGTTTCATGTTCCTTTAATTATCGAGAGGCATAAGCGATGACTTTACCTCTTTGCATTAGAACACACCCGAGCCCATTTAAAGACGCATCACAATAAACCGTCATGTCTTCTACACCTTCCGGCAACACTAACACCGGAGCTTGACATAACTTCTCTTTTAACAATTGAAAAGCAATTTCTTGCTCGTTCTCCCAATTAAATCTCACGTTCTTTCTCGTCAATTTCATCAATGGAGAAGCTTTCTTAGAAAAGTCTTAGATAAACCGATGGTAATAACCAGCCAATCTGAGAAAACTTCGGATTTCCGTAGGCATAGTCGGTCGTCCCCAACTTTTCACCGTCTCAATCTTCCCCAGATCTACTTGAATACCATCATTGTTCACAATATGGCCAAGGAATTGAACTTCCCTTAGCCAAAATTCACATTTGGAGAATTTTTCATATATCTTCTCCTTCCGTAACGTCTTCAACAAACCACGCAAATGATGTTCATGTTCCTTCATACTCTTCGAATAGACAAGTATGTCGTCAATGAACACAATGTAACATCCCGCGTTTTTCCGTTAAATTTAATTTTAACACCGTCTTTTTTTTTTTAAAAACGTAATCTTTCGTATTTAAATTAATAGTTTCCGTGAGTAACGTTCATTATATTCCCGCTATTTAATTATAACATCACTCGTCTACTCGAGCGTTTTTAAAATATTCGTTTGGTTAATTCCCGCACCCGCTTTGAAACTTGAGGGACTAAACTTGCCAAGAGGGCAAAGAGATGACTAGGTCAACTAGTCAACCTTCACCCTCCTCCATTCAATCACCTCCACCTCTCTCTCTTTCTCTCTATCAAGAACACACACACAAACACCCAAATTCAATCATTCATCATCTAAATTCAATCTTGGAAGCTCACAACAAATCCGATTACATTTTCGTGATCCTCTCTTCATCCTCTACATTTTGATACAAACTTCATCTCGTTTGGGTAACATTTCTAAAACTCTAGATTTCTTTAAATTCGTGTTTTTGACTTGAAATGGTGTTAGTTAGTGTCTATGGCTCGTGTATAACATGAATATATGTTTTGTTTGCTCGATTCGTTGTTTTGAGTAACTAGTTTGAACATTTGAAATGGGTGTGCTAAATCTTTGATTTTGGATGAGTTAATGTTGTTAAATTGTTAAAGTTCATGTTTTAATTGTGTTACTAGTATCACTAGCTTCGTTTTGATGCGTAGGTTGATTAAGGAAACTTCAAAAACATGAATATTGATTTTTACGGATTGTGGTTAGGGTTTGATAGACTTAAAACGAGCTTTTAATGTTTCGAATGCCATGAAATGTTATTAGTAAGTGTTTAGTTGTAATGTATGCTTCATTACCTTCAAAACGGCATATCGTATGTGTAAATTGGATTCCCGAATCATAAAATACGTTTTACGAACTTGAAACTTTGAAAATAAACCCTTCTTGATCAATTGACGAGTTTTCGGTTATAGTAATTGATGTTTGTGCTTGTTAAAGGTAGTTAATTGTATTCCTTGTCAAAAGAGCTTTCCAATGATATAAGATGCGTATTCTAAGTGTTTACGGTTTGCGTTTTGTGCTAAATTGAATTTTGGATCAAGACTTGAACTTTTGAAACTGACCAGGCACCAGACCACGTTATTTGTCGCGCCGCGGAGCAATTTGTCGCGCCGTGGCCCAAAGGGTGATTTTAGAACATGTTTTTCAGGCTTTCTGACCTTCAACATAGGCATTTGTCGCGCCGCGGAGCAATTTGTCGCGCCGCGACAATTGCCTGTTTCATCCGAACTTCAGCAAACTTGTTTTGGCCATAACTTTTTGACCGTAACTCCGTTTTCGATGAATCAAATATCGTTGGAAACGTAATAAGATTTCCTTTCTAATGGTAAGGTTTTGAAATGTCAACTCAAACTTTATTACAATCATTCTAACATGTTTTTATACTTGATTCTTGCATGAAACTTGACAACGTGATTCACATGCTATACTATTCGAGTCGTAACGAGCCATAGGACTAATTGAACACATTTCACCCGACCTTGTGTCGTAACCGGTTAATTGATACAACTTACTTGTTTAGGTCAAGGCTAAGCAACTTTCATGCACACGTTTACTTGTTGAAGTACCTTTATACTCGTGCACTCGAGGTGAGATCATAGTCCCACCTTTTCAACAACTTTTATTCTTTTAAATCGTGGGCTGAGAAACATATACATTACATACTTATATACATTCCACATGTATATATACTTTTCATACTTTTATACTTTGAACACAAATACGAATACAAGGATACAGACGAGTTAGAACAAAAGTCCTCAATCCAATTATCATTAGTTCCACTTGCAGGGTGTAAGTGTAAGCGAGTGATTATGTTGTGTGGCCATACGGGTTTAACGAACCCTCATTCAGACGGTTCGCTACCGTTAGTGGATGAAATATAATTTCAACGTGCATAGTGTATGTTCTAACACTATATTCAAAATTCAGAGGGAAGATTCAGTTAAGCTTTGGTAATTGGGTGCTCGTAATACAAACTACATTCTTCGGAATAAATACGATTTGGATAATCATCTATACAAACTATTGTGGTTCAAAGTATACTTTTACAAATACATTTATGATCTCACCAACGTTTTTCGTTGACAGTTTTCTACATGTTTCTCAGGTTCATACATGGCTATTTGATACATGCTTCCGCGTACATTCATACTTGCTTGGGGTCAAGCATACATGCATACACTCTGATTTCATGCTTGGAGTCAAGCATACATACATACATACGCTAGGGATAGCACTTTTGGATTCAAACTTTTGTTTACATATTTACGCTATTTATAGCAACTGTGTTTTTAAACTAATTATGTCGCAAGTTATTTCATTTATACTTTATGACTTTTGTAAACTTAGACTTGTTGTCGAACGGTTTTGTAAACTAAACTTGCAAGTCTTGTACCTTTCAAATGAATGCGACATAATTTTGGTCAAACGAGTCTCATATAGGGACTACGGCCACGCAACGGGACCTAAGTTAACGATGCCGTCAATAACGGTTTTGGTCGGGTCGTTACAGATGGTATCAGAGCGTTGGTTGTAGGGAACTAGGACGTGCATTAGTGTGTCTAACAGAGTCGTTAGGACGCATTAGTGAGTCTAGACTACAACCGGATAGTTAGCATTTGCATTCTGACATACATTGCTATAGATAGCACTTACTTGACTACTTGTGCATTATACTTGAATCATTCTTAGGCAAACTTTTTAATGGTACCCAACCTTCATCATACGAACTCGTATTCCGCCAATTTTTGGTAACACACGTGAATTCAAGATTCATACGCGTACGGATGACCGCGACTTCGTTAGCTACTCTAGCTCGGGAACTCAAATTCTTTGGTTGTTATCCACCCCGTCTTAGCTTACTATCCATGAGAATTGTAAAGTCACTGTCACTACTCTAGGTGAGTATCGTCATCACTATTTATCGCTACGGTTGCGTACTACTCGCTATCATGACTCGTTACTCTTTTCATACCTAACTACTTTATTGTCTGATTCGAACCGCATTGACGTGAACAATCACTTATACACTTCCCTCGGGGAACGCATCTTTAGAGTTGCACTAATTCTTTCGATTCAATACGAATCATGTTTGAGACGTCGTTACATTTTGTTCATTTTAGATTTTCACGATGACACGAACTTGAACTCATGGAGTGATGTGGGAATGGAAGTATGATTTGGCGTAATATAACGACACTCGATCAACGTGGTTATATTACGGTAAGACATACCAAAGTTCTAGTGACGCGTGATGGTGGTTAGACTCGATCAACCTAAACACCACCATGTGCCATGTACATGACTTCATCTTTTCATGTTTGGACATCCGAAAACTCCGAGAATATTGATAACAACCATACCGGGGACACCCCTTCGACTTTTGTCGAACTATACTTATGCTTCCGAATGAATTACCGATTCTTCTCGACTTCAACCGTATGTTACACGTGTATACTAGCTCGTCCTCGCGCAGTCTTATTGACTAACTACAATTTACTCGTTATGCTTACATCGGGGCGGAAACTTCTCTTGCATCACCCTCAAAAATTCCGGTTCAGGAAATCTTTTATTCTAAACTCTCAATGGAGAGAGAGACTCTCCACGTTATACTAGTATTCGCCTCGAGGGTGAATAGTCCCGATGAACATTTTTGGAAACCGATAAATCTTCCGCGACGCGAATTTTCTTGAGAAACTTGTCCTAGCTAACGTTTTCAATTCCTAGCAAACTTGTTCAATATGCCTTAGGGAAATATACCCCGTTTCGGATCGAGATCCTCGTTTCATTTCTAGATTTTGGAGTACCTTACAAAAAGCCTCGGGACCGCGTTTAAACATGAGTACCGCGTACCATCCACAACCCGACGGACCGAACAAACATGCGATTTAAACCTTGGAAACCATAATACAAGTTTGTATTACCAACTTCAAATTTACTTGAGAAAAGTATTTTCCTTAAACCAAATCCTCGTACTACAATGATTTTCATTCGAGTTTTAACGTCACTCCTTTTGAAACCACATGTGACCGGAAACGTCATTCTCTTTTGTCGAACAAAGTAAACGATGATCAATTCACCGGGGCCGAGGTTATTCATGAGCAACCGAGAAAATTTATTCATATTCAGGTAAAACCCTACGCGACTCGTAATCACCAAGAGCTACGCCGATGTTAGACGTAAACATTTCAAATTCCACGTGGGAAACCGCGTCACGTTAAGAGTCGCACCCTGGAAAGGTGCAATCCATTTCGGGAAACGTAGGAAGCTAAATCCGCGATATTTTGATCCTTTAAATTCTTGGGGTGTTTTGGACCCGTCGCTAGCCGTTTAGACTTTTCCGACTCATTTTGAGTCTCCGTTTATCCTACATTCGATGTATCAACTCAAAGACGTGTTTTGCGAAACGAGAACTTGTTATCTCCTTTGATGAACTCACTATCGACTATAACCCTCACTTCCTAGGAGGACCGGTTGAAACCATAAATCGTGAAGCCAAACCTTAAAACAACATATGATCCCGACCGTCAAAATTCGTGGAAATACTCAAGGACGTACCTTCACTTATTCGTAGAATTTACAACGCAAGATCTCGAGTAAGATTCAACAACTACTACTTCCAACTAAATTTCGGGACGAAATTTCTTTTGAGTTGTGGATAATGTAACATCCCGCGTTTTTCCGTTAAATTTAATTTTAACACCGTCTTTTTTTTTTTAAAAACGTAATCTTTCGTATTTAAATTAATAGTTTCCGTGAGTAACGTTCATTATATTCCCGCTATTTAATTATAACATCACTCGTCTACTCGAGCGTTTTTAAAATATTCGTTTGGTTAATTCCCGCACCCGCTTTGAAACTTGAGGGACTAAACTTGCCAAGAGGGCAAAGAGATGACTAGGTCAACTAGTCAACCTTCACCCTCCTCCATTCAATCACCTCCACCTCTCTCTCTTTCTCTCTATCAAGAACACACACACAAACACCCAAATTCAATCATTCATCATCTAAATTCAATCTTGGAAGCTCACAACAAATCCGATTACATTTTCGTGATCCTCTCTTCATCCTCTACATTTTGATACAAACTTCATCTCGTTTGGGTAACATTTCTAAAACTCTAGATTTCTTTAAATTCGTGTTTTTGACTTGAAATGGTGTTAGTTAGTGTCTATGGCTCGTGTATAACATGAATATATGTTTTGTTTGCTCGATTCGTTGTTTTGAGTAACTAGTTTGAACATTTGAAATGGGTGTGCTAAATCTTTGATTTTGGATGAGTTAATGTTGTTAAATTGTTAAAGTTCATGTTTTAATTGTGTTACTAGTATCACTAGCTTCGTTTTGATGCGTAGGTTGATTAAGGAAACTTCAAAAACATGAATATTGATTTTTACGGATTGTGGTTAGGGTTTGATAGACTTAAAACGAGCTTTTAATGTTTCGAATGCCATGAAATGTTATTAGTAAGTGTTTAGTTGTAATGTATGCTTCATTACCTTCAAAACGGCATATCGTATGTGTAAATTGGATTCCCGAATCATAAAATACGTTTTACGAACTTGAAACTTTGAAAATAAACCCTTCTTGATCAATTGACGAGTTTTCGGTTATAGTAATTGATGTTTGTGCTTGTTAAAGGTAGTTAATTGTATTCCTTGTCAAAAGAGCTTTCCAATGATATAAGATGCGTATTCTAAGTGTTTACGGTTTGCGTTTTGTGCTAAATTGAATTTTGGATCAAGACTTGAACTTTTGAAACTGACCAGGCACCAGACCACGTTATTTGTCGCGCCGCGGAGCAATTTGTCGCGCCGTGGCCCAAAGGGTGATTTTAGAACATGTTTTTCAGGCTTTCTGACCTTCAACATAGGCATTTGTCGCGCCGCGGAGCAATTTGTCGCGCCGCGACAATTGCCTGTTTCATCCGAACTTCAGCAAACTTGTTTTGGCCATAACTTTTTGACCGTAACTCCGTTTTCGATGAATCAAATATCGTTGGAAACGTAATAAGATTTCCTTTCTAATGGTAAGGTTTTGAAATGTCAACTCAAACTTTATTACAATCGTTCTAACATGTTTTTATACTTGATTCTTGCATGAAACTTGACAACGTGATTCACATGCTATACTATTCGAGTCGTAACGAGCCATAGGACTAATTGAACACATTTCACCCGACCTTGTGTCGTAACCGGTTAATTGATACAACTTACTTGTTTAGGTCAAGGCTAAGCAACTTTCATGCACACGTTTACTTGTTGAAGTACCTTTATACTCGTGCACTCGAGGTGAGATCATAGTCCCACCTTTTCAACAACTTTTATTCTTTTAAATCGTGGGCTGAGAAACATATACATTACATACTTATATACATTCCACATGTATATATACTTTTCATACTTTTATACTTTGAACACAAATACGAATACAAGGATACAGACGAGTTAGAACAAAAGTCCTCAATCCAATTATCATTAGTTCCACTTGCAGGGTGTAAGTGTAAGCGAGTGATTATGTTGTGTGGCCATACGGGTTTAACGAACCCTCATTCAGACGGTTCGCTACCGTTAGTGGATGAAATATAATTTCAACGTGCATAGTGTATGTTCTAACACTATATTCAAAATTCAGAGGGAAGATTCAGTTAAGCTTTGGTAATTGGGTGCTCGTAATACAAACTACATTCTTCGGAATAAATACGATTTGGATAATCATCTATACAAACTATTGTGGTTCAAAGTATACTTTTACAAATACATTTATGATCTCACCAACGTTTTTCGTTGACAGTTTTCTACATGTTTCTCAGGTTCATACATGGCTATTTGATACATGCTTCCGCGTACATTCATACTTGCTTGGGGTCAAGCATACATGCATACACTCTGATTTCATGCTTGGAGTCAAGCATACATACATACATACGCTAGGGATAGCACTTTTGGATTCAAACTTTTGTTTACATATTTACGCTATTTATAGCAACTGTGTTTTTAAACTAATTATGTCGCAAGTTATTTCATTTATACTTTATGACTTTTGTAAACTTAGACTTGTTGTCGAACGGTTTTGTAAACTAAACTTGCAAGTCTTGTACCTTTCAAATGAATGCGACATAATTTTGGTCAAACGAGTCTCATATAGGGACTACGGCCACGCAACGGGACCTAAGTTAACGATGCCGTCAATAACGGTTTTGGTCGGGTCGTTACACACAATCACCGACTTGTCCAACATAGGTTAGCACACTCGGTTCATAAGATCCATGAATGCCGCCGGTTCATTCGTAAGACCAAAAGGCATAACTACAAACTCAAAATGCCTATAACGCATTCAAAAGGCCGTTTTCTCAATATCTTCCTCACGGACCCGCATTTGGTGATAGCCGGACCGTAAGTCAATTTTAGAAAAGTAAGTTGTGCCTTGGAGTTGATTAAACAAATCGTCAATCCGAGGAAATGGATAGCGATTCTTGATCGTCGCTTTATTCAGCTCCCGATAATCAATGCACATCCGCATACTACCATCCTTCTTCTTTACGAATAAAACCGGAGCACCCCATGGAGAAGCACTCGGTCGAATAAAAACCTTTTCAAGTAATTCTTGGGTTTGATTTAACAACTCTTGCATTTCCGTTGGTGCTAAACGATAAGGAGTTTTAGCAATGGGAGTAGCCCCCGGAACCAACTCAATGCGAAATTCAACTTGTCTTTCCGTCGGAACACCCGACAATTCTTCCAGAAAAACGCCTTCAAATTCACTAACCACCGGAATTTCACGAATGGATGGTGGCTCTTCCCGAGTATAAACTACATGAGTAAGAAAAGTCATGCCACCACTAACAAGAAAACGACGTGCCCGTGCATAAATGCATAATGGCACAAGTCATCTCCGTCTCTCACCATGAATAATTAACTCTCCCCCACTTGGGGTCTTCACACGAATAGATTTTTCATGGCATGCAATATCGGCTCTATAACGATCGAGCCAATCTATACCAACGACAATATCAAAATCACCCAAGGTCATCGGGATAAGAGCAATTTTAAACGTTTCGGAACTAAACATAATATCACAATCATTACACACATCAACCTCTAGCACCGTCTTACCATCCGCTATTTTGACCTCTACCGAATGACTTAACTTATCTAGCGGTTTATCAAGCTTAGACACAAAACTTGGAGAAACAAATGATAAATTAGCACCGCTATCAAATAGGATCCTTGCCGGATTAGAGTTAACCATAAAAGTACCTGAGACAACTTCATTTGATTGCTTAGCCTCATCATGGGTCATTAAGTAATTTCATCCCTGAGCCGTACCCGCCGCCTTCTCTAACCGTTTAACATGATCGGTGTTCAAATCGGGACACTCCGACTTTCGGTGTCCTTGCTTTTGGCAATTGAAACATGTGAGGTTGTTTTCGGAAGATGGGTTCGGACAATCACGAGCCATATGGCCCATTTGTCCACAATTGTAGCATGTATAAGAAAAACCCCCGAAAGCACTCTTCTTCACACTATTGACACTTTCGGAACCCTTCTTGCTCTTGCTCTTTTTGCTTGAAAAGCTCGAATGACTCGAACCTTCAAATTTTCTCTTAGAAAAAGAGAAATCACTTCTTTTTGGAACCTCCTGCCCGAAACCCCGGGCTAACTCAAACAATTCATCAAAAGACTTAGCCATTTCCCGACTAATCTTACGCTTCAACTCATCGCTTAGTGTACGATAAAAATCTAGCATCAACATTCGGTCATCACCTACATACTCCGGACAAAAACGAGTCTTTGACAAGAAGGTAGACTTGAGAGTGTGACGACCCGGGAATTTCTGACTAAATTTAAACTTAATCTTTATATGATTTCGACACGATAAGCAAAGTCTGTAATGTGAGTATCAGAATTTTTGAACTGTTTACATGGATAACATTTACCCTTCGACTATGTCCGATGATTCACGAACGATTGTGTGTAAATAAATATGTATATATATATATTATATATATATATATATATATATATATATATATATATATATATATATATATATATATATATATATATATATATATATATATATATATATATTAAATATTCAAACGTGTTATTATATAAAATAAGTATTACATAATTAATAATATGCAAGGTTAGTATATTAAATGTAATTACAAGTTAAGAATTAGTTGTATTAGTAATATTATTGTTATTTTCAATACTAATATTAATATTAGTATTATTAGTATTATTATTATCATTAATGTTATTATTAATATTAATATTATTATTATAAACATTATGATTAATAAATATCATCATTCTTGTTATTTATAATACTATTATTATTTGTATTAATAATATTAAAAGAATTATTATTATTAATATATATATATATATATTTATTAATTATTAATATTAATATTAATGATATATAAAAAAGGATAGTACACAGACAGTTTCCAAAATCAGTTGCAGATCACTCTCAACTTTTATCAATTTTTGTTCTTGTCTACAATTTGTTATCTGTCAATTTCAAGGTACATTACAGAATAAAATTTATTCCTTATATAGATATATGCATTTGAGAAATATAGAAAACCAAAAATAAGCTCGACACTCTGTACATTCATCTTTTTCACCATATTTTAATTTCGAATGAATTTCCAAAATGTAATAATGCAGTCTTGTTAGGAATCGTCTATCTAAACTATCTGTAAGTTTTCAATCTTCAATTCTTTCTATCAATTTCTAATTTAAGAGTCAAAGTTTTGGTTTTTAAAGTCAACTAAGTGTTCTTGAATCAAATTCGAGTTTGTTTTGATATCTCCAGTTAATTTGATGATCCATAAAGATTATAGGAATGATTTGCAACACAATTCATGTTGTAATCATAACCTATAACACTCTTAATCTAAAAATCAATTTTTGAGTTCTTGAGTTCTTCACAGTAATATACACTAACGTAAATTCGAAACAAATTTCAAAAACTAAAAATGCAGAGTTGTTAGGAATTATTTACTTAAACTTCCTGCAAAATCTCAAGTTTCAATTCTTAATAACGAATTCGAATTTGCGAGTCAAAGTTAAATTGTCAAAAGTCAACTGTTTTGTTCTTGGAGAAATTAGAGCATGTTTTGATGTTTTAAGTTAGATTGATGATTTTGATAGATTTTAGGAATAATTTGAAACGTGTTTCATGTTGTAAAGATTGTCCAAAACGAACTCAAAATTGAAAACAAAAAAAAAAAAATTCTAGCTACAAGCAGTAGGATTTTTTGTGTTTTTTTTTCTCATTTTTTTTATATCATGAACACATTTTTTTTTTGTTTCATGTTGTTTACAAGTCATAAATGAAAACCCGTTCGATTGTTGTTGAGTTTTTGCCCCCGTTTGATTTTAAACTTGGTGAAGAAGATGATGAACTAAGATGAAAGAAATACTAGATATATATGTTTGGGTTGCCTTATAAGTCAGAAAAACATGGATGGCAGAATGGTTAAGGGTGTTTGCGGGTGGGCGAGAGGTCTCGAGTTCGAGCCCTGTTTGGGGCAGTTTTTTTTATAAAAGCTCTTTGAAGGTAGTTCTCATTTCTAAAATTAATATTATTATTATTATTGTTATTATTAGTAGTAATATAATTATTACTATTATTATTACTAAAATAAGAATTTATGATCATTTAATAGTATTGTTATTATGATTGTTATTATTAGTATTATAAATATTATTATCACCACATAAGTATGATAATCATTATTATCATTATTATTACTAGTATCATACTATTAGTATTATTATTATTACCCTTAGTCAGGTATTTCTACGATTATTAATTTTGCAAAACAAAAGATATATATGTAAATATATTATAACATAAAATATACTAATATTACATAAAAATTATGTTTCAACTAATATTATTGATATAACATTAATTAAATATCAAATAAGTATCATAATATATTATAAGAATAATTAATACATAACAAATATATAAACTTAATTGATTTATACTATAATGTGTTAATACTTGATATAGGTTCGTGAATCCGAGGCCAACCCTGCATTGTTCAATGTCGTCATATGTATTTTTACTACAAAATACATTATAATGAGTTTCATCACTCCCTTTTTATATGCTTTTGCAATATATATTTTTGGGACTGAGAATGCATGCGCTTTTATAAATGTTTTACGAAATAGACACAAGTAATTGAAACTACCTTATATGGTTGAATGATCAAAATCGAATATGCCCCTTTTTATTAAGTCTGGTAATCTAAGAATTAGGGAATAGACACCCTAATTGACGCGAACTATAAAGAAAGATCTATCGGGCCCAACAAGCCCCATCCAAAGTACCGGATGCTTTAGTACTTCGAAATTTATATCATGTCTGAAGGAGGATCCCAGAATGATGGGGATATTCTAATATGTATATTGTGAATGTCGGTTACCAGGTGTTCAATCCATATGAATGATATTTTTGTCTCTATGCATGGGACGTATGTTTATGAGAAATGGAAATATGAAATCTTGTGGTCTATTAAAATTATGGAATGATTATTTATGTTAAACTAATGAACTCACCAACCTTTTGGTTGACACTTTAAAGCATGTTTATTCTCAGGTATGAAAGAAATCTTCCGCTGTGCACTTGCTCATTTTAGAGATATTACTTGGAGTCATTCAGGACATATTTCAAAAGACGTTGCATTCGAGTCGTTGAGTTAATTAAGATTATTATTAAGTCAATTATAGTTAGATATATTATAAAATGGTATGCATGTCGTCAACTTTCGATGTAATGAAAGATTGTCTTTTCAAAAGCGAATGCAATGTTTGTAAAATGTATCATATAGAGGTCTAGTACCTCGCAATGTAACCAAATGTAATGTATTCGTCCTTGTGGATTAGGATGGATCGTTAGAGTTGGTATCAGAGCGGTGGTCTTAGCGAACCAGGTCTTGCATTAGTGAGTCTAACTGATAGTCGTTAGGATGCATTAGTGAGTCTGGACTTCGACCGTGTCTGCATGTCAAAAGTTTTGTTTATCATTTTTTTGTCGAAAATCATCTATTTATCATCCTTAGGAAATTACCTGCTTATCATTCTTAGTCTAGACACATCTTACTGCAATGATTGCATGAATAGTGTATAGACAAAATTCGTATCTTAGCGTATCTGCTAATTCATATCTTAGCATATCTTGTACTGTAGACTTTGTCTGACAACTTCCGTAGATTCCTCCATAACATATGGGATTTTAGTATTGTATACACATATGTGAATTATGTATTGCAGGGTACTAATCTACATCCTATAATCTGTTTCTTATCGAAAATACTTCATCTGATCGTACGAGATGAATCCCTCAACCAGTTCGAGTCCCTCAGACTTCGATAGCTAATCCGATAGTTATTCCGACAGCTGTTCCGACACGGATGTTCACCTAAGCTCCGGAGGCAACGTCACCAGAATGAATCAACCAATCAATCATCCATAATTCATCTGATGGGTTCGTAGTCGACTTAACCGATGGAGACGAGAGGAAGGCGATCCTTTCCACCCACCAACCGAATTTACCTCTTGGCAATGAACCTGAAGCACTTACCGGCGAACCAGTGTGAAACACCATTTTCACCCCCATTTCCCGAATATCTCACCACGATTGTATTCTATCTAAAATTCTAAACCTTATTCATCTACTCGTACCGACCGACAATCATCCCGGAATAATAGAAGAAGTCAACGAACTTCGCGCTCGAGTAATCAATCTGGAGAATATGGTGCAAAAATTACCAGCTTCAACAACATCACCGGTACCAACAGTACGATCAATAACAACACCAGTGCCATCAACAACCCATGCCTCGACGTCTCATTCTATACCTTGAGTACAATTATCGTTCTACGTATCGTTCTACATCATTTATCTTAGTTTGACATGGCGATTATGTAATCTCTAATGTTTTAGAGATTATATATTCTTGTTCCAACGGTAAATCAAATGAGTTTAATATCATATTGACTCATTAAATCCATGATTACATCTGAAGAAGATATATATGTATATATATTTTCATAAAGATTGTAATTAAAAAAAAATTCTTGTGTACAAACTGTTAATGGTGAAAATATTTTAACGGGTGGGTAATACCCGACGAATATTTAGATTTCACATTAATAAGTTACACTGTACATTCATCGAATGTAATTCAATAGTCGTTTACTATCCTACTTACGTCCACCGATATACAAATCCGTTCACCACAGAATAACCACATTCATCCAATTTCATATTTGGATTTTGATTTATCATAATCCAGCAAATGGCATAATGAAGAAAACATTGGACAAAATAAAATTTGTTAGAAACAAACAAATTAACTATGAGAAATTTTGTTAAGAATCTACGCTAACTGTTCCTAACTAATTGTTCCCAGCTAACTGATTACACTTTATTTATCGCAATTTAATTATCGCAATTTATATTCTCGCAATTTTATTTATCGTCATTTAATTTCTGTTATTTACTTTACGCACTTTATTTATCGTCATTTAATTTCTATTATTTACTTTACGCACTTTATTTATCGTCATTTAATTTCTGTTATTTACTTTACGCACTTTATTTATCGTCCTTTAATTTTTGTTATTTATTTTACGCACTTTAAATATCGGGACACGTATACAAGGTTTTGACATATCATATCGACGCATCTATATATATTATTTGGAGTAACCATAGACACTCTATATGCAGTAATGCGGGAGTTAGCTATACAGGGTTGAGGTTGATTCTATAATAATATATATAGTTTGAGTTGTGATCGAGTCTGAGACGTATACGGGTCACGATACGTATTAATTAATTCGAATATTATATATTAAACTATATATGAATCAGTGGATTGTTAACTGTGGACTAAAAACATTAGATAATTAAAATGAATTAAAATATTGATTATAACCTATCAAACTAAACAATTCTTCAAGTTGCCACTTGATTTCATCTTAAACCTCATTTGTATCTTGAAGATTCCAATCTGCGTTCAAACATTTCATATTTCTTGAAAACACCTCAATCGAGAGGATGAACCAACCGCACTTAGTCTACGGAAGAAAAGATTGATGCGTATAGTTATGCACCTGAAAACTCTCGAAAACTGAGTAAACATTTAACACGTAGCTGTGCAAATTCCTTTAACGTTGTTATTGCCGAAAATAACTTTGCAATCTCTTTCCCAATTAGCAAATTTTGTCACAGCTCCAGCAAGTCAACTTCGACTTTCATTCAGATTAGCCTTATTATAGCCTTGATATATAAATATGCCTTTCGTCATCGTTGTTGGGGAACCTTTTATATTCCGCCACATTAGCAGTAAACTTACCAGCAACTTCATTACACGTTGTCTTAAGTCCCTTCGAAGAACCATTATATCTATTCATTAAAACCTTATCATATATTCGTCTGCATCTTGTAACGAGTATTGTCATACCAATTACCGGGAATCAGCAAGCAGTATTTTGAATCCCGCAACAATTCTACAACAACAGTTATAGGTATACATATAACCTTTATCTCTTAGAATTATGACCTTCCATTCTAAAATTATGAAAAGCACCCAGTCTACGAATCAATACTCGAAATGTTGAAAAAGCTGAATGAAGCAGTAAAAACTATAAATGAACTTAACAGCCAGAAGTTTGATAATAAAGAATAACATGTTGGAAAAGCTCAGAAAAGTTGGAACTGGAAAACGGATTGAGCTAACCATGAAGGAGGCCAAGGAAAAATACAAGGACCAAACCCTATATTCAAAGAATCCAGATAATTCTGTATCCAATGAAATCTTTAGAGAAAACCTTGCTCTATACTCATATTAAATCTTGTGGAAAATCTTTCTTCATCAACCTTCGATCTTAGAAATTCTGAAAATATCATCATAAATATCTTTGATATTTCTGAGGATATTTTCAAAACTCTTCTTATCTGAAATTGGTTATCTCTTCGTGTTATCTGTGTTACATCATAAAAGAAACTATTTTAGTTTCTAAATTCTAAAACCTTCGAGTAGAAAATATAAATGATTTTGAAGTAGTGTTGGGAACTGAAGCATGAGTTAGTATAATATAATGACATTTGATCAACGTGATTATATTACAATAAGTCATGCTGAGTTTCTAAATGGAACGTGATGATTCATAGATCATAACATCATCATGTGCCATGTTACACGACTCTTGTATTCTACTTAACCTCTAAACATATCAAGAACATATTTTTCTTGATGATTCGGTCTTTTCCGAGGTATTCTGGTAATTTGACAAATCAAGATCGTGCCATTACAAATTCCTTCTTAGAACATTAACTATGCTCATTTTGAAATCCATACCTGCAAATTCTAGACCATTATTCGCTTGACTTGAAGTCGGGAAGAGGAGACGAAAGTATGGAATCTTTAAATATGTAAGAAAATGTGAAACTCGACAACAACACGTAAATTACAAACCGTGCATATCAATACGTATTGCAACGTAAAGGCACGGGAGAATTAAAAATACTATAACCCCAAGGTAATAGTAAAAGTAAATAAAATTCTCCGATGGTAGATGAAAAAGAAGAATAACAGATATGAAAGTTAAGAGTATATAAAGAATCAGAACCGGATGAAGCATATTGACGAATGTTTTAAAGTATGAATTGAGGGAGGAAGAACAGAAGTTGGGAGCTGTGGAAATAAGAAAACAAAGAGGGTGGATATATAGTAAAAATATCCAACAGGGCAATCGAAATAGATCATCGCATTTAATTAAAGAGATCCTAATTTCCTTAAACCTCGAAGAATCAGATCTTATAGATTTCTAAGATTTTCCTTTGAATCCCTTGAATTCTGAAATTCAACCATGACTAGTCAAAAGTTATGATGAAACTTGTCTTTCTCATTTCACTATTTTTTGATAGCTTCACTCGTACACTTCACCTAAACGAATTGTTTTATTCATATTACTCAATGACGATAAAACTCTATTTATCAACTCATATTCGTCATGAAAATATTTTTATTGTTAGCCATGACCACCTCACTCAAATTTCGAGACGAAATTTCTTTAACGGGTAGGTACTGTGATGACCCGGGAATTTCTGACTAAATTTAAACTTAATCTTTATATGATTTCGACACGATAAGCAAAGTCTGTAATGTGAGTATCAGAATTTTTGAACTGTTTACATGGATAACATTTACCCTTCGACTATGTCCGATGATTCACGAACGATTGTGTGTAAATAAATATGTATATATATATTATATATATATATATATATATATATATATATATATATATATATATATATATATATATATATATATATATATATATATATATATATATTAAATATTCAAATGTGTTATTATATAAAATAAGTATTACATAATTAATAATATGCAAGGTTAGTATATTAAATGTAATTACAAGTTAAGAATTAGTTGTATTAGTAATATTATTGTTATTTTCAATACTAATATTAATATTAGTATTATTAGTATTATTATTATCATTAATGTTATTATTAATATTAATATTATTATTATAAACATTATGATTAATAAATATCATCATTCTTGTTATTTATAATACTATTATTATTTGTATTAATAATATTAAAAGAATTATTATTATTAATATATATATTTATATTTAATAATTATTAATATTAATATTAATGATATATAAAAAAGGATAGTACACAGATAGTTTCCAAAATCAGTTGCAGATCACTCTCAACTTTTATCAATTTTTGTTCTTGTCTACAATTTGTTATCTGTCAATTTCAAGGTACATTACAGAATAAAATTTATTCTTTATATAGATATATGCATTTGAGAAAGATAGAAAACCAAAAATAAGCTCGACACTCTGTACATTCATCTTTTTCACCATATTTTGATTTCGAATGAATTTCCAAAATGTAATAATGCAGTCTTGTTAGGAATCGTCTATCTAAACTATCTGTAAGTTTTCAATCTTCAATTCTTTCTATCAATTTCTAATTTGAGAGTCAAAGTTTTGGTTTTCAAAGTCAACTAAGTGTTCTTGAATCAAATTCGAGTTTGTTTTGATATCTCCAGTTAATTTGATGATCCATAAAGATTATAGGAATGATTTGCAACACAATTCATGTTGTAATCATAACCTATAACACTCTTAATCTAAAAATCAATTTTTGAGTTCTTGAGTTCTTCACAGTAATATACACTAACGTAAATTCGAAACAAATTTCAAAAACTAAAAATGCAGAGTTGTTAGGAATCATTTACTTAAACTTCCTGCAAAATCTCAAGTTCCAATTCTTAATAACGAATTCGAATTTGCGAGTCAAAGTTAAATTGTCAAAAGTCAACTGTTTTGTTCTTGGAACAATTAGAGCTTGTTTTGATGTTTTAAGTTAAATTGATGATTTTGATAGATTTTAGGAATGATTTGAAACATGTTTCATGTTGTAAAGATTGTCTAAAACGAACTCAAAATTGAAAACAAATTTTTTTTTTTCTAGCTAGGATTTTTTGTGTTTTTTTTTCTCATTTTTTTATATCATGAACACATTTTTTTTTTGTTTCATGTTGTTTACAAGTCATAAATGAAAACACGTTCGATTGTTGTTGAGTTTTTGCCCCCGTTTGAATTTAAACTTGGTGAAGAAGATGATGAACTAAGATGAAAGAAATACTAGATATATATGTTTGGGTTGCCTTATAAGTCAGAAAAACATGGATGGCAGAATGGTTAAGGGTGTTTGCGGGTGGGCGAGAGGTCTCGAGTTCGAGCCCTGTTTGGGGCAGTTTTTTTTTAGAAAAGCTCTTTGAAGGTAGTTCTCATTTCTAAAATTAATATTATTATTATTATTGTTATTATTAGTAGTAATATAATTATTACTATTATTATTACTAAAATAAGAATTTATGATCATTTAATAGTATTGTTATTATGATTGTTATTATTAGTATTATAAATATTATTATCACCATATAAGTATGATAATCATAATTATCATTATTATTACTAGTATCATACTATTAGTATTATTATTATTACCCTTAGTCGGGTATTTCTACGATTATTAATTTTGCAAAACAAAAGATATATATGTAAATATATTATAACATAAAATATACTAATATTACATAAAAATTATGTTTCAACTAATATTATTGATATAACATTAATTAAATATCAAATAAGTATCATAATATATTATAAGAATAATTAATACATAACAAATATATAAACTTAATTGATTTATACTATAATGTGTTAATACTTGATATAGGTTCGTGAATCCGAGGCCAACCCTGCATTGTTCAATATCTTCATATGTATTTTTACTACAAAATACATTATAGTGAGTTTCATCACTCCCTTTTTAAATGCTTTTGCAATATATATTTTTGGGACTGAGAATGCATGCGCTTTTATAAATATTTTACGAAATAGACACAAGTAATCGAAACTACATTATATGGTTGAATGATCGAAATCGAATATGCCCCTTTTTATTAAGTCTGGTAATCTAAGAATTAGGGAACAGACACCCTAATTAACGCGAACTCTAAAGATAGATCTATCGGGCCCAACAAGCCCCATCCAAAGTACCGGATGCTTTAGTACTTCGAAATTTATATCATGTCCGAAGGAGGATCCCGAAATGATGGGGATATTCTAATATGTATATTGTGAATGTCGGTTACCAGGTGTTCAATCCATATGAATGATATTTTTGTCTCTATGCATGGGACGTATGTTTATGAGAAATGGAAATATGAAATCTTGTGGTCTATTAAAATTATGGAATGATTATTTATGTTAAACTAATGAACTCACCAACCATTTGGTTGACACTTTAAAGCATGTTTATTCTCAGGTATGAAAGAAATCTTCCACTGTGCACTTGCTCATTTTAGAGACATTACTTGGAGTCATTCAGGACATATTTCAAAAGACGTTGCATTCGAGTCGTTGAGTTCATCAAGATTATTATTAAGTCAATTATGGTTAGATATATTATAAAATGGTATGCATGCCGTCAACTTTCGATGTAATGAAAGATTGTCTTTTCAAAAGCGAATGCAATGTTTGTAAAATGTATCATATAGAGGTCTAGTACCTTGCAATGTAACCAAATGTAATGTATTCGTCCTTGTGGATTAGGACGGGTCGTTAGAGAGAGTAACCAAGTCCATCGAACCTTGTCGCAAATCGCGCAACTCGTCCCGTATTTTTTTAAGATCAGATGGAGTCCGATATTCATCAAAGAACTCTTTATTAAACTCATCCCATGTCAAGCCCATACATTGCTCTTCACCATATAACTTAATCTTATCGTCCCACCACAACTTTGCCTCTTCACGAAACATACTAGAACCGTACCTCATTTTCTTCTTGGGTGGACACTCCGTGGTACGGAAAGCCCCCTCGATGTCGGAGATCGAACATGTGCTTTTCAACGGATCCCTTACTGTCATACCCCGTCCTAATCCGTCCGGACGAAGTCACGAACATCTGGT
Source organism: Rutidosis leptorrhynchoides (assembly GCF_046630445.1). NCBI lineage: Eukaryota > Viridiplantae > Streptophyta > Magnoliopsida > Asterales > Asteraceae > Rutidosis > Rutidosis leptorrhynchoides. The sequence continues at coordinate 235,413,614 of NC_092339.1, forward strand.
TCCATTGCGATGATCGACTCCAAATAATGTCTTTACAATGAGCAAATGCACAGCGGAAGATTTCTTTCATACCTGAGAATAAACATGCTTTCTAGTGTCAACCAAAAAGTTGGTGAGTTCATAGGTTTATCATAAAACAATAAAATTCATCATTTTGATAGACCACAAGATTTAAATTCTGCATGGTACAAATGGGCCCGAATCCTATACCCACCTGTAATGTACATGCGATATCTTTTAAATATAGTACACCTTTCTCGTGTACGAAATCGTCTTTCATAAATCTTAGTAACCATACACATATCTCGTGCACAAAAATAACATACACATAACCTGTGTATAAAATCATTCTCTCGATACATAACATTCATATCAATTGGTGGCAATTATCATGTCCACATAATTCAATGGTGGCAATTATCATGTCCACATAATTCAATGGTGACAATTATCATGTCCACATAATTCAATGGTGGCAATTATCATGTCCACATAATTCAATAATAATCCGCAGAACTTCTTTCTGCATAATAATTCATTCGAGGAATGTTTTGCTTGTGTCTATCTCGTCAAACATTTATAAAAGCATTTCATATATTCGCAGTTCAAAATATATTTCAAAAGCATTTAATAAAGCAGTTGTAAAAACAGCGCATGTATTCTCAGTCCCAAAAATGTAAAGAGTAAAAGGGAATCAAATGAACTCACCTAATGTATTTTGTAGTAAAAATACATATGACTATATGGAATAACTGAACAATGCAGGGTTGGCCTCGGATTCACGAACCTATATCATTTGTATATATATTAAAACATATAATCGTAATCGAAGAAGTTTATATATATTATTATTAATAATATACTTGTTATCTCATATGTTATATACATAAATTTAATATATTTAGTTTATATATTTTATATAGCTAATATAACAATTTATTTTAGGATTTATGCATGATAAAAATATATACTTATCTATATAATGTTAATATGTAGTTATATGAGATATTAATATCGTTATAGTATATGTACTAAATATATTTTGTATAAAAATATATATTTGTTAAAAATGATAGTTTTTATATTAATGAGTTACTAATAATAATAACTTTATTAATAATGATAATACTAATAATAAGAATGATATCGTTAATAATAATAATAATCCTATACATGTTAATAATAATAACACACATATTAGTAATGATATTAATTCTAGTAATAACAATATATATCATCATTGTAATTATAATCATATTAATAATAATTTTTATTTACTACTTGTTTTAGTAATAATGATAATAATAATGGTAATAATTTTAATACTTATGCAAGTGATAATAATAATAATCTTTATAACACTAATAATAACAATAATAACAACACTAACAACACTAACAATAATAATAATAATAATAATAATAATAATAATAATAATAATAATAATAATAATAATAATAATAATAATAATAATAATAATAATAATAATAATAATAATAATAATAATAAAATGATAATAATAATAATAATAATAATAATAATAATAATAATAATAATAATAATAATAATAATAATAATAATAATAATAATAATAATAATAATAATAATAATAATAATAATAATAATAATAATAATAGTAATAGTATTAAGAATACTACCTCAAGTAACAAGCCTTTAAAAATAACATAGACTCCTTTCCCGGGCTTGAATCCGAGACCTCTCGATTAACACCAACACCCTTAACCATTGAACCAATAATTTGTTTCTGTAAATAATCGCATGAATTATTATTTATTTTGTGCAAAACAGTTAACATCTTCATCAAATATTCACTATCATCATTCTTATTATATCATTTTCGATTTTGAATTCATCATCATCATAATCATAAATTATCATCATCATCATCATCATCATCGTAAATTATCATTATCATCATTACAAGAAGCATCACTTACACTTCATTATTTTATAACCATCATCTATATCGTAACCGTAATTATCATCATTCGTCCACCATTTCATCTTATTTATTCCTCATGACATCATCATCTAGTTACAACCGTAGGCCATTTAAAATTGCTCAAGTCCATAAGAGTATTAATATGTTTCGGCCCACAGAGGAAAACTGGATCATGGGAGCCCAACAAAGTTCCGGCCCAAATAACAAGCAACTTCATGGCCTACGATGAGAAACCTTTGTAGTCCAAAAAAAATCCAGTACACTTGGGGTTTTAATTGATCGAGTAATAACAGGTAGGGTATAGCAGCAATAAAGCAAAGACAATATCATTATCTATGTTATTCCAATCATCTCATCGTCATCACTCCACTGTACCACGCTATCATTATTATTTGACATTATCTCCTTTAACACCTTCTAGCATCATCAACATCATTCTTATCTTCGTCCGTTTGCAGAAACGGAAGCAAGGTTGCAGCAACCACAGTAACACTGTTCATCATCATCTTCATTAATCATCACCTCCATTTTCGTTTTAATCCAATAGGAACATTATAGCAACACTATACGCTGTGTTAGGGTTGTTGATAACACGAAAATAAAAGTAAACAGAAGCAGTTAAAAGGATGTTGGTGATTGCTTGGTAATCGTACCGGAATAGTAGCAGTAAATAATTATCAAGAGATGGTGATCAGAAACAAAATCAGACGTGTAGCAGTAGTAGAAGAAACGGGGAAACAGCCGCAACAAAAGCAAAAACACTTAACGGTGGTAATTTATCGAGTGGGTTGTTCATGGTTTAGGGTGGTGATGGTGATAGGTGGTGGCGGGGGTTTGGGCTGAGCAGAAACAGGAGAGATCACGCAGCAGTAGTAAAACGAGTTTGTTGATGGAAAGTGGGTTTCAAAGTTCATGAAAAAGAAGAATATATATATATATATATATATATATATATATATATATATATATATATATATATATATATATATATATATATATATATATATATATATATATATATATATATAGAGAGAGAGAGAGAGAAAGATGATCGTTGTAGATGATGGCGGTTGATGTAGAATTATAGGTGGTGACCGAAGATAACAACACCACTCAACTAGCCACTAACGTATAGCAATAGTAATTTAGAAATAAAAGATTGTAGCGGGTTCTGTTAATGGTTCGATGAAGATGATGACTCATGTTGATGGTGGTTCTAGACATATTGGTTTATAGTGATGATGGGTATGGTGGTTTAAGATGATATTTCATAGTTGTTCTTGGTGCAGTAAACAAAAGAAGAGAAATATATTTTCTTAGTTTGTTTGATGCATATAAACATATATATATATATATATATATATATATATATATATATATATATATATATATATATATATATATATATATATATATATCAACGTGGTGAAACAAATAAATATAACAATAATTCTTGAAATGGCAAACAGCTCATAAAGTTATAATGTGATTTAATTATGAGTTGTAAGTATATGTCTATGAATTAGATAGTGGAAGGACAGTAATCTACTTTTTAAATCACGGATATTTCTTAAGTGGATTGTGAATCTTAATAAAGGTTTAATCATTCAATCAAACACAGTATAATTTAAGAAATATCAAATGGCCTATAGTGAATTCACAGTGAAGCCATATCGCTGTCCATTGCTAAACAGTTAATGTATAAAAGTGTCCCTAAAAATCTCAAATTTTTAGATTAAATATATTTAATTATTTCACTCATTAACTGTTTGAAACCTGATAAAAAAGGTTCGATAATTATTTATTTTCTGTTCCAATTTATATGTACGGAGTACTAATATTTAAACTTAAAAAGGTAAAAATACTTTTAACAAATTTAAAATCTTCGTAATCGATTTACAGTTCAACTTTTATTTTAATCCATCATAAACTTATATTAAATCTATATGAACGCTAACGAAATGTCAACCGAGTATTACTGACGTTTGCTAATTAAGCTCGAAATCATTTATATTCCCTTTCTATATATAAACAGTTTTAAAATAGCAAAGTTAATTACTAAAACAAATATATTATATATTTTTTTTTAAATAAAAAGATTTTATGTAACTTTATATATTTATAAGTAATATTTATATACATATTTATATATATCTATATATTCTATAGTTTCCATTAATCGCATTTTATTTTATTTATTTTACTAAATAAATCCTAATAATCATATTATATAATATTCTAAATTATATTTCAATTTATAAATACCTATTTAAATATATATGTTATCTATTTACAAATAGTTGTTCGTGAATCATCGGGACTGGTCGAAAGTCAAACGAATATATGAAACATTTCAGAAATTTAAGACTCGACATTACAGACTTTGCTTATCGTGTCGAAAGTAATTAAAGATCAAGTTTAAATTTGGTCGGAAATTTCCGGGTCGTCACACTTACTCCATTAAACATAGGAGGTTGAGCATCCTTGAAATTTTTGTAATGGAAGTCTCGCCTTCCATGCCCACCACTACCATCACCCCCTCGCCCCGAGGATGAATGTTTCTAGCTTCTAATGCCTCTTCAATTGCGGCATTCATTCGCTCATTTATTAACTCGGTTACTTGCCCATCCACCGATTCTTGGAAAACCTTTCGGACATCCTCAAGATATTCCGCTCTTTGCTTTTTAATAATGGCCTCGACTTTGACCGTAAACTCGAGGTCCTTGCTCGTACATCCTTCATGGTTCTCGGGTCCGTTTCTCGTCTTCATACTATAAAACGGAAATAGGTTAAGCAATGAAACAAAAGGACATAACACAAAGTATATATATATATATATATATATATATATATATATATATATATATATATATATATATATATATATATATATATATATATATATATATATATATATATATATATATATATATATCTCACACCCCCCATCTTGCTCAACAATCTTCATACATCGCTTGTTTGACAAGATTTAAACCCGTAACAATGGTAGCTAATCATTGTTACGCGAGCACATCACATTAACACGCCAGTACAATGTCTATCTTGCTTGATGATTGCAAAACACAACACAAAACAATTAGTGCATAGTTAATTAACCTAATCCTAGGCACTAACCAATCCCCGGTCCAACCCGTCTCCTCCAAGTCCCACATAAGGCGCATACACAATAAAGTCTAAGTCTAGGCACCTATCTCAAGTCGCCTAAATCCCTTAGACCATGCTCTGATACCACTTGTAACGACCCAAACCTAGTTATACCAAAAACACGCCCCAAAAAAATTTTTGGATCCGTACATCTGGACGGCGTCCCAATGAACTGCCAGATCTGAAGGCCAGGACGGCATCCAAACATTTGGGATGGCATTCCAATGAACTGCCAGTTTCTGCTTCCCGTGCTCAACTTACGTGAGCGGAAAACCCACTTCCCGACACTTTCAAACGAAACCCTTTTTACAGCATGTCAATATAAGTAAAATTAAAAGATTTCTACAATAAAACCAAGTTTTACAACATCGGGCCCACATCGGTCATTTTACGAATTTCGTTCAAAATTACGAGTTTCGACCATAAGAGTTTAAATTCCAAACGACACCTAGAGCATGGTGTTTGGGGTTAAACTACCCACATCTTGGTCAAACCTCAAAGACTAAACTTTCCAAAAGCATCCCCTATCCAAAACGAGCGGGAGGCCTCTAATCCAATCGAACACCCTTACCCTTGTCCACACCGGATCCTAAAAAAAAAGTAAACAACGAGAGGGTAAGCAAAACCCTTAGTGAATGCAATAATTATATACATACATATATAATATACCTACTTTCAAACACTTACACACATACCGCATACATGCTAGCAACACAATTAGCTTATCATCTCAAATACAAATCGATTAACCTCCGGTACCACAAGGTAGCACATCAATACCATATATATAACTCGAACGATGTAGTATGCTTACGCTACCACACAATAACCATGGTTAACCAATCATACAAGGGAATGGCACTCGCGAAAGGCCATCGGTGTTCATAACATCCGTTAGTGTACTTAACACCTCATATCACTAAACCCTCGGGTGGCATCTTAACACCTCGATGCTTCACCCTTTATCTTACGGAGTGGTGCCTTAACCCCTCAGCACTTCACTCCTAGGTGGCATCGTAACACCTCGATGCTTCACCCCGAGTGGCGTCTTAACACCTCGACGCTTCACTTGTCATGTGAAACATGGTGTCTTAACACTTCGACACTTCACATCTCACGCTACAACTAATAAATACATTATATACCTACGCATATAATTATTCCATTCACCTTAAAGTCTTTTGTGAAAGATAACTGAGCTTACAACCTTCAACGTAATGTACCTATCACATTACGTATATAATCAATCACAAACTCAAGTTGGTCAACCAACTTGCTAACCATCCTAAAGTCATTTTGACCCTTGGTGCAACTTCGACCCATTTGCACACTTACCCCTAACATCGGGTCAATTTTGCCAAAACCCTAACACTAGCAAAATATGGTCTTAAAACACATTTTAATACAAGGTTATCGCATTTTCCACACGCATAAGATAACTTAGGTCATCAAGGACTCGTTTGACCCATTTCAAGATTTACACACCCATCCGGGTCACCACATACCCAAATAACACCCACTTACATAACATCTAGGTGTGCTATTAGTTAACTAACTGATTGTAACACCGGCCATTTTTTTTTATAACACAGCGAAAGTCTTAGTTAATAACACACCACATTAATTACATTAGTACAAAAGCTTAAGTTTAACTTTCACAAACTGTGTTACTTTATTACAAACACGGTTACAAATGTCCACATCAGAGTTGCTAGTCAAACATGTCTTCTACATCAAGTTCCAATCCCATCAACAGTACCTAAACCTGTAGGGGGAGGAATGTGGGGGATTAGCGCACAACTAAGTGAATGGAATCTATCTACAGATTAAGCTTAAGCAATCCCTCATACCACAGTCAACTAACATGCTTACAACCATCAAGCATACAAACAACGACAATATGAGGCTCGGCGGCTTGTATGGGCACACGACTCCTAGCCGATCGAACTAGAGTCTACCAATAGTCCCTCCTACCAAGTCTCTTCATAACTATCCAAACGCAACACATGCGTTCTTCTATGCTATACTAATAGACTATAGGACTTGGACTCAACCTCCCTTGGAATGGTTGACCTCACATGAACTTCAACCGCCCTAGGCATGGTTGAAAGCCCCCAACAGCCCTAGACATGGCTGGTGTCAAACACAGTGCACATATACAATATATATAGATCACATAGCATGCAACTGTCTATCTAGCATGGCAATCACTACACTACACAAGGTAATCAGAGTAATCCACAGTAGCATGATTTGCTACTTAAACTCTATTCGAAGATAGACCCACTCACCAATTACCAGCAACTGAAGATTCTCAGAGGTCTAATCTTTCTGAGTCTTCTCTTTCTCTTTTTCACCTGAGAATAGACATAATCAAGTCAGTAATCATATCTTGATATCATCCCAACATCAAGACAATAGCATCAATAAACAAGCACTTAAACACTTAATCAATCTGACCTGTCAACCTTAAGAGTTACGCTCATCCGCACGTCTGAGAAACCTCTACCGTGCGGTTGACACCTCACTCGTACGTTTGGTCCTTGGCCAAATATCTAATTAGACAACAGTAGATCCGTACGGATGACCACACGAGTGACATATGACCCGTACGAATCATATCTCAACCGTATGATCCAACAAGCAAATATAACAGTTCAAGTAGTCACTCACTCGTGCGGTTCACCATGTGGTTGACCGCCTCAATCGTACGAGTGAAAGCTCACTCGTGCGAGTGAAGGCTCACTTGTGCAAGTGACAGGGAACATCAATAGCAACATATAATTACATTTCCCAACCTATATTCATCATATATTCATTCATTCATAAGCCTATATCAAGAATTCAACCCATAATAACAAATTAACGCATGCACACTAGCCACACACGCTAATACCTCTATTTCTGACCCAAATACATTTTGATATAGCTTCTAAATAGGTTACCATTGGAATGGATTTTTCATTACGATTCCAATGATAATTGATTCATCAAAAACGGAGCTACGGTTTGAAAGTTATGACCAAAACAAGTTTCCACAAATCTGACCATGTGTTCACACGTGTGACTGAGGCCTCACTCGTGTGAGTGAGTCCTCACACGTGTGGTTAACCCTCAAAAGTGTGTTCACTCGTATGAGTGACCTGTCAAAAGTGTGGGTGCTGAAGAACAGCTCATGCACGCTGATTTTCGCGTTTTTGGCCAAAAAACTCTATTTTGGCAAGTTCTAACACCAAAACCACATGAAAAACATCATATAAACCTTATAGAAGCTATATCTAACATCAATTAAGCATAACATACACAAAACATGAAGATTCAACCTCAAAATTCATCAAAAACCCATTTGCACCCAAAACCCATTTCATAAGAATTAAAGCACGAATTCAATCAATCAAACCTGGATAAATGATCACAAAGATGATATAATTCAGTTCCTAAAGTCCCTTGATTCAATTTCTAGCTTGGATCAATTAGGGTTTGAGATAGGATAAAGTTTAGGCACGTACTAAGCCCCTTGATTCAATTTCTATCTTGGATCAATTAGGGTTTGAGATAGGATAAAGTTTACGCATGTACTAGTTTTTAGAAGATTCAATAAATGAAGATAAGAAGCAGATATTTACACACTTATGTGGGTTATAAACCCATACCCCATAACACACGGGTATTTACCAGTTATCTAATATCTTTAGTACCTCGTTAGGAGGCCCTAATGGAGTCCAAATTAAACAAACGAACCTGTTCTGTGACCCTTGTCACAAACTGGTCTTAACCACATATTCAATTTACAATACACATATTATTAAAATAAAAGCATATATAAACACAACTATAAACCTAAGGGCAATTAAGTAATCTTACTTCTAACCCCGGTTTCAGTCTGTTACACCGATTTAAGACTCATAACCACATTTAGTATTTAAAAACCCTAGTTTAGTCATCTTTGAGTCCTTATGACCCAAACTTACCCAAAAACCCCCCAAAACACTAACAATCTAGGTTTTATGTTCATCACTAACCCAAACCCTAACCCTTAAACAATTAAAACAAGGAAATCAAGGTTAAGGCTTACCACCACAACCACTACGTAGCTAGAGACTAGATGGACAATTTTAGAACTTACACTTTAACCCGAAACAAGCTTCTTCTTCCTTGATTTGAGCTCTCTCACTCTAGATCTTTCTCTCTCTCTAGAATTTAAGTGGAAAAGATGTGGTAGTTAAAGATGGAGTAAATGGTGCTCCAAAACCGATCTAGAGCCTTAAATTCGTCCACAAAGTGAAAAGACCGAACTACCCCCTTTAAAATATCTAAAAGAACACAACTGGCCCGCCAGTTCAACTGGACGGCGTCCAGCCCTTTATAATTGTATGGCTTCCCACACTTCTGGATGGCGTCCCATACATCTGAGAAAACATGATCTTACATGTATACTTGAAGCTTACACGCATCAAGGATGAGAACCGTGATGAGCATCAAGTACCAAGAAACCCACCGGAGCAATTGTTTGCTATTTTTCATGGTTTGATCAGACTCCTGGACTTATGGAAAATTGATTTTTAGATATTTCATTTCGAGTAGATGACTTTTCATTTAGGCCTAGCCTAAATCCGATATACGGTTTAGGATTTATAGCCTTCCGAAAGTCACTACGCCTTTGTAACGACGTGCTGTATATTCTGACCTACTCGCACTTAAATGGTCGCCACTATCAAATGAAGACAAGTTAGGTTCTGAAAATTGGTTAGCGGTTAGAGGACTCACATACAGAGCCTTGGCCACTTACTACGCGTCTTTTCGATTTGTATAGAGGTCGTAGCAGCTAATCGAAGACAGCCTTTTGTTTCGATCTCTATTCATGTTAAACTTACTTAGCTTTTATGAATGATGAATGATGATGATGATGATGACACTTAAACTTAATTTATGCACTTTTAAACTTACGGGGACAACATACTGACTTAGTGACCTTTGACTTAGGTTGACGACCTTTCGGACCGACTTACTACTTGCATACTTTTGTATCGACTTTTACTGCTTATTCACTGTGAGTTATAGCATCCCTTTACTACTTTTACTATTTTTGGGATTGAGAATACATACGCTTTTTACGTTTTACATAGTAGACACGAGTACTTAAACTTTATATATTTGTGGGTTACAAAACAGCACAAAGATTCCCCTTAGCTCGGTAACGTTTAATCATTGGTTTTTGAACCGTGAACGTGAATCTTAGATATGGATCCATAGGGTTTGACAACCCCACTTCGGCTAGTCGTGCTAGCAGATAACGGGTGTTTAATACTTCGAGGACAAACGCACTCTCCAAGTGCACTTTTAGGGGGTGATATATGAAATGATCCTTTCTAATCCATCTGGACGAATACATTATATTTTGTTACATCGTGAGGTACTTGACCTCTATATGATCCATTTTACAAACATTGCATTCATTTTTAAAAGACAACCTTTCATTACATCGAAAGTTGACGGCATGCATACCATTTCATAATATATCCAACTATAATTGACTTAGTAATAATCTTGATGAACTCGATGACTCGAATGCAACGTCTTTTGAAATATGTCATGAATGACTCCAAGTAATATCTCTAATATGAGCAAATGCACAGCGGAAGATTTCTTTCATACCTGAGAATAAACATGCTTTAAAGTGTCAACCAAAAGGTTGGTGAGTTCATTAGTTTATCATAATCAATCATTTTCATCATTTTAATAGACCACAAGATTTTCATTTCCATTTCTCATAAAATATACGTCCCATGCATAGAGACAAAAATTATTCATATGGTGAACACCTGGTAACCGACATTAACAAGATGCATATAAAAATATCTCCTATCATTCTGGAAAATCCTTCGGACATTATAGAAACGAATTCGAAGTACTAAAGCATCCGGTACTTTGGATGGGGTTCGTTAGGCCCAATAGATCTATCTTTAGGATTCGCGTCAATTAGTAGATCGGTTTACTAATTCTTAGGCTACCAAGAAAAAGGGGCAAATTCGGCTTCGATCATTCACCCATATAATGTAGTTTCAATTACTTGTGTATATTTCGTAAAACAGTTATAAAAGCGCATGTATTCTCAGTCCCAAAAAATATATATTGCAAAAGCATTTAAAAAGGGAGCAAATGAAACTCACCTACTGTATTTTGTAGTAAAAATACATATGAAGATATTGAACAAGTGTAGGGTTGGGCTCGAATTCACGAACCTATATTATTTGTATATTTATTAATATACATAATTGTAATCGAACAAATATATATATAAATTTATTAATTATACCCTTTTTATATTAATAGTATACATATATGTTTCATATATTCTTTTTGTATATAAAATATTAATTTTGTTATTTTGTTATTTATAGGTATTAGATATATTTTTATATATGTATCTTTTGTTTGTTAAATATAATAATTATAATGATACTAAAATTATATTAATATTGATAAAAATGATAATAATTATAATACTTATTATTATTAATAAGGGTGATAATGTTAATAATTATTTTAATGATAATGATATTAATACTAATAACTATAAAATATTTATTTTACTGTTAATGATATTTATTATAATGATTTTTTTAATTATATAATAATAATACACATGATAACATTAATATTTATAATGTTTTGACAATATTAGTAATAGTAACCATACATAATGATAATAATAATAATAATCTTAATAATAATAATAATAATGATAAAAATGATAATATTAGTAATGATAATAATAATGATAATAATATTAATATTAATAACGTTAATGATAATAATATTAATATAAATGATGATATTTACAATAATCATAATAATTATAATAATCTTAATAATAATAATGTAATAATAATAATGATAATCAATACTATTTTAATTATATCAATAATAATCATAATTATATATTAACAATTAATCATTTTATATAATTAATCCTGACCATAATAATAATAGAATTAATAACAATAATAATAATAATAATAATAATAATAATAATAATAAAGATAATAATAATAATAATAATAATAACAATAGTTAATAATAATAATAAAGATATCGAATAATACCTTAGAAGCATTAAAAATAATAAACTGTCCGGGACGGGACTTGAACCCGCGACCTCTCCTTTCCCACAAACACCATAACCAGTTGAGCTGTATTGTCTTTCCGTTTTATTTCACTAACCTAATTTATATGACCCATTTCTTTTTCTTCTGTTTTTTAATCCCTTCAAAAATTAATCGAATGGAAAATCACAACATCTTAACAGAAATCTTCATTATCAAAATTGAAACTATTTATCACCTTCTTCACAGGAACATGCGACATCACTATTAACTTCATTGTTTCGTCCCTTCATTCTCGTTTTCACCAACAATATCTATCATTATCCCCGTCGCCACTATAATTTTCCCTCTCCATTACCATTCATCGAAAGAAAGAAAGAATTAACGATGGTGTTTGTTGACAGAATTTGATGGTTACTGTATTTAGTTTATGCTTGTGAGTCGACATAAACAATTGAGGACGGGATCTTCGAATAGCAGCTCAACAAAAGTATTTTGACCTCGGCCCACTGCAGTTTCTCAAGTCCAATAACATATAATCGGCCCAAAGTGGATTAGAACATGGTGGCCCAAGTGGTACTTCATAAAAGTAATCGACCTAATTGATTTTATGTCTAGTTTTACAATTGAATCAGGTCGACAGAAATCAAGTGGTGGGGTTCGTCTGGAAACAAAACAACACCACTCATCATTCATTATCACTTTATCACCAACTCCACTTCCGTAATATCTTTATAATCATGAACCCGTCACCATTATCCTAATCTCAATCGTTTTCATTTAAAAGAATAGAAAAGAGGGAACTTCCTGTTGCAGTAGACTGCAGTCGATGGTGGTGTTTTAAATAGAAACAGAAAACAATATAGAGAGAGAATGAGAGAGAAAGCGGTTTTGATTGTATTTCTGGTTTCATATTGACAGAGACGAAAACAAAGGTTTGATGATGACAGTCGATTGGAAAAAGAAAGGTGGCGATTTAAGAGAATGGTTTACGGTGATGGTGAATGGGTTGTCGAAGAAAAAGAAGAAGAGAGGAAGATTGGATCACGATGGTTATTTATGGTTCAAGGTGGTAGCTTTGGTTAGAGCTAGAAGAGAGAGAGATATATAGTTAGAGAGGGAATGAGTGAGGTGGTGATGGCTGCATGTGTTTAGAAGACAGGAGATGGTCGAGCAGTTTTAAAGAAAATAAGGTTTGTTCATGGTTTCATGTTGGTTTCTTGTTGACTAGAATGAAATACAAAACAAGTATAATAGTAGCTGCAAGAACAATTGAGGTTGATTTAATAGTTATGGTTGTTGCTCGTGATAATTCTTACCTCTAAAACAGGAAACGAAATATTGGTGGTGATAGTGGTTGTTGATAGAATGGTGGTTAATAGGGCGTGTTTTTGAATTGGGTTAACTCTTAATAATCACAAAATTAGTAGCAGCACCAAAAGGGAAAAAATGGCGGCAGTTGGGTTCCACGATGGTGATTTGTGGTGGTGAACCAAAGGTAAATGAGTCTGATCGAGTATTTGTAGCGAGTGCTCATCAAGAAAACAGAAAAATAGAAGTGGGTTCATGTAACTAAGAAGAAAAGTGGTGAGGATTAGGGTGTTGGTAGTACGGTGGTGATGGCCAAGAATAGTGGCTGGTATGAGTGGCTGAAGGTTAGAGTTGGTGATTGATCGAAGAAAGAAGGAAGACAAGAGTGATTTTTTTATAGCTCAATCAAATCAATTTTCGTTTATTTTGTAGCTGAATGGTTGTCGACGGGTAGTACCAATTTGAAACAGAAAGAAAGAATTTAAGAGTAGATATAATTTTTAATTTCATTCGTACCAATCAAGGGTTTTAATATCAGATTGATAACTGAAACTTGATTGTGATATAATACAGAATGCCTAACTATCTGTATATGTATATAACTGTTTTATGTATGTATATATATATATATATATATATATATATATATATATATATATATATATATATATATATATATATATATATATATATATATATATATATATATATATATACAGATGTTCATGTATTTATAGATATATTATAACTGTATTTAATATATGTATTATATATATCTGATATATATATATTGATTATATATCTGTATATATATAATTCCGAATCTTGATAATTACATAAATAATAATAATAATCCTAAAAATAATGATAATAATTTTAATTGTATTAATGATAATAATAATCATGTTTTTAATCTTAATAATAATAATATTTAACATAATAATAATAACAACAATTAATTTATAATAATAATAATATCAATAATAACAATGTAACAATTTACATGTATCAATTTTATATCTATATTTTATTAAAATGATATCATTCATATTACTAATATTAATATTGGTATCAATATTTATTTTAATAATAATAATGAAAGTAATAACCATTTATACATCACAACTTTCATATTTATATACAGTATATTTATAGTAATGATATTAATAATACTATCTTTAATATTAATATTAATAGTCATAGTAATAATGAAAGTAGCTATAACAATTATATTTTTAACCTGTAATTAAACTGATTATATTAATTTTACCTATCATTAAATATATAATATCATGTATCAATATTTATTATTCATACATACCATATAATAAAACTTATACATTGATATCATATATATATGTATTTTAATTACATCTTATTTATTTACATTTTTAATTCTAATAGATTAAAGTGTATTTTATTAATTCAAAATTTTTATATATACACTTATATTTATATTTATATATATATATTTACATATTTAATTACACACCATGGCTCGTGAATCGTTAGAAATAGTCACAGGGTAATTTAATATATGAAGTACTTCAAAAATTTTGAGACTCACCTTTACAGACTTTCTTTATCGTGTCGAAACCATATAAGAATTAAGTTTAAATTTGGTCAGAAATTTTCGGGTCATCACAGTACCTACCCGTTAAAAAAATTTAGTCCCGAAATTTGATCGAGGTCGGCATAGCTAAAAATAAAAATGTTTTCATGACGAATATGAGTTGATAAATAGAGTTTTATTACTGTTGAGTAATATGGATAAGATAATTCGATTACTCGAAGAGTACGAGTGAAGCAATCGTAAAAGATTGAGATAGAAATTTAACTTTTGACATAATCAAGGTGGATTTCAGGAATTCAAGGGATTTAGAGAAAATCTTTCTAATAAGATTTGATTCTTCGAAATTCAAGGAAATTAGGATCCTCTTTGATTAAATGCGATGATCTGTTTCGATTGCTCTATCGGATATTTCACTATAAATCCACTCCCTTTGTTTCCTTTATATTTTGGAGTTCTATACTTTTGTTTTCTCTTCCCGACTTTAAGTCAAGCGAATAATGATCCAGAATTCGTAGGTATGAAGTTTCGAATGAACATGACTAATGTTCTAAAAGAGAGATTATAGTAGCACAATCTTGATTGTTTAAATTACCAGAAGTTACGAAAAAGTTAGAACTATCAAGAAGATACGTTCTTGATATGTTTAGAGATTAGATAGAATGTAAGAGTCGTGTAACATGGCACATGATGATGTTATGGTATGTGAATCATCACGTTTCATTAGAAACTCAGCATGACTTACTGTAATATAATCACGTTGATCAAGTGTCATTATATTATACTAACTCATACTTCAGTTCCCAACACTACTTCAAAATCATTCATAATTCAAACTCGAATTTTAAAGAAATTTAGAAACTAAAGTAGTTTCCTTTATGATGTAATATAGATAGCACGAAGAGATAAATAATTTTGGACGAGAATATTTATGAAAATATCTTCAGAAATATCGAAGATATTTATGATAATATTTTGGAATTTCTAAGTTCGATGGTTGATGAAGAAAGATTTTCCGCAAGATTTTAACATGAGTACGGAGCAAGATATTCATTAAAGATTTCATCTGAAACAGAATCATCTGGATTCTTTATGTACAAGTTTAGTCTTTGTGATTTGTTCAGAGTCTCCTTCATGGTTTCGCATAATCCGCTTTTCAGTACTAAATTTTCTATTGAGCGTTTCCAACACTCCGTTCTTTATCATCATACTTTTGACTGTTAAAGTCATCAACAGTTTTCGCTGCTTTATTAGCTTTCTCAAAATTCAAAGAACTGATTCGTAGGTTAGAGTACTTTTCAGAATTTCAGAATGAAGGATCATAATTCTAAGAGATAAATGTTATATGTATACGTATAACTGTTGATGTAGACATGCTGTGAGTTTTCAAAGTACTGATTGCTGATTCCTGATTCCCGGTAATTGGTATGACATTTTTCTTTACAAGATGCGGATGAGTAGGTAATAGGGTTTCAATGAATATAATAACCTTTCAGGAAGTCAAAGATTAATGAAGTTGCTGGTAAATTTTCTGCTAATGTGGTGGAATATAAACGGTTCTCCGGTAACAATGACAAAAAAGGCAATCGTATACATCAAGGTTATAATAAGACTAGTACAATTGAAAAGTTGAAGTTGACTTGCTGGAGCTGTGACAAAATTGGCTACCTTGAAAAGGGATTGTAAAGTTATTTTTGAGAATAACAACGCCAAATGAGCTAATAAAGATACGTGTTAAACGTTTACTCAAGTTTCGAGTGTTTTTAAGTGCATAACTATATGCATTAATCTCTTCTTACGTAGATGAAGTGCGGTTCATCCTCTCGATTGTGGTGTTTTCAAGAATTATGAAAGGTTTGAACGTGGATTGTAATCGTCAAGATACAAATGAGGTTTAAGATGAAATCAAGTGGCAAACTTGAAGAGATGTTTAGTTTCATATGTTATAATCAATATTTTAATTCATTTTAATTGTCCAATGTTGATAGTCCACAGTTAGCAGTCCACAGTTACTAATTCAATAATTTATATATAGTTTATAATATTTGAATTAATTAATACGTATCGTGACACGTGTACATGTCTCAGACTCGATCACAACTCAAAGTATATATATTATTGTAGAATCAACCTCAACCCTGTATAGCTAACTCAAGCATTACTGCATATAGAGTGTCTATGGTTATTCCAAATAATATATATAGATGCGTCGATATGATATGTTAGAACCTTGTATACGTGTCCCGATATTTAAAGTGCGTAAATTAAATAACAGAAATTAAATGACAATAAATAAAATTGCGAGAATATAATTTGCGATAATTAAATTGAGATAAATAAAATGTAATCAGTTAGCTAGGAACAGTTAGCGTGGATTTTTAACAAAATTTCTCATATTTAATTTGTTTGTTTCTAACAAATTTTATTTTGTCCAATGTTTTCTTCATTATGCCACTTGTTGGAATCTTATAGGTCAAAATTCAAATATGAAATTGAATGAAAATGGTTATTCTGTGATGAACGGATACGTATATCTGTGGATGTAAGTAGGATAGTAAATGACTGTTGAATCAAATTCGAAGAATGTACAGTGTAACTTATTAATGTGAAATCTAAATATTCCTCGGGTATTACCTACCCGTTAAAATATTTTCACCATTAACAGTTTGTACAAAAGAATTTTAATTACAATCTTTATGAAAATATATATATACATATATATTTTCTTCAGATGTAGTCATGGATTTAATGAGTCAATGTGATATTAAACTCATCTGATTTACCATTAGAATTAGAATACATAATCTTTAAAACATTAGAGATTACATAACCGCCATATAGAACGAAGGTAAATGATGTAGAACGATATGTAGTATGATGATTATACTCGAGGTACAGAATGAGATGTTGAGGCATGGATTGTTGATGGTACTGGTGCTGTTATTGGTGGTACTGTTGGTGTCGGTGTTGTTGCTAAATCTGGTAAATTTTGCACCATATTCTCCAAAAATCATTACTCAGGCGCGAAGCTCGTTGAATTCTTCGATTACTCTGGGATGATTGTTGGTAAGAACGAGCGAATGAATAAGGTTTAGAATCTGAGATATTATGTAATCATGACGAGATATTCGGGAAATGAGGGTAAAAATGATATTTCGGACTGGTTCACCGGTAAGTGCTTCAGGTTCTTCGCTAAGAGGTGAATTTGTTTGATGAAAAGGATCACCTTCTTTTTGTCTCCAATAATTAAGTAGGCTACGAACCCATCAGATGAATTGGTTGATTCATTCTGGTGACACTGCTTTCGGAGCTTAGGTGAAACTCCAAATCAGAATAGCTGTCGGAATCCGAGGAATTCAAACTGGTTGAGGGATTCTTCTCGTATGATCAGATAAAGGATTTTTGATAAAAAAAAAATAGATTATAGGATGTAGATTAGTACCCTGCAATACATAATTTACATATGCATATATAATACTAAAATCCCATAAGTTACGGAGGAATCTACGGAAGCTGTCAAGAAAAGTCTACAGTAAAAGATACGCTAAGATATGAATTATCAGATATGCTAAGATATGAATTTCTCTATACACTTTCTATGCAATAGAGGCAGTAAGATGTGTCTAGACTTTAAGGATGATAAGCATATAATTTTCGACACTAAATGATAAGCAAAATTTTTGACATGCAGACACGGTCGAAGTCCAGACCCACTAATGCATCTAAACAACTATCAGTTATGCACACTAATGCAAGACCTGGTTAGCTAAGACCACCGCTATGATACCAACTGAAATGACCCATCCTAATCCATCTGGACGAATACATTACATTTGGTTACATCGCGAGGTACTTGACCTCTATATGATACATTTTATAAACATTGCATTCATTTTGAAAAGACAACCTTTTATTACATCGAAAGTTGAAGGCATGCATACCATTTCATAATATATCCAACTATAATTGACTTAGTAATAATCTTGATGAACTCGATGACTTGAATGTAACGTCTTTTGAAATATGTCATGAATGACTCCAAGTAATATCTCTAATATGAGCAAATGCACAGTGGAAGATTTCTTTCATACCTGAGAATAAACATGCTTTAAATTGTCAACTAAAAGGTTCGTGAGTTTATTAGTTTATCATAATCAATCATTTTCATCATTTTAATAGACCACAAGATCTTCATTTCCATTTCTCATAAAATATACATCCCATGCATAGAGACAAAAATCATTCATATGGTGAACACCTGGTAACCGACATTAATAAGATGCATATAAGAATATCCCCTATCATTCCGAGAAATCCTTCGGACATGATTAAAACGAATTCGAAGTACTAAAGCATCCGGTACTTTAGATGGGTTTCGTTAGGCCCAGTAGATCTATCTTTAGGATTCGCGTCAATTAGTAGATCGGTTTACTAATTCTTAGGCTACCAAGCAAAAGGGGCATATTCGGCTTCGATCATTCACCCATATAATGTAGTTTCAATTACTTGTGTTTATTTCGTTAAACAGTTATAAAAGCGCATGTATTCTCAGTCCCAAAAATATATATTGCAAAAGCATTTAAAAAGGGAGCAAATGAAACTCACCTAGTGTATTTTGTAGTAAAAATATATATGACGATATTGAACAAGTGTAGGGTTGGCCTCGGATTCACGAACCTATATTATTTGTATATTTATTAATATACATAATTGTAATCGAATACATATATATATATATATATATATATAAATTTATTAGTTATACCCTTTTTATATTAATAGTATACATATATGTTTCATATATTCTTTTTGTATATAAAATATTAATTTTGTTATTTATAGGTATTAAATATATTTTTATATATGTATCTTTTGTTTGTTAAATATAATAATTATAATGATACTAAAATTATATTAATATTGATAAAAATGATAATAATTATAATACTTAATATTATTAATATGGGTGATAATGTTAATAATTATTTTAATGATAATGATATTAATACTAATAACTGTAAAATATTTATTTTACTGTTAATGATATTTATGATAATGATTTTTGTAATTATATAATAATAATACACATGATAACATTAATATTTATAATGTTTTGATAATATCATTAATAGTAACGATACATAATGATAATACTAATAATAATCTTAATAATAATAATAATGATAAAAATGATAATATTAGTAATGATTATAAAATTAATATTAATAACGTTAATGATAATAATATTAATATAAATGATGATATTTATAATAATCATAATAATTATAATAATCTTAATAATAATAATTTACTAATAATAATGATAAAAATAATAATAATAATAATTACCACTATTTTAATTATATCAATAATAATCATACTTATATATTAACAATTAATCATTTTATATAATTAATCCTGACCATAATAACAATAGAATTAATAACAATATTAATAATAATAATAATAATAATAATAATAATAATAATAATAATAATAATAATAATAATAATAATAATAATAATAATAATAATACTTAATACTAATAATAAAAATATCGAATAATACCTTAGAAGCATTAAAAAAATAAACTGTTCGGGACGGGACTTGAACTCGCGACCTCTCCTTTCTCACAAACACCATAACCAGTTGAGCTGTATTGTCTTTCCGTTTTATTTCACTAACCTAATTTATATGACCCGTTTCTTTTTCTTCTGTTTTCTAATCCCTTCAAAAATTAATCGAATGGAAAATCACAACATCTTAACAGAAATCTTCATTATCAAAATTGAAACTATTTATCACCTTCTTCACAGGAACATGCGACATCACTATTAACTTCATTGTTTCGTCCCTTCATTCTCGTTTTCACCATCAATATCTATCATTATTCCCTATCGCCACTATAATTTTCCCTCTCCATTACCATTCATCGAAAGAAAGAAAGAATTAACGATGGTGTTTGTGGACATAATTCGATGGTTACTGTATTTGGTTTATGCTTGTGAGTCGACATAAACAATTGAGGATGGGATCTTCGAATAGCAGCTCAACAAAAGTATTTCGAGCTCGGACCACTGCAGTTTCTCAAGTCCAATAACATATAATCGGCCCAAAATGGATTAGAACATGGTGGCCCAAGTGGTACTTCATAAAATTAATCAACCTAATTGATTTTGTGTCTAGTTTTACAATTGAATCAAGTCGACAGAAATCAAGTGGTGGGGTTCGTCTGGAAACAAAACAACACCACTCATCATTCATTATCACTTTATCACCAACTCCACTTCCGTAATATCGTTATAATCATGAACCCGTCACCATTATCCTAATCTCAATCATTATCATTTAAAAGAATAGAAAAGAGGGAACTTCCTGTTGCA
Organism: Rutidosis leptorrhynchoides; assembly: GCF_046630445.1. Lineage (NCBI taxonomy): Eukaryota > Viridiplantae > Streptophyta > Magnoliopsida > Asterales > Asteraceae > Rutidosis > Rutidosis leptorrhynchoides. The sequence goes on from NC_092339.1 coordinate 235,435,112, forward strand.
GCAGACTGCAGTCGATGGTGGTGTTTTAAATTGAAACAGAAAACAATATAGAAAGAGAGAGAATGAGAGAGAAAGTGGTTTTGATTATCTTTCTGGTTTCATATTGACAGAGACGAAAACAAAGGTTTAATGATGACAGTCGATTGGAAAAAGAAAGGTGGCGATTTAAGAGAATGGTTTACGGTGATGGTGAATGGGTTGTCGAAGAAAAAGAAGAAGAGAGGAAGATTGGATCACGATGGTAATTTATGGTTCAAGGTGGTAGCTTTGGTTAGAGCTAGAAGAGAGAGAGATATATAGTTAGAGAGGGAATGAGTGAGGTGGTGATGGCTGCACGTGTTTAGAAGACAGGAGATGGTCGAGCAGTTTTAAAGAAAATAAGGTTTGTTCATGGTTTCATGTTGGTTTCTTGTTAAGTAGAATGAAATACAAAACAAGTATAATAGTAGCGGCAAGAACAATTAAGGTTGATTTAATAGTTATGGTTGTTGCTCGTGATAATTCTTACCTCTAAAACAGGAAATGAAATATCGGTGGTGATAGTGGTTGTTGATAGAATGGTGGTTAATAGGGTGTGTTTTTGATTTGGGTTAACTCTTAATAATCACAAAATTAGTAGCAGCAGCAAAAGGGAAGAAATAGCGGCGGTTGGGTTCCAAGATGGTGGTTTATGGTGGTGAACCAAAGGTGAATGAGTCTGATCGAGTATTTGTAGAGAGTGTTCATCAAGAAAATAGAAAAATAGAAGTGGGCTCATGTAACTAAGAAGAAAAGTGGTGAGGATTAGGGTGTTGGTAGTACGGTGGTGATGGCCAAGAATAGTGGCGGCTATGAGTGGCCGTAGTTTGGAGTTGGTGATTGATCGAAGAAAGAAGGAAGACAAGAGTGATTTTATTATAGCTCAATCAAATCAATTTTCGTTTGTTTTGTAGCTGAATGGTTGTCGACGGGTAGTACCAATTCGAAACAGAAAGAAAGAATTTAAGAGTAGATATAATTTTTAATTTCATTCGTACCAATCAAGGGTTTAATATCAGATAGATAATTGAAACTTGATTGTGATATAATACAGAATGCCTAACTATCTGTATATGTATATAACTGTTTTGTGTATATACATATCGATGTTCATGTATTTATAGATATATTATAACTGTATTTAATATATGTATTATATATATCTGATTTATATATATATTTGATTATATATCTGTATATATATATATATCTGTATATATATAATTCCGAATCTTGATAATTACATAAATACTAATAATAATCGTAACAATAATGATAATAATTTTAATTATATTAATGATAATAATAATCATGTTTTTAATCTTAATAATAATAATATTTAACATAATAATAATAACGACAATTAATTTATAATAATAGTAATATCAATAATAACAATGTAATAATTTACATGTATCAATTTTATATCTATATTATATTAAAATGATATCATTCATATTACTAATATTAATATTGGTATCAATATTTATTTTAATAATAATAATGAAAGTAATAACCATTTATACATCACAACTTTCATATTTATATACAGTATATTTATAGTAATGATATTAATAATACTATCTTTGATATTAATATTAATAGTCATAGTAATAATGAAAGTAGCTATAACAATTATATTTTTAACCTGTAATTAAACTGATCATATTAATTTTACCTATCATTAAATATATAATATCATCTATCGAATATTTATTATTCATACATACCATATAATAATACTTATACATTGATATCATATAGATATGCATTTTAATTACATCTTATTTATTTACATTTTTAATTCTAATAGATTAAAGTGTATTTTATTAATTCAAAATTTTTACATATACACTTATATATATATATATATATATATATATATATATATATATATATATATATATATATATATATATATATATATATATATATATATATATATATATATATTTACATATTTAATTACACACCATGGCTCGTGAATCGTCAGAAATAGTCACAGGGTAATTTAATATATGAAGTACTTCAAAAATTTTGAGACTCACCTTTACAGACTTTGTTTATCGTGTCAAAACCATATAAGAATTAAGTTTAAATTTGGTCAGAAATTTTTGGGTCGTCACAATATACATACGTTAAGTCTAGTTATCGGGTGCCCACGGTTAAGCATATACTTTTCATACTGATTTAAACTGTCGATTGAAGCACTGAAATCTCATGGTCTACATTACATTACTGATTACAAACAAACTATAGCTCACCAACATTCGTGTTGACTTTTAAGCATGTATTTCTTAGGTGCTTAGACGTTGTTGCTTTCGCTGTCAGACTTGCTGTCTTGGTGTTATAGATTTGCTGTGTTAGACGTCCGCTACATTACTTAGAGATGTTTCAATCATGGAACTTTTATTTTTCATTCGTAACTTATGCTATTTTCAAACAATGGCTTTGTAACGACCTTTGAGTCACATACTTATGTTTACACTTCTATTCATAGGAAGCACGTTATCTTTTGTAAAACGCTATCTTTTTATGAATGCAAAACTGGTTTTCAAATAGCATATAGTGTTTGACTTTGTAATGATCCTATTGTTGATGAACCGTACACGATGGTTTTGTACGGGGCATCACAAATTTTCATGTTGGGTTAAGGTTTGTGTTAGTGGTGACTTATAAACCCAATTCCCTTTGAATTTGGGGTTTTTTTGTGTAAGTTTGGGTGTGTAAACCATAGTGTTATAATCTAGGATTTGGATAACGATTTTTGGGAGTTTAGTCTTGATTCTTAGGTATAAATCACTAGTTAACTTGTTGGTGGGTGTTGAGTTGTTCATAAGAACATGTTTGTGAGTCAAAATTTGGTGTTGATTTTGATTTGGGTCAAAATGGGTGATGAAATGATTTTAAGGGAACTAAGTGCATAAGTACTTGGAATATTTGTGTCAATTAGCGTTTTGGTGACTTAATTACTAGCCATAAGTTATTATGGGTATTTTTGACTTGGGTTTTGTGCATTTAGGTCAATATGGACTTGTGAGGTCTAGTGTTGGAAAAGTGGTTAGTGTATAACCACTATCATGTTCTTAATAGTGGGGATTTGCTTATGATGGCCTCTTGGGACGAGTGTAATTTGGGTTAAATTGTGCTTATGTGGTGTGGGTTTAAATTACCACCCAAAGTGGTAATTGGATTGTACTCATTAGGTGTTAAATGGGTGGGTTTGAGGAGCAAGGTGTGAATACCTCAGCTAGGGGATGTGTGTCGGATTCTCTTTTAGATAATTGATATTTATGTGTATATTGAGCGTATATGTGATAAAGGTGGTTTCTTACTCGGTCGATATGGTGGTGATTGCGCATACATGTGATTCGCGTGTGCTCCAAGGTGAGTGAAGTATTTATATGTGCATGTATATAAGGTGTTTACTTGTAGGTGATGTGGCGAGTGACATCGGGTGTAATATTCACTCTTCGTTGGCAACTTGATTCAATGTGGTGAGTGATATCCGTAAGGTTTCACTCTTCATGACCACATTTGCTGTTTGAGGTGTGGCAAGTGTTATTCACTCTTTGGTGACCCCACGGTGTGTTGGAATGTGGGAAGTTTCACCTAACGGTTTCACTTTTCGGTGACCACATTCGTGTGTACATGGCGGTGATATCCGAAAATGCGCGTTCGTTGGCCACGTGCATGTGTTGGATTTCATTTTATGACTAGCACTTTTGGGTATGGTTAACCATATTTGTGTGTGTTTGTTGTGTAGCATATTATATTGTGATTATATGTGATTGTGATGCTAGCTTGTATGCGGACTTGTGTTTGTTTGTGCAAGGAAGCAGGTTATGTATGTATGCATATAACTATTGCACTCACTAAGCATGTTGCTTAATCCTTCATTGTTTACCTTTTTATAGGTACCCGTTGTATGTGTTGGCGAAATTGCTTGTAGCCTTTGGACTTAGGTGGGGGATTGGTAAAATCCCCGGGATCATGCTCGCGATATTGGGTTGGGTTATTGAGTCAAAATCCTACAATTTGCGTAATTGGGTCAGAATTTCCATTTTAATATGTTTGCTATGTCCCAAATGGTTGTATTGGTACGAGTCGTCATTTAAAATTGTTGTGTTTAGAGTCGTATGTAACTCTTGAGCTGGTTTGGAATTGGAAAAAGACTTGTGTTAAATCAAATTGTGTTGGTAAACTAATCAATCGGACTGCAACAACTGTTTATGCTTGAAGCCGCGTTGTGACCCAAACATGCTGCGTCGCGACATATAGTGTAATTTGGATGCCGAGCTTAAAATTCGATTCTAGACATTTGATACAATGGAAAGTCACGTCGCGAAAATTGAAGCCGCGTCGCGACTCCAGACTGGAAGTGCATTATTATTATCATATATTTATATATATATATATATATATATATATATATATATATATATATATATATATATATATATATATATATATATATAACTTTTGGTGCAGTGCCCTAGAGACGAGTCTATTGGAAAGATTCGGTTAATTGGCGGTTTTGAATGGTCAAGTTTACCATAAGGACTTTGATCATTCGGGTGTACTAAGGAGTTGTCGCGTGTTTTGTTTCGTGTGAATGTCGCACTACTCCGGGTAAAGTACTTTATATGGACATGTGGAAGTGGTAAGGTACGCAATTGTATTAATGCTTGATCACCATTATTACAACCGTGTATCTTGGCACCAACATGAGATGTCGAGTACCGAACGGACGAACGTGACATGGTTGGGGTAGATTGGGGAGGATTTGGGAATCATGTTTTGGTTACTAGGTTATGGTGGTCTCTGGTGTAACACCGTACTTTTTTTTTAAATCACAGCGGAAGTATTTAAAGCATATAATATTCATATGTTAAAAGCACCTCATTAATATACATTACAATCCAACTGGTGTTACTTTTCAAAACAGTTAAGCATGGTTATATCAGACATCATAGTTCTTTAGTGTGTCAAACATAACCAAAGTACGACTATCTTCTCTCGTCTCTAGCATGCAAAATAATATAACCCGCAGAGGAGAAAATGTGGGGGATTAACACAATGCTAAGTGATCAAACCAAAATCGTCTAGTATGAATAGATTTTAGGTTTGAGTGCTTGATTTGGGAAAAATAGTAAGTCGAATGTTTTAACTTCAATAATTGTGCATACCCTGATAGGTCAGATCATGTTGAGATTAGAAGAAAAGACAAGTTAGAATGAGATTCGGTAAGTGTGAAGGATACTCGGTATGAGAGAGAATCAACAAGATTTACATTCTACAGCTTCTAGAACTCAATTACAATGCAATGGCTATCTAATTAGGACTACTTAGGTTCCTTATATAGGCCTCTTCTAAGGAACCATCATTTAAGCTTATTTCACATTAACACTATACAACTTCGGGGTCCTAACAATCTCCCCCTTAGTGTTAAATGTGAACTTTACAATATAATCCTATTGAGTAATCTTGAGAGGTCCAAACGTTAATTTCCATCGTGTGACATATGGTTTTGAAACTTCTACTTGATTTTATGAAATTTGCTTAGAAGGTTTCTAGACGCCCCACGCTTTTCTTGGATCTCCCTCATGTAATGGATATTCATCCATTTCTTTGAAATACCTTCTCTTTTTCTGAACACGAAGAATCTCAAACTGTCTTGTACGGATCCGGAGTTTCAAGCGATCTCTGATATGCTTTATGAACTCTCCAAGACCCATTTTCATGTCAATGTCATCAAACTTGCTTTGATGAATTTTAAGATACTTCAGTGCAGCCTTGAGTGTACCATCTGAGTATTTGTTCAACTCTTCAATGCGGAGAAACACTTTTTCTTTCTGAGAATTCACAATACAAACCCTTCGGGTTCGAATTGCATACGAAACATTCTCATATCCTTCAGTCCCTCTGTGTATTAATTTGGACAGGTTATTCGAATCTTTTTCCTATTCGCTTCGAGACCAATTTGAAAATCTTCACGTCTCATCAGTTCGATTGTCTCCATCATGTATCTTTTCACAGCTTCCAAAGCTTGAGCCTTAGTAAAAGGCCGAATGGTGATGATACTGAGGTAGTTGTAGATGTGAATGATGTCAAGCATATCTTGATTATGCAAATCTGCTTCTGTAAACTTGTATTCCTTCTTATCTTCTCTAATAACGTGGAACTGTCTGATGACGTCTCTTTTCTCACTTATCTCTACTCCGACTCGAGTAATATTCAACACTTCAGAAATACAATATTTTCTTTGAAGCCACAAATCATCTTCATCTTTGCTGATATGTTTCCTCTACATAAACTCATACCAGTTTCTTTCACTTGCTGGAAGCAATCGTGAACCTATATAAGTAAATCTTTTACTCCTTGGTGTTTCATTAATGCAGAAGATCTTGTATGCATTTTCCTCGATGAATATGTTTCGTAAAGTTATGAAATCATGTTCAACTCCCAATAACAATCTTTGTTCCCGATTCTTAAAGAATATACCATGGTTGTATTTGAATCTGGAATTCACTGTTTCACTTGATGTAGATGTACCAGAAGTTGAGCTTTCGTTAGCGTTTGTTAGATTCGAACTTGATGATGGTGTATAATTTGTTGATTGATCTGTAGGATTTGTTGTCTCATCTGCTGGAACATTATCATCTTTAATATGATCAAATATGTCATCATCATCTGGATTAGCATAAAGATTGTCTTCATCGTCATCAGAAGAATCCATTTCATCATCACTTTCCGTTACTGGATTAGGATTCCCTTCGTCCACAATCTCTACATCTTTCAGAATTGAAGATACTGAAGATAACTTGCTTAGAATGACACACCCACAATCATCTGTTTCTTCAGGGTAAAAATCACTTAAGTTCAAATCCTCATCTACCGGTCCACCATCAGCCTTTGAATGTACAATTGGAATTATAACTTGCTCAGGCTCCTTATCATCAATTTCATCACGAGAAGCTGATGAAGACCTCACACCACCACCCTTAGTTGAAATGTTTACCGTTAGATAATCTCCATCTACTCCAATCTCCCCCTCATGGCTATTCTGAGGATCAGAATCGTCAGGTTCATTATCATGGTGAGGACTTATTGGAGAAGAGCAAGAAGTAAGTAGATATCGTACTCAAGCGCGAAACAATGCTTGAAGCGAAGTGTGTCGAAGAACATCAAGATTAACTCGAGAAAACATACGACTGAAATATTCTTGCTCCAAAGCATCATAGAAATTTGGTGAACGCGAGGGTGATGGTGGTAATGTAACAATAGGAACAGCAGCAGCATCATCGGTTGGAGGCAATGTCAGTGGAACTGTTTGATTTGTCGTGAGGGCATGTAAGGATATACGTATGGTATTATTCTTATATGTAGGGCTGTACATACTACTAGTCAGATTCGTGATATCCTCTTCTGATGGAGGTTGGGCAACAACCGGAGTTGTCGACGGCGAAGTTTCTTTCGAAGCATCCGCCTCCATGACTTTAGTCTCATGGAACTCTGAAAAAGTAGTAGAACTACCCGTCGGTTTAGATCTCACAAAGATATTGCTATCTCCGACTCCTGAAATCATTGATATACCATGAGGTGGCACATTTCTTTCAGTTAATCAGCTCTTGGTCTTGGTCCGTATCACCAACGGTTGGAGTAACTATTTGGCGGACGATAGGTGTCGAAGTCCTAGATCTAGTTACTCGTTGGGTTAGCAGAGTCTGAATCATCTCATCGGGCATAAATCGAGTTCTCTTAGGAGAATGTTCAGGAGATAATTCAGTTGCTGAAGAATCAGTGTCACTGCTCACTTCGGGTGTTGTTGAAAGGGTTGGTTCAATAGTAGGTGAACTAGGTTCCCTGATCCTTAGGGGTTAAGCTTGGTGTGCTACCCTAGAACGTTTGAGGTTCACCCTAAGTGGAGGATTAGCTGGACCGGGTGGTTATACTACAGGTTCCTCTACAACCTCTGGGACTGGAACCGCGGTGGGTTCAACTTGTTCTTGTTGTATCGGGTTTGGAAGAGGTATGCCTATAGCCTCAAAATATGAATGCATTTGAGCGTCTTGGGGTGCAACTAGCTCCACAAGCCAATTTGGAATCGGCGCAGTGAATTGATTGTCAGATACCATTGGGGTATTCATCTTCAGCTCCCCAAATCTTTTCATCTGTAATCCATGTGTACCTGGTACAAATATATTTGCATTTCTGCAAGCATTTATAGCATCATGGATAAAGATACAGAAAAACCTTTCACAAGGGATGTATGAACCCCTTGGCTTATCAACTTGGGCCTGAACCAAATCCCATAGAAGCTCTGCATAGTCAGGAATCTCTATTCTTGTGAAGGAGTAGAACAGCCTCAGCATTGGCACAGTCAAGCTGTCTGATCCACTCCTTGTCATCAGCAAGCATCTGTTGATGATTGAGAAGATCACATACCACCTTGAGTGCATGTATTTCTTCTGAAACTTAGCCGGTGGAACATTGGTAGCTCCAACATAACCAAGATCAAAAATTGAAGACATCATCTGCTGAGTAGCAGGGAGAGCAGGAGCATTCTGTACAAGAGGAAGTCTAAAGATCCTCCTAAAATCAGCCTTTGTGATACTCCTGATCCCTTGAACTCCTCTTAGCTCAAATTCAAAATGAGCTTTTGTTCCCTCTGAATTTACAGCAGTAGGTTGTGTAGCTTCCACAAACCAAATAGTTCTGTTTAGTAGCTCCAGATCTGTCACAGCCACACTGGCAGTAGAGCTTAGAGCAGGCAATAATGTATGCCTCTCTAGTATTACAGTCCAGTAGTTGCAAGGAATGTTAGTTTCAGAGTTGATGAAGCGATTGTTCGCCATTTAGCTGTATAAATAAGAAATAGAGGACCACAAGATGTTTATGATAAAGCACATATCTCTATTCTTATTTGCCTTTGAAATCCTTTGTATTTTCAAGTTTTATAATTTTTATGGTTTTTCTAAGATATAAAATCATTTATTTCAAATTTGAACAAGTAATTAACAAACATGACATTGATATGATATTCATTACAGTACAAAATTTTCATTTAAAGTCAATTATATAACCCAAAGAATATGAACAACACTTAGTCATTTTAAGCACAAATCAAGCAGATTCGGTAGTCATGAAAACTTGAGACTCTATAACCAAATACGCTTGAGTTTTCATACCAAAGACTTAAATAAAGCATGTAAGGTTTAGCAAGTTGAAAATCACATTATTTTTAAAGTACCAAATCACAGACTCGGTAAAATGTCAAGAACAGATTCAGTATCTTCAAAAATCACACATAATCGCCCAAACATGCATATTTAGTCTTATATCATGAAAAAACATAGTCATAATCAATTAACAACTCAAACAAATCAGAAAAACATGTTAATGACTTGAACAGACTCGGTACTATAGCAAGAACACATTCGGTATGTACAGAATCTATCAAATACTCAATTAAACATGTAATCAGACTCAGTCAATTGATAGATCAACTATTCTAACATAGATTTAACAAGATTTCATGTTAATTAACCAAATCAGATGAGTTTAATCTAAGATTTAAGAGACTCGACTCAGGTTCGGTATAATCAACACTTTTTCAAAATTAAGCATCACAATCATGTTATTTGCATTATTTTCTAGTTTACAAGTGTTCAATTATCTCAGATCTACAGTATGTGCATCTTAGATTCAATTAAAACAAAGAATTACCAAGAAATTGAAGTTACAGAAGACGGGATTCGGTAGATTAGGTAGACTCGGTAGATTAGTTCAGATTCGGTATGCATTTAGAATAAAGTGAGAGAAAGTTTGACTTTGACCCTCCTATTTATAGCTACCGAATGATTTTAAAAAATATGGGCTTTACCGAATGGGCCTTAATTACCGAATGCAGTCCAATTTTCAAATTCAAACAAATTCACTTCAAATTTTGACAAATCTTTATCAAAAATCATTCAAGACTATCACATTTCTGATGAAAAACATTTCTGAGACAATATTTGAAACTTTTGACCTTACCAAATCTGTACTGTTGGTTGTCAGATTCGGTATAATGCTAAAATTAGCATTTATTCATTTAATTTCACATCTTTTTGGATTTTATCTTTTTCAATTTTTATGAATTTTATAAAACAAGATTCGTACTTAGAAAATTTTGAATTATGTACAAAGTACAAATCTTCAGTGATATCAATTGTAAAAATGGGTTGCATACTGAGATGTATACAAGCCTTAGTGAATTATTTCAGATATAAACAAAGAATTTATGAAATTTACTTTTGAAAAACAATTTTCTTTTCATTTTCTCCCGTTTTCTCCTCCTCAAAATGTGATATACAAGAAAGTAAATCACCATTTTGATATTTTCCCAAGAAAATGAATTAACTCCCCCTTGAAATATGATATCAATGAGTTACCTCCCCCTTTTGTAACCATTGAAACTTAATCTCAGTAAGTTAACACAAATCAAAAGGCTCCCCTTGAAAGATGTTATCTAAAGGATAAGAAATAAGTTGCTCCCCCTAGAAAGTATCTACTCTCCCTAAACACAAGAACCCAAGTATAAGACCCAACAGATCTAAGGAATGTCAAGCACTATATTCTACCATGCCAATCTCTTTGATCAAGAACTTTAGCCTAAGTTCATATAGGGGCTTAGTGAACATGTTAGCTAATTGCACTTTGGTAGCACAAAGTATAACTCTACATCCCCTTTTTCTACATGGTCCTTAATGAAATGATAATGAATATCTATGTGTTTAGTCTTAGAATGTTGGACCGGGTTGCTTGTAATTACAATAGTACTTTGTGAATCACAGTAAATTGGAGACTTAGAAATCTTAAAGCCATAGTCCAAAAGTTGAGTTTGCATTCACAAAACTTGTGAACAACAGTTAGTTGCAGTAATGTACTCAGACTCAGCTGTTGATAAAGACACATAGTTCTACTTTTTGGATGACCAACCAACTAGCCTATTTCCCAACATCTGAATTGATCCAGATGTGCTCTTTCTATCAACATGGCAACCGCCATGATCCACATCAGTATAAGCAGTGAGATTGAAATCGGATCCATGAGGATACTAGATCCCAAGGTTAGGTGTACCTTTAAGGTACTGAAAAATCCTAACAACCACTTTGGAGTGAGATTTCTTAGGGTTTGACTAAAAGCGAGCACAGACAGTTACAGTAAGTGTAATGTCTGGTCAACTTGCAGTCAGATACATTAAAGAACCAACCATGCTTCGATAAAGCGTAATGTCAAAGGGTTCCCCATTAGCATCAGCATCCAGTAAAGTCCTCATTGGGGTTGTCATTGGTTTTAAAGCAGTCATTTTAAAATGTTTTAGGATATCATTGATATACTTTGTTTGACTGATAAAAATCCCGTTTGGTAATTGTTTTACTTGTAACCCCAAGAAGAAATTTGATGAAACATGACTAGGAAGTTCGAAATCAACAGGTTTAATTCACACAAATGCGGAATTAGTGAATCAAACCATAACTAGTAAATATGTGAAGCTTTTTAGGATTAATTTAGTCAAACCACAAAATGATTGTGATTATATTAACAACTATAGCTGTTATTCACCTCTTGAGTGATTTGGGTTGAGAGAGAATCGGATAAGGCAAACCAGATCTGAGTGATGTGTGTGTAAAATGAGAGGCTTAACCTAAAATGAAGAACATAACACTTATATACCCCTGCTGTTGACTCACCCGTGCGAGTCATCTGAAAGGACCCGTTCATATACATTATAAACGATTCACAATAGTTGATTACATTGCGAGGTATTTGACCTCTATATGATACATTTTACAAACATTGCATTCGTTTTTAAAAGACAAACTTTCTTTACATCGAAAATTGACAGGCATGCATACCATTTCATAATATCCACTATCTAATTATAAATTGATTTAATAATAATAATCTTTGATGAACTCAATGACTCGAATGCAACGTTCTTCGAAATATGCTATGAAAAACTCCAAGTAAAATCTTTAAAATGAGCAAATGCACAGTGAAAGATTTCTTTAACACCTGAGAATAAACATGCTTTAAAGTGTCAACCAAAAGGTTGGTGAGTTCATTAGTTTATCATAATCATTTATTTCCATCATTTTAATAGACAACAAGAATTTCATTTCCAGTTCTCATAAATATACGTCTCATGCATAGAGACAAAAATAATCATTCATATGGTGAACACCTGGTAACCGACATTAACTAGATACATATAAGAATATCCCCTATCATTCCGGGATCCTCCTTCGGACATGATATAAATTTCGAAGTACCAAAGCATCCGGTACTTTAGATGGGGTTTGTTAGGCCCAATAGATCTATCTTTAGGATTCGCGTCAATTAGGGTGTCTGGTCCCTAATTCTTAGATTACCAGACTTTAATAAAAAGGGGCATATTCGATTTCGATAATTCAACCATAGAATGTAGTTTCAATTACTTGTGTCTATTTCGTCAAACATTTATAAAAGCGCATGTATTCTCAGTCCCAAAAAAATAAAGGGAAAAAAGGCAAATGAAACTCACCATACTGTATTTCGTAGTAAAAATACATATAACGTCATTGAACAATTGCAAGGTTGGCCTCGGATTCACGAACCTAAATTAATTATATATATTTATGTGTTAGTCAATATTTGTCTAACAAATTAAGTCAAGTCATAGTGTACCACAATCCTAATGCTCGAGACTAATATGCAAAAGTCAACAAAAGTAAATTTGACTCAAAATAATTTCCAAAAATCTATACATGATTAATATATAGTTTAAATATCGTCGTTTTATATTTTTAAAAGATTTATTAGAGTAAATAATATAATTTATTTATTAATAAATAAAATTTTATATTAAATTTATATAATAAAATATACTTTTATATATATTAAGTAATAAAATTTATAGGGAGTATATTTAATATCATAAAGATAATATGATAGGTATTATTAAAGTAAGTTATTACACGTAGTAAAATATGTATGTATCATGTATTTATTTGATAAAATAATATCTATAATGATAGTAAGTAAAAGTTGTATTATTTTGTAATAATAATTATTATTATAAAAATATCAATATTTATAATTACTAAGATGACATTATGATAAAACGATAATTCTAATTATGATAACTTTAATATTTACGATAATTTTTAATATTATCTTTAAAATAATAATGATATTTTATAGTAACAATGACATTTCTATTAAAATGATAATTTTTGTTAAAATAATAGTTTTAATACTAACGATACTTTTAATAATAATAGTAATGATAAAAATAATAAGAACTATAATTTTATCTAAATCAATATCTTATAATATTTTAATTTTATCATGATACTCTTACTCATTATTTCTTAATCGTTTCGTTTAATAGCTTTTAATCGTCTTTTATATCGTGTTCATAATAATGATAATAATAGTAATCAAAATAATTAGGTGTTACAAATATTTGTTTTAATTCCACTAATATTAATAATGATAGTTACTATAACATTATTAACGATAATACTAATAATTATCTTAATGATAATATAGTAATAATAATAATAACAATAACAATAACCATTTTTAAATAATGATATATATATTAATAATGATGATAATAATAATAATAATAATACTAATAATAATAATAATAATAATAATAATAATAATAATAATAATAATAATAATAATAATAATAATAATAATAATAATTGGATAATAATAATAATGCTAATTATAACTTTAACGATAATAACGATAGTAATAATAAAAAAAATAACAATTTTTAATGATAAATCCCTTTTATTGATAAAGATAATAATAATGATAATAATAAGATAAAACTAGAACGACGATAAAAACGACGATAATAATAATCATTTTTAATAAAAATATCGAAAATTCAATTGATTATAACTTCTAATCCGTTCATCGAAACCATTCGATATCTAAAGGAAAAGTTCTTAATTTTTTGGCTAGCTTTCCAAGGACATGCATATCTTATACCTTATCTCAACAGCAAGTGTAACTAATTCAAGATTCAACCTAACCTGTCTAAGGGCAATATCAAAAGTACAAGCATGCATAATCCTAAATACTCGAGCACTAGTCAGGGATACACTATTAGTATGTAAAAGTTAAATTATGAGTACTCACGTATCAATATTGATATTCAATATTGCAGGAAAGGTACGTAGACGCAACGGAAATGATAAACACTATATTGACCTCACGAGCATACCCATGAACCATACTCAATCACCTCCATAGCTATAACCCATAATTTCCTTAATCCTATCCCACTCGAAAAACAATTTCGAAATCACTCGGACAGCACTCCGTCGTAATATTTTATGTATACTAATAATATCTTGAAATAATACGGAGTAAATATATATATGTAAATCGATTGAGAGAGTTTAGAGAAAAATATTTTCAAGTTTCTATGAAATAATGAAACCTATTGAATTCTATTTATAATAGATTTTTGAATTATTAAAGTGAATTATTAAAGTATGAATTATTAAAGTATGAATTATTAAAGTGAATTATTAAAGTTAAAGTAAAGTAAAAATAAAGTAAAGGTAAAGTTTAAGTATAGTAAAAGTATAAAACTATGTACGTATAATACACGTATAAATATATATAATATTAATTTAAATCGTTATATATATTTAATAAAATAAAATATAAATATCGTTATCTTTATCATACTAGTTAAGTAATGAGTTGTCAAAAGTGGTTCTAGATATTTATAAAAGTTATATACGTTTTAATAATAAAGTTCTTTTTAAACTGAAAACGTTTTTGTACGTTTGAAACTAAATATATCAATCGAGTCTTTATGAGATTCAATCTTCCACTATCCTTTGTCTAGTTCTCAATGATTGACAATTTGTTCTTATTTATAAATCACTTTACCATTTTCCGAATATTGTTAAAATGGAAAGATTTCTCAAATCAACGTGGGCCTTTCAACAGAGACTTGTAATCATAATTCAATATATCTAATAATTCAATCATTTGATCTTATCTTCTAATTACATTGATAAACATTTTGAAACAGATACAATCATATAAAGTATTTAATCTAATATTTTGTTTACGTTTCAAGTTATAATATATATACACATATACATATATAATCATATTCGTTTAATGGTTCGTGAATTGTTGGAACTTGGTCGAGGTTGAATGAATGTATGAACATAGTTTAAAATTCTTGAAATTTAACTTAACAAATATTGCTTATCGTGTCAGAAACATATAAAGATTAAAGTTTAAATTTGGTTGGAAATTTCCGGGTTGTCACAGTACCTACCCGTTAAAGAAATTTCGTCCCGAAATTTGAGTGGAAAGGTCGTGAATGATAATAAGTATGTTTTCATGATGCATACGGGCTGAAAATTAGAGTTTTATCATCAGTGAATAATTTGGATAAACAATCCATTTATATGAAGAGTATGAATGAAGCTAACATAGAAGAGTGAAGTGAGTAAGTGTAGATTCATCTTATCATTTGACGTAGATATGATTGATTCCTAGATTTCAAGGGATTTGAAGAAAATCTTCTTAATAAGATTTGACTCTCCGGTAATCAAGGGAATTAGGATCCACTTTAAATGCGATCGTCCATTTTAATTGTTCTGTCGGAGATTTTCTTATAAATTCACCTCCTTCATTTCCTTACAACTCACACCTTCTGTTGATGCATTTTATGCAAGTCCCTAGACATCTACCCACGTCCATTGCAGGTACAACAGTTTACAGGCCACCATGATTGCTCGTTATTATCCTATCCGTGTTTGTATGTGGTTACAGGAACTGCAGGAACGAGATTTAGATGTTTGACTATGTTAGACTTAGTCAGACGTACGAGTGAAGCCTCACTAGTACGGCTGACAGGCTCATACGCACTGTTGATGCTGAGCTAAGTTACAATTACAACCTACATGAGAAGACACGAGTGAGTGATCACCCGTATGGCTGATGAAGCCAACTCGTACGTGTGATGAATGAATCGTATGGGTAAGTCAATAGTAGGGGTATATAAAGTCTTATGTTCTTCATTTTAGGGTAAGCCTCTCATTTGTTACACACACTCAGATCTAGTGAGCTCCTCCGATTCTCTCTCAGTCCAAATCACCTAGGTGGTGAATAATAGCTCTAGGTGTTGATCTAATCATACTTGATTTAGTTGTAGTTTGACTAAATTAATCCCAAAAAGCTTAACCTATTCACTAGAGGGTTTGATTCGCTTATTCTGCCATTGTGTGAGTTAAATATTTTGATTTCGAAGTTCCTAGTCATGTTTCATCACCTTCTATTCTTTCTCCCTCAACTCATATTTTAAAGTATTCATCAATATGCTCCATCCAGTTCTGATTCTCGATATACTTCTAACTTTCATATCGGTCATTCTTCTTTTTCATCTACCGCCGGAAGAATCTATTTACTTCTACTATACACTTGGTTTTATAGTGTTTCTAGTTCTCCCGTGTCTTTATATTGCTATATGCATCGATATATATGGTTTATAATTTATGGTTTGTCATTGGGCTTTATATCTTCCCTTATATTTCAAAGTCTCTGCTTCTATCTTCTATAATCATTGTCATCCACAGTTAATGCTCTCTTTTATTTGCTGCAATTTTTACCCCAATTTCTATTTTGAAGTTTTGTCCTTTCGTTTCTTCTGCTTGTGATTAAGCACCGCTTGTAATGGTCCAGAATTCGCAGATATGAACTTCGGAATGAACATTGTTAATATTCTAGGAAGAAAATTGTGATGGCACGATCTTGACTTGTCAAATTACCAGAATACCTTGGAAAAGGCCGAATCATCAAGAAATATTTTCTTGATATTTTAGAGGTTAAATAGAATACAAAAGTCGTATAACATGGCACATGATGATGTTATGATCTGTGAATCATCACGTTCCATTTAGAAACTCAGCATGACTTACTGTAATATAATCACATTGATCAAGTGTCATTATATTTTCAGTTCCCAACACTACTTCAAAATATTCCTATTTTAAACTTGAATGTTTCAGAATTTAAAAACTAAAATAGTTTCTTTTATGATGTAATACAGATAGCGCGAAGAGGTAAATGATTTCAAATAAGAAAAATTAAGAAAATATCTTCAGAAATATGGAGGATATTTATAATGAAAGATATGATGATATTTTAGAATTTCTAATATCAGAGGATGATGAAGAATATTGTCCGCATGGGTTTAGAGTCAGGAGCAAGGTATTCGTTAATGACTTCAGCAGGTACTGAATCATTTGGATCCTTTGAAGTCAGGTTCAGTCTTTGTAATTTGTCCACAGCCTCCTTCCTACTTTGCTCAATCCGTTTTCCAGTTCCAAAACTTCTCTTTTTCTGCGCTTTGCCAGCACACTTCATCATTATCATCCAGCTTTAACCGTTTAAAGTCGTTTATAGTTTTTGCTTCTTCATCAGCAGTTTTTCCATTTTCGGAGAACCAATTCGTAGTTCGGAGTGTTTTTCAGAAACTTCACATTCAAATTAAGTCAAGAAGATAGACGTTATATATACACATATAACAGTTAGCGTAGCCATGCTGCGAGATTTCAAAATACTGATTGCTAATTCCCAATGATTCGTATGGCAATTCTCATTACAAGATGCGAATGAGTAAATGATGGGGTTTCAATGAATAATTATAATGACTTTTTGGAGAGGCTAAAGTCAAAGGGTAATGAAGTTGTTTGTACATCTACTAATAATGTGGTGGAATGTAAAAGGTTCCCTGGTAACGATGGTGTATATCTCAAGGTTATAATAAGGTTAGTCTGACTGAAAAGTCGAAGTTCAATTACTTGAGCTGTGACAAGACTGGCTACTTTGAATAGGAGTCGCAAAGTTATATTTGCTAATAAATGCCAAAGAATCTGACGCGGATACGTTGTTTAAACTTTTACTTTGGTTTTAAGAGTTTTTTGGGTACATAACTGTGGGTAACATGTGATTGGATCATCATCTCGATTGCTCATCATTCGAAGTGTCTTCAGAAAGTTTCGAAGGGTTTGAACACAGATTGTAATCGTTAACATACATTTGATGTTCTAACACAATTTTGAAGTCAAAATATAGCTTGTGAAAGATGTAAGGATCTAAGAGTGATGATTTTGGTCATATCTCAAGTTGAATTTTGAGATTTCAAAATCAGAATATGTAATTAAATTTTGAATAAGTATGATTATTTTGATTTCTATAAAAGAATGTATATTGTTGTGAAAGTAGGGAGTATAATGGATGATTTTTTGAATCAGATTTGAAGAATGTAACATATTAATTTTGAATTTATATATCTCTCGGGTATTACCTACCCGTTAAAAAAAATTTCACAATTAATATTTTGTACAAAAAAATTTTATTACAGTCTTTATGAAAATATATATATGTATATTTTTTTTCAGATGTAACATAGATTTAATGAGTTAATGTTAAATTAAACTCATTTGATTTACGGTTGAAACTAGAATTAAATAATCCCTAAAGGCTTTAAAAAGTACATAACTTTTACGCAGTATTTCTTTAATGACATTGAAATTATGAATCAATACTTCGTTATTTGTTGCTGTATGATGTTCGGTTCGTGGAATTCTTGTGAATTTCGCAAAGTACGAATGATGTTATCTGAAAAATTTCGGGTACATCGATGATGAAAGTGTAAAATCAAATATATACTTAATTTATTTTGAATTGGAATTTGTTGAATTGTGACAAAGATTGTAGTTAACGCTGGTTAAGTTGCGGCCGAAGAACGTACATTATTGCATATTTGTAATATGAATCAACCGAGTAGTTAAGATTCACACTAAATAGCTTAGCACGGAAAGATTTATTTCAAAATATATATATATATATATATATATATATATATATATATATATATATATATATATATATATATATATATATATACATATATATATATATATATATATATATATATATATATATATATATATATATATATATATATATATAATATACATATAATTTCTTCAGAGGGAATGAGTTAATTCTTCATAACTCGTTGATACAATATACACGTTATTGATTCGTAATGATGTCCACGGTGATTCTTGAACTGACGGAGTTTGTGATGTTATCGGTGTTGTTGATTCGGATGTTGACTGTACTGACGATGCTGGTAACACTGACGGTACTGTTGATGATGTTGGTAAAGCAAGTTTGGCTTGTTAATCACACACCATTTTTGCCAGGGTTTCTATTCTTCATTCTATCATTTTGGTTCGCTTAACTGATTTATGGTTAGGGCTAGATTAGATAATCTCTAAGACTTTAGAGATTACATAATCGCCGCGGAATGTTTTTTCAATGAAGTTATGAATTAATACTTCGTCAGTTATTATTGTAGGTACTCCTTGGTATCTATGGTGCGTATGACGTTGATGCTCGTGGGACAGATTGTGAAGTTGAGGTTTACAATGCGGTTGTGGTTGGAGGTGGTAATGGCACTGTTGGCGGTGATGATGGTGGTACTGGTTATGCTGCTGATGCTGCTGCTGGTGTTTGTAATCTCTGCACCATATTCTCCAAAGCCATTACCGAGCGCGAAGCTCGTTGACTTCTTCTATTACACCGGGGTGATTATCGGTTCGGAGGAGCGGATAAATAAAATCTAAAATTTGATGTAATATATAATCGTGACGAGATACTCTGGAAATGAGCGAGAAAATGGTGTTTCGGACAGGTTCGCCGGTCAAGAGGGAAATGTGGTGGATGGAAGGGATCACCTTCTTCTTGTCTCCAATGATTGAAGAGGCTACGAACTCATCCCCAATTCATCCAGAATAGGTGAGGACTGATTGGTTGATCTATTCCGGTCACACTGCTTTCGGAGCTTGAATGGGATTCCATTTCGGAATCTGAGTGACTTGTACTGATGACGAATTTCATTTCGTACGATTGGATAAAGGATTTTTTTTTCCATATGAAATGATTTTGGCTAACGGATGGTATTCTAATTATATAGAATATATATATATATATATATAGATCAAAAGATTTCGTAGATTACGGAGGACTTTGCGGGATATGTCAGGCAAAGTTTAAAGTAACAGATACGATAAGATATGATTTAGCAGATATGCTAAGATATGAATTTTTGTCTATACACTATTCATGTAATCAATGCAGCAAGACGTGTCTTAGACTAAAAATGATAAGCAGGTAATTTCCTGAGGATGATAAGTAGTTAATTTTCGACACAAAATGATAAGCAAAACTATTGACATGCAGACACGGTCGAAGTCCAGACTCACTAATGCATCCTATCGACTTATCAGTTAGACACACTAATGCAGACCTGGTTCGCTAAGACCACCGCTCTGATACCAACTGAAAGGACCCGTTCATATACATTATAAACAATTCACAATAGTTGATTACATTGCGAGGTATTTGACCTCTATATGATACATTTTACAAACATTGCATTCATTTTTAAAAGACAAACTTTCTTTACATCGAAAATTGACAGGCATGCATACCATTTCATAATATCCACTATCTAACTATAAATTGATTTAATAATAATAATCTTTGATGAACTCAATGACTCGAATGCAACATTCTTTGAAATATGCTATGAAAAACTCCAAGTGAAATCTTTAAAATGAGCAAATGCACAGCGGAAGATTTCTTTAACACCTGAGAATAAACATGCTTTAAAGTTTCAACCAAAAGGTTGGTGAGTTCATTAGTTTATCATAATCATTTATTTCCATCATTTTAATAGACCACAAGAATTTTATTTCCAGTTCTCATAAATATACGTCCCATGCATAGAGACAAAAATAATCATTCATATGGTGAACACCTGGTAACCGACATTAACTAGATACATATAAGAATACCCCCTATCATTCCGGGATCCTCCTTCGGACATGATATAAATTTCGAAGTACTAAAGCATTCGGTACTTTGGATGGGGTTTGTTAGGCCCAATAGATCTATCTTTAGGATTCGCGTCAATTAGGGTGTCTGTTCCCTAATTCTTAGATTACCAGACTTTAATAAAAAGGGGCATATTCGATTTCGATAATTCAACCATAGAATGTAGTTTCAATTACTTGTGTCTATTTCGTCAAACATTTATAAAAGCGCATGTATTCTCAGTCCCAAAAATATAAAGGGTAAAAAGGCAAATGAAACTCACCATACTGTATTTCGTAGTAAAAATACATATAACATCATTGAACAATTGCAAGGTTGGCCTCAGATTCACGAACCTAAATTAATTATATATATTTATGTGTTGGTCAATATTTGTCTAACAAATTAGGTCAAGTCATAGTGTACCACAATTCTAATGCTCGAGACTAATATGCAAAAGTCAACAAAAGTAAATTTGACTCAAAATAATTTCCAAAAATCTATACATGATTAATATATAGTTTAAATTTCGTCGTTTTATATTTTTAAATATTTTTAAAAGATTTATTAGAGTAAATAATATAATTTATTTATTAATAAATAAAATTTTATATTAAATTTATATAATAAAATATACTTTTATATATATTAAGTAATAAAATTTATAGGGAGTATATTTAATATCATAAAGATAATATGATAGGTATTATTAAAGTAGGTTATTACACGTAGTAAAATATGTTTGTATCACATATTTGTTTGATAAAATAATATCTATAATGATATTAAGTAAAAGTTGTATTATTTTGTAATAATAATTATTATTATAAAAATATCAATATTTATAATTACTAAGATGACATTATGATAAAACGATAATTCTAATTATGATAACTTTAATATTTACAATAATTTTTAATATTATCTTTAAAATAATAATGATATTTTATAGTAACAATGACATTTCTATTAAAATGATAATTTTTATTAAAATGATAGTTTTAATATTAACGATACTTTTAATAATAATAGTAATGATAAAAATAATAAGAACTATAATTTTATCTAAATCAATATCTTATAATATTTTAATTTTATCATGATACTCTTACTCATTATTTCCTAATCGTTTCGTTTAATAGCTTTTAATCGTCTTTTATTTCGTGTTCATAATAATGATAATAATAGTAATCAAAATAATTAGGTGTTACAAATATTTGTTTTAATTCCACTAATATTAATAATGATAGTTACTATAACATTATTAACGATAATACTAATAATTATCTTAATGATAATATAGTAATAATAATAATAACAATAATAATAACCATTTTTAAATAATGATATATATATTAATAACGATAATAATAATAATAATAATAATAATACTAATAATAATAATAACAATAATAATAATAATAATAATAATAATAATAATAATAATAATAATAATAATAATAATAATAATTGGATAATAATAATAATACTAATTATAACTTTAACGATAATAACGATAGTAATAATAAAAAAAATTAATTTTTAATGATAAATCCCTTTTATTGATAAAGATAATAATAATGATAATAATAAGATAAAACTAGAACGACGATAAAAACGACGATAATAATGATCATTTTTAATAAAAATATCGAAAATTCAATTGATTATAACTTCTAATCCGTTCATCGAAACCATTCGATATCTAAAGGAAAAGTTCTTAATTTTTTCGCTAGCTTTCCAAGGACATGCATATCTTACACCTTATCTCAACAGCAAGTGTAACTAATTCAAGATTCAACCTAACCTGTCTAAGGGCAATATCAAAAGTACAAGCATGCATAATCCTAAATACTCGAGCACTAGTCAGGGATACACTATTAGTATGTAAAAGTTAAATTATGAGTACTCACGTATCAATATTGAGATTCAATATTGCAGGAAAGGTATGTAGACGCAACGGAAATGATAAACACTATATTGACCTTACGAGCATACCCATGAACCATACTCAATCACCTCCATAGCTATAACCCATAATTTTCTTAATCCTATCCCACTCGAAAAACAATTTCGAAATCACTCGGACAGCACTCCGTCGTAATATTTTATGTATACTAATAATATCTTGAAATAATACGGAGTAAATATATATATGTAAATCGATTGAGAGAGTTTAGAGAAAAATATTTTCAAGTTTTTATGAAATAATGAAACCTATTGAATTCTATTTATAATAGATTTTTGAATTATTAAAGTGAATTATTAAAGTATGAATTATTAAAGTGAATTATTAAAGTATGAATTATTAAAGTGAATTATTAAAGTATGAATTATTAAAGTGAATTATTAAAGTATGAATTATTAAAGCGAATTATTAAAGTTAAAGTAAAGTAAAAATAAAGTAAAGGTAAAGTTTAAGTATAGTAAAAGTATAAAACTATGTACGTATAATACGCGTATAAATATATATAATATTAATTTAAATTGTTATATATATTTAATAAAATAAAATATAAATATCGTTATCTTTATCATACTAGTTAAGTAATGAGTTGTCAAAAGTGGTTCTAGATATTTATAAAAGTTATATACGTTTTAATAATAAAGTTTTTTTAAACTGAAAACGTTTTTGTACGTTTGAAACTAAATATATCAATCGAGTCTTTATGAGATTCAATCTTCCACTATCCTTTGTCTAGTTCTCAATGATTGACAATTTGTTCTTATTTATAAATCACTTTACCATTTTCCGAATATTGTTAAAATGGAAATATTTCTCAAATCAACGTGGGCCTTTCAACAGAGACTTGTAATCATAATTCAATATATCTGATAATTCAATCATTTGATCTTATCTTCTAATTCCATTGATAAACATTTTGAAACAGATACAATCATATAAAGTATTTAATCTAATATTTTGTTTACGTTTCAAGTTATAATATATATACACATATACATATATAATCATATTCGTTTAATGGTTCGTGAATTGTTGGAACTGTGATGACCCGGGAATTTCCGACCAAAGTTAAATTTGAATCTTATATGGTTTCGACACGATAAGCAAAGTCTGTAATGTTGAATCTTAAAAATTTTAAACTATTTTATATATGCAAATACCCTTTGACCATGCCTGACGATTCACGAACAATTGTTAAAAATAAATATGTGTACATATGAATGTTTGTATATATAATAATTTGAATTTATAAAATAAATAATAGAACTAAATATGTAAAATGTGATACAAAATAATTAGATGTAATCTAAAACAATTATATATATATATATATATATATATATATATATATATATATATATATATATATATATATATATATATATATATATATATATATATATATATATATATATATATATATAAATACATATGATTATTATGTATAAGTAATACTATATGTATATTGTAACACGTATAAAATATTCAAATAGATTACCATATAAATAAATATGAAGTATAAGGTTAGGATATTATATGTATTTATAAGTTAAAGTATAATGTTATACTAAAATTATGATCATTACTTTCATTAAAATGATTATCAACATTAATATTGATATTAATACTTGTTATCATTTTATGTTCTTTGTTATTAGTAAACCTATTAAAATTATCAATTTACGACTCTTAATATCACTACTATTTATAATTATTATTAATACAATTATTATTATTATTATTATTATTAGTATTTTGAAATATTCATTTGTATTAGTATTTATTAATAATAACATTATAGATATTAGAATTTATGAATTATATAAATATATATATAATCATATATACAAACAAATATATATATATATACAGAATATATATAGATATATATATATATATATATATAAATATGAACATAATTCGATCCAACATATATATGAGAAAGTTAGATACAAATAAATTTCATATTATGTTCTCTATCGTTTTCATACTGTAGGAATATTGCTTTATGTCACCTAAACTGTACCATTTGATTCTAAGTTATTCACAAACTAACAAATTCTGTTAGAAGTCTTTTCCTTTTTTTAATTGTTTATATTTTTGTGTGTCCTGGGTACTTAAATCTATCGACACCAAATTCTTATCTACCACCTTTCTTAGTGTTTCTTTTTGGTGAACTATAAACATTAACTCCATCTTCACACCAGCACTCGACACCATCTTCAACAAAACGAGCACACCACAATCCCACTTTTTGTTCGATGACATCTTCTTGTTTTAAACTTGAACAAACAATCATACTTTCCCTTCGATCAACTCAAATCACCACCCCTTGCTACCACTACCGCTACGGTTATTATTTTCTGTTTTTTTTTGTTCCAACGCCAACGATCATATTCATCTATCTCTCTCTTCAGTATTATTAGGAACCCATTTCATCCACCTTCTTCATCACCGGGAACCATCCTTAACAACCACTTTTCACCAAGTTCGATCACACACCATCCTATCCTCACCTTCAACAACCATCGGTTATCCCACAACACCACCATCGACTGTCATGTGACCTTCTATTTCAAACTCGTAAAACAACCACCACCCTTGATCACTATTAAAACCCCATCAACTAGTCACCTCTATTGTTTTTATTGTTCACGAACGAAAACAAAACCCAAATGTCTTTCTGTTGGAAACCAAACGAAGAAACCCATTTTTGTAATACCTTCTCGACCTCGAAACCTGCTGCAATATCACTGTTTCGATGCTACTATTTCTTCTTCCATGGTTCGATAGCTTCTGTCTCTTCAAGTAAAGAGACTTAGGGAATATTAAATACAACACTTATCAATTCCTACACAAACAATTATATGTGGTACAAATTAAAGTATAATGACCGACAAAAATTGGTGATGCATTGGAATTAATTATTGAGAATGAATTGCTTTTGCTAGTGGATCGTTAAAAAAAAAAAAGACAACGACTTTTGTGGCTGCCATATTCCAAATTCTTTTTTTTCGACCAAGATCTTTATTATTTTTTTACGTGTTTGTTTATCTATCTCCTGGTACGTATCAACCATCAACTATGTTCCTGCAGCACTGCTATTTTTTTTAATTCAAACAATATAAACAATGATGAAGAGGATATGTAGACGATCATGTCGCGATGATGAATTATGTTGAAGATGGTTATGATGTCACACAATATAAATGTGTTCGATGATGATCATGATGATGTTAGATGATGAAGGATCACGATTAGATTAATGTATGATGATGTTACACGATCTAACGAATGATAATGATACATGGTTAAGATTGGATGATGATGAAAGAAAAGAAAACGATTTGATTACTGCAAACCCTTCGATTATATCATTTTAAGTTATAAGGCTTGTTAACAACCTTATCCAGTCCATAAATCCAGAATTATAATTGGGCTGTGAAACTCGTTTTGGTTACTTGGGCCGAAAACTAAGTTTAATTATTGGGCCGAATGTTATGGGAGTAATGGGCTATATGGAATTAACAGTTAAACTAAATCAGGAAATACAAAACAGTGGAATGGTTAGGGGTGTTTGGTTTAAACAGCAGGTCACGGGTTCGAGTCTCGTATGGAGCATTTTTTTTTTAGAAAAGGCTTCAAGAGGGGTATACACTCTTAAATTCATTCCTATTATCATTATTATTAGTAATAATTATTATTATTATTATTATTAACATTATTAATGTAATTATTATTATAGATTTTGTCATCTAAAAGTATTAGTTAACATTATTATCATTATTATTATTATAATTATAATTAAGAATATTATTATTATTATTATTATTACTATTATTATTATTATTATCATTATTATTATTATTATTATTATTATTATTATTATTATTATTATTATTATTATTAATCTAAGAAATATTTGATACATAAAAATATATTTGATACATAATATATTAGTATTACATAAAGTTATAGAATAAACGTATTAACACTTATTATATAAATATTTACATATAACGATTTATTGATTTTCAACATAATACTAATCACATATATATATATATATATATATATATATTTATATATATATATATATATATATATATATATATATATATATATATATATATATATATATATATATATATATATATATATATATATATATAACTATCTAAATATTAACTATTTTAAATGAATATACAAACTAAATATATAAGATATAATATATATATTTGTTCGACTACAATTATGTGTGTTAATATATATATATAAATGATATAGGTTCGTGAATCCGGGGCCAACCCTACACTTGTTAAATGATGTCATATGTATTTTTACTACAAAATACAGTGTGGTGAGTTTCATTTGCCCTTTTGTAATGACCCGCACTTTTTCGATCATTCTATACTTATAAGATTAATATTTACATAAATTAAACCTTACCAACATGACAAGCAATCCAAATTGTTGAGACTCATGCCTTCGAAAAGAGTTTTACACAACGTTTGACCGATGATATCACGAACTATATAACATATGATAATTATACGTTTGTGTATATATATATGTATATATACATATTTAACATGATCTAAGAATGTTTTAATACCTCATTTTGTATTAATAACAATAAGTTACAAGTATATTTTGAAACTACTAACCTAAGTTTTCAAAACGATAACCATACGTAACGTTATTTGACATAAATACTTATGACCTATAATGTTTATACATATATCGTATAAGTAATGTATTTAATCACTTTTAAGGACTTAAATACATAAAACAATATAAGTATATTCACAAAAGATAGCTATATTTGAATTCTCATTCCATTTTTCACAAGATTTCTATACGTATATCTAGAGTACATGTACTCGTATCATACCTAACCTCTATACGTATTTACTATTGGTATATACACATCAAATCACCACCAACCAGCCCTTGTTCAATGCCTTATGTATAAGGTAACTACTTTTGTTATCTAGTATGACAATTTCACATGATTAAAAGATTTTTTCACAAAATTACAAACTTATACACCTTTTACACCACCATTTATACTCCATTCCATTTTCATTTTACTACACATTTCCTTTAACTAAAACACACACACTTTTAAGAGCCTTAACCTCCATAACCATTCAGCTAATATCCATGAAGATCTAGCCATAAAAACATCACTTAATCACCATAAGAAAACTCTTACAAAAACACTTCAAGAATCCTTCCAAGAACACAAGTTTACTTCCAATCTTTCATCTAATTCCATCACCCTTTTGGTTCTAGGTTCTTACTCCTCTTTTACAGCAATCTTGTCCAAGTAACTTGAGGTAGTAACTTTGTTCATAACCTTATTCGATTCATATATATATAGCTATCGTATTTTGTGGTATAAAATTTTAACAACAAGAACATAGTTTGAATGTTTTCAAACTTGTTTGCAAACTAAATAGATCCTTCTAACTTAACTTTTAAAATACTTCAAGACCTGTAATATAACTTAAATATATGCTAATTTAACAAGGTATAACTTGGTTTTTCAAAGAACATCTTAAAAACTGTTTTTACGACGTCGGAGTGCAACCGGGGGCTGTTTTGGGTTGGATAATTAAAAACCATCTTAAACATTGAATTGGAGGTTTATTTTCTGGAAAAATTATTTTTACTATGAATATGATAACACATAAAAATTTCATGATTTAACTCAAAGTATAAGTATTTTTAGAAAAATAATCATTTAAGGTTGTTTACATGATGGAAAATGATTAACTTCATAAGTTTCACTAAAGTTTGACCTATGACCTGTGATTTCGAATACAAACTAAGGTATTTACAGTTCATAGTCTTAAAGAGGGACTCGATCCAAGGAAGTGGCAAGTTGAACCAATGAAAACGGAGTTGTAACGAAGAAACTACGACCAAAACAAAATCGGATATCCAAGACTAGTTTAGCTACGAAAATAATTGGAGAAAATTAAATAAATCACATCTTTTTAAAATAACATGATATTTTATATATATGTACTCATAATTTAATTTTATATGGTTCAGGATCACCCGTAAACAATACGAGAAGATTAATCATAAGATCCCATGATTGTACGCAACACGTCATTTGACAACACCGGTACTTTATGTACGCAACACGTCATTTGACAACACCGGTACCGTGGGTCAAGATTAATCTCGAACAACACATATACGATGGGGGTTTTATTTATTTCATTGTGGGTTTATTAAACACCTAAAAATGAACCATTAAAATTGAATTACTAACATCGGACTGCTAACTACGGACTAAGAAATTATTAAAAGTATTAAAAGTATAATAAGTATATATATGTGACGATTGTTTTAAAAAGAAAAGGTATTGATATATTATATATGGATAGGTTCGTGATATCAATCGGAGACCAAGTCGAAATTACATATCTTCAAGACAAAAGTGAGTATATAGTCCCACTTTTAAACTCTAAGTATTTCGGGATGAGAATACATGTATTTTATGTTTTACGTTATGGACACAAGTAACTGAAAAATATATTCTACGTTGAGTTGTACCACTGGCATACTTCCCTGTAGCTTGGTAACTATTATTTACAGCGGTATTGTAAACGCGAATCCTGTTGATAGATCTATCGGGCCTGACAACCCCAACCGGACTGGACGACCAGTATTCAACGGTTGCACAGTACTTCGTTTCGTGACTACACTTGGTACGGTGTAGTAAGATTTCATAATAAAGGGAATATGCGACGTGATTAAATGTTAAGTATGATTACCAAGTGCTCAACCACTTAGAATATTTTTATTAAAATGTTTATATGTGAAATCTTGTGGTCTATATATATATTGCTACCGGCATTAAACCTATATCTCACCAACTTTATGTTGACGTTTTAAACATGTCTATTCTCAGGTGATAATTAGAAGCTTCCGCTGCAACATGTTGAATTTAAACAAGATCTTGAGTATGCATATTTGTGTCAAAAATAAAACTGCATATCGGAGGATTTGTAATGTAAAATATGCTAGAAATCGTATTGTTATCATCACATTTAAAGTTTGTAAGTCTAAGATTATCGCTAAACGATAATCATCTTTTTATTGTCTAAAGCTTGTATTAAAATAAGAGTTATGGTTTGTAATGTAAAATAAATGCAGTTGTTCTTTTAAAAATGTCGCATATAGAGGTCAATACCTCGCAATGAAATCATACGTTATCTAACTCGTTCTTATGGTTAAGGACGGGTTATGACATGTGGTATCAGAGCGGTGGTCTTAGCGAACCAGGTTTGCATTAGTGTGTCTAACTGATAAGTCGTTAGGATACATTAGTAAGTCTGGACTTTGACCGGGACTGATTTAAAAACCATTGCTTATCATTGTTGGTTAAAATTTATATGTAAATATTATGTAGTACTAATGGGTTAGTTGTTGTGTGATAGATGTCGGGCTCAAAACTTGTTATCACATTCAGCGACTCCGAACCAGAATCTTCAGATGGTGTTCCAGTCATTAACCTATCCGATGACGAAAATAATATCTTTGGGGAAGACTCACAAATTCCGGATGAACCGACTATAGAGAACCCGGAAAGTGAACCCGAGGAGGAAAGTGAACCCGAGGAGGAAAGTGAACCCGAGGAGGAAAGTGAACCCGAGGAAGAAATACAGGAAATTACGAAAGACAAGTTCGAACTAGAAAAGAAATGAAAGGCTAATGAATTAGAAAATTCAAATCCCGAGTTTAGTAAGGATGATGTGGCACCAACTCCACTAGACACTACCACCCCTATTCCCGCTATTCCTATTCGTTCTATCCCGGCATCCAGTTCTTCAGTCCCACAGCCAAAATATAGGCAGACAGCTAGGATAAGCGTTAGGCGATTCATTGAACCTAAACGTCTTAGAAAATAGACCAAACGATGCGCTACCGTATTAAACCATGGGATCATATAATGTTTTGTATAATATTATTAGTGTGGTTTGCTTAATGTTCGATGTAAGATAAGCATATGTAAAATAGTGAAGTGTGAAATGCAATAATTTTCCATGGTTAAGTATTATTTAGATGGTAGTAATTGATTCTGTACTAAGCTATTAAGTATGGACATTAACGGGTAGGTACTACCCTAGATATAATTATAAAACGCTAATAAGAAGAAAAGGCTTTTATAATAATACCTGGTTCATATTATTAATAAGCTATAATGTACTGTAAATATACACTACATCTATAATATTCCATGTGAATAATTATTTTCTTTTCATTCTTATAGAAGAATATGGCGCGATTTAACCGAATGACGGAACAAGAAATCCAGGAACTCATCAATCAGCGAGTGAACGACAGAATGTTATGGGTCGAGGCTGCAAGAGGTGCTGCAGTTAACCCAAATCCTCGTGTGGGGTGCACTTACAAAACTTTTCAAGCTTGCAAGCCCTCATCATTCAGTGGAACAGAAGGACCGATCGGTTTAACCCGGTGGATAGAAAAGATGGAGACTGTGTTTAAAATAAGTGGTTGTGTTGAAAAGGACATGACCAAGTATGCATCGTGCACTTTACAAGATAGTGCACTCACGTGGTGGAAAAATTATGTGAAGGCTGTAGGAGGAGATATAGCTTATGATACTCCTTGGGAAGAATTCAAAACAATGTTAATCAACGAGTATTGTCCAAGGAACGAGGTTAGGAAGTTGGAAGATGAATTATGAAGCCTGAAGGTTGTTGGTACTGAAATCACCAACTACAATCAGCGATTCATGGAATTAGTTTTGCTATGTCCTGAATTGGTTCCAACCGAAGAACGGAAGATTGAAATGTACAAAGATGGTTTGCCCAAAAAGGTCAAGGCAAATGTTACAGCATCGAAACCTAAGACAATTCATGAAGCTATAACCATGGCAAACGAGCTAATGGATCAGGTCATCATGGATAAGAAAGTATCCAATACTGATGTGAAGGTATCAGGTAACAAAAGAAAGTGGAATGGAAGTTATGATCGAGATAATCAACAACAATCTTTTAAGAAACAAGAAACCACGCAAGGTGCGGGTAGTGGTTCAGGCTTTGGTTACAAAGGACAAAATCCTTTATGCAACCGATGCCACAAACATCACTCTGGTTACTGTAATGTGGTATGCAACAAATGTAATCGACAGGGTCATCTTGCGGAAGATTGTAGGGCTCTCGTTACAAATACAAATGGTACCAAGACTCCTGCCACCAATGCAAATAGAACTGCTTTGGCTACCATTACTTGTTATGGGTGTGGAAAACAAGGACACTATAAGAGCCAGTGTCCGAATCCAGAGAAGAATAATGGATCTGCACGTGGAAGAGCATTTGTTATTAATGCTAGAGAGGCGTGTGAAGACCCGCAGCTTGTTACGGGTACGTTTACCATTAATAACTTATCCGCATCTATTATATTTGATACTGGTGCCGATAGAAGTTACGTAAGTAGAGGCTTTTACGCTAAATTGAATTGTTCATCATTACCTCTAGATGCTAAGTACATGATTGAGTTAGCTAATGGTAAACTAATTAAAGCCGATAAAATTTGCCGTGATTGTAAAATAAATTTAGCCGGAGAAACATTTAAAATTGATTTAATACCCGTAGAATTAGGAAGTTTTGATGTAATAGTCGGCATGGACTGGATGTCCAAAGTAGGAGCTGAAGTTGTGTGTGCCAAGAAGGCAATTCGCATTCCTGGTAAGGATAAAATGCCGGTGATGATTTATGGAGAGAAGGGTAATTCAAAGCTAAAACTCATTAGCTGTTTGAAAGCCAAGAAGTGTTTAGAAAAGGGATGTTATGCTATTCTAGCACATGTTAATAAAGTCGAAAAGAAAGAAAAAGAGAAGTGCATCAACGACGTGCCTGTGGCAAGAGATTTTCCTGAAGTTTTTCCGGAAGAGTTGCCGGGATTACCTCCATTTAGATCTGTAGAATTTCAAATAGATTTAGTACCAGGAGCTGCACCAGTGGCTCGTGCTCCATATAGACTTGCACCGTCCGAATTAAAAGAACTTCAAAGTCAGTTAAAAGAATTACTAGACCGTGGATTCATACGACCAAGCACTTCACCGTGGGGAGCTCCAATTTTGTTTGTTAAGAAGAAATATGGATCTTTTAGGATGTGTATAGATTATCGTGAATTAAATAAGTTAACTATCAAGAATCGGTATCCATTACCGAGAATTGATGACTTATTTGATCAATTACAAGGATCATGTGTTTATTCGAAAATCGACCTAAGATCGGGCTATCATCAACTACGTGTCAAAGAAGAGGACATTCTGAAAACTGCTTTTCGGACACGTTACGGTCATTACGAATTTTTGGTCATGCCATTTGGATTGACGAATGCGCCAGCTGTATTCATGGACATCATGAATTGAGTTTGTAGTCCATATCTAGATAAGTTTGTTATCGTTTTCATTGATGATATTCTTATCTATTCCAAGAGTGAGCAAGAGCATGAGCAGCATTTAAGGTTGATATTAGAGTTGTTGAGAAAAGAACAGCTATATGCTAAATTTTCTAAATGTGCTTTCTGGTTGAAAGAAGTGCAATTTCTTGGCCACGTTGTTAGTAGCAAAGGAATTCAGGTTGATCCAGCAAAAATTGAAGCCATTGAAAAATGGGAGACTCCTAAGACACCAATGCAGATACGCCAATTTTTGGGTTTAGCCGGTTATTATAGAAGGTTTATTCAAGATTTTTCCCGAATAGCTAAGCCGTTGACAGCATTAACGCAAAAAGGGAAGAAATATGAATGGACTTCTGAGCAGGAGAGTGCATTTCAATTACTGAAAAAGAAGTTGACTACGGCGCCTATTTTATCGTTACCTGAAGGGAACAATGATTTTGAAATATATTGTGACGCTTCGCGACAAAGTTTTGGTTGTGTTCTTATGCAACGAAAGAAAGTTATTGCATACGCATCCCGACAATTGAAGATTCACGAGCGGAATTATACGACTCATGATCTAGAACTGGGAGCAGTCGTGTTTGCATTGAAGATATGGAGACACTACTTGTATGGGGTTAAATGCACTGTGTTTACTGATCATAAAAGCCTTCAACATATTTTTGATCAGAAACAGCTGAACATGAGGCAACGTAGGTGGGTCGAGTTAATAAACGACTATGATTGTGAAATTCGTTACCATCCCGGGAAAGCGAATGTGGTGGCTGACGCACTAAGCAGAAAGGAACGAGTGTAGTGACCCGAACTTTTCCATGTTTATATATATTAATTGAGATTGATATTTACATGATTAAAGGTTTCCAACATGTTAAGCAATCAAACTTGTTAAGACTTGATTAATTGAAATAGGTTTCATATAGACAATTGACCACCCAAGTTGACCGGTGATTCACGAACGTTAAAACTTGTAAAAAAACTATATGATGACATATATATGGTTATATATATAGTTAACATGATATTATGATAAGTAAACATATCATTAATTATATTAACAATGAACTACATATGTAAAAACAAGACTACTAACTTAATGATTTTGAAACGAGACATATATGTAATGTTTATCGTTGTAACGACATTTAATGTATATATATCATATTAAGAGATATTCGTACATCATAATATCATGATAATATAATAATTTAAAATCTCTTTTGATATTATAAACATTGGGTTAACAACATTTAACAAGATCGTTAACCTAAAGGTTTCAAAACAACACTTACATGTAACGACTAACGATGACTTAACGACTCAGTTAAAATGTATATACATGTAGTATTTTAATATGTATTTATACACTTTTGAAAGACTTCAATACACTTATCAAAATACTTCTACTTAACAAAAATGCTTACAATTACATTCTCGTTCAGTTTCATCAACAATTCTACTCGTATGCACCCGTATTCGTACTCGTACAATACACAGCTTTTAGATGTATGTACTATTGGTATATACACTCCAATGATCAGCTCTTAGCAGCCCATGTGAGTCACCTAACACATGTGGGAACCATCATTTGGCAACTAGCATGAAATATCTCATAAGATTACAAAAATATGAGTAATCATTCATGACTTATTTACATGAAAACAAAATTTCATATCCTTTATATCTAATCCATACACCAACGACCAAAAACACCTACAAACACTTTCATTCTTCAATTTTCTTCATCTAATTGAACTCTCTCAAGTTCTATCTTCAAGTTCTAAGTGTTCTTCATAAATTCCAAAAGTTCTAGTTTCATAAAATCAAGAATACTTTCAAGTTTGCTAGCTCACTTCCAATCTTGTAAGGTGATCATCCAACCTCAAGAAATCTTTGTTTCTTACAGTAGGTTATCATTCTAATACAAGGTAATAATCATATTCAAACTTTGGTTCAATTTCTATAACTATAACAATCTTATTTCAAGTGATGATCTTACTTGAACTTGTTTTCGTGTCATGATTTTGCTTCAAGAACTTTGAGCCATCCAAGGATCCATTGAAGCTAGATCCATTTTTCTCTTTTCCAGTAGGTTCATCCAAGGAACTTAAGGTAGTAATGATATTCATAACATCATTAGATTCATACATATAAAGCTATCTTATTCGAAGGTTTAAACTTGTAATCACTAGAACATAGTTTAGTTAATTCTAAACTTGTTCGCAAACAAAAGTTAATCCTTCTAACTTGACTTTTAAAATCAACTAAACACATGTTCTATATCTATATGATATGCTAACTTAATGATTTAAAACCTGGAAACACGAAAAACACCGTAAAACCGGATTTACGCCGTCGTAGTAACACCGCGGGCTGTTTTGGGTTAGTTAATTAAAAACTATGATAAACTTTGATTTAAAAGTTGTTATTCTGAGAAAATGATTTTTATTATGAACATGAAACTATATCCAAAAATTATGGTTAAACTCAAAGTGGAAGTATGTTTTCTAAAATGGTCATCTAGACGTCGTTCTTTCGACTGAAATGACTACCTTTACAAAAACGACTTGTAACTTATTTTTTCGACTAGAAACATATATTTTTTTTGTTTAGATTCATAAAATAGAGTTCAATATGAAACCATAGCAATTTGATTCACTCAAAACGGATTTAAAATGAAGAAGTTATGGGTAAAACAAGATTGGATAATTTTTCTCATTTTAGCTACGTGAAAATTGGTAACAAATCTATTCCAACCATAACTTAATCAACTTGTATTATATATTATGTAATCTTGAGATACCATAGACACGTATACAACGTTTCGACCTATCATGTCGACACATCTATATATATTTCGGAACAACCATAGACACTCTATATGTGAATGTTGGAGTTAGCTATACAGGGTTGAGGTTGATTCCAAAATATATATAGTTTGAGTTGTGATCAATACTGAGATACGTATACACTGGGTCGTGGATTGATTCAAGATAATATTTATCGATTTATTTCTGTACATCTAACTGTGGACAACTAGTTGTAGGTTACTAACGAGGACAGCTGACTTAATAAACTTAAAACATCAAAATATATTAAAAGTGTTGTAAATATATTTTGAACATACTTTGATATATATGTATATATTGTTATAGGTTCGTGAATCAACCAGTGGCCAAGTCTTACTTCCCGACGAAATAAAAATCTGTGAAAGTGAGTTATAGTCCCACTTTTAAAATCTAATATTTTTGGGATGAGAATACATGCAGGTTTTATAAATGATTTACAAAATAGACACAAGTACGTGAAACTACATTCTATGGTTGAATTATCGAAATCGAATATGCCCCTTTTTATTAAGTCTGGTAATCTAAGAATTAGGGAACAGACACCCTAATTGACGCGAATCCTAAAGGTAGATCTATTGGGCCTAACAAACCCCATCCAAAGTACCGGATGCTTTAGTACTTCGAAATTTATATCATATCCGAAGGGTGTCCCGGAATGATGGGGATATTCTTATATATGCATCTTGTTATTGTCGGTTACCAGGTGTTCACCATATGAATGCTTTTTATCTCTATGTATGGGATGTGTATTGAAATATGAAATCTTGTGGTCTATTGTTACGATTTGATATATATAGGTTAAACCTATAACTCACCAACATTTTTGTTGACGTTTTAAGCATGTTTATTCTCAGGTGATTATTAAGAGCTTCCGCTGTCGCATACTTAAATAAGGACAAGATTTGGAGTCCATGCTTGTATGATATTGTGTAAAAACTGCATTCAAGAAACTTATTTTGTTGTAACATATTTGTATTGTAAACCATTATGTAATGGTCGTGTGTAAACAGGATATTTTAGATTATCATTATTTGATAATCTACGTAAAACTTTTTAAACCTTTATTGATGAAATAAAGGTTATGATTTGTTTAAAAATGAATGCAGTCTTTGAAAAACGTCTCATATAGAGGTCAAAACCTCGCAACGAAATCAATTAATATGGAACGTTTTTAATCAATAAGAACGGGACATTTCAGTTGGTATCCGAGCGTTGGTCTTAGAGAACCAGAAAATTTGCATTAGTGTGTCTTATCGAGTTTGTTAGGATGCATTAGTGAGTCTGGACTTCGACCGTGTTTTCTTTAAAAATGATTGCTTAACATTTTTGTTGGAAACTATATATTTTTAACATATGAATATTATGTGATATATTAATCTCTTAACGTGTTTGATATTATGTGATAGATGTCTACCTCTAGAACAAGTCCCATTGACTCACCTAATAATAATGAAGAGTCAAATGTAAATTGGAATAATTTGTGGACTGATTCACAAGTTCCCGAAGAGGAACCGGAAGAAGAGTCGGAACCGGAAGAAGAATCGGAACCGGAAGAAGAATCGGAACCGGATGAAGAAATAGAACCGGTGGGGGAAATAATAAAACGGTTAAGTAAAAGAAAATCCTCAACCAACCGACCAAAGTTAATTATGGTCAATGGTGTTTCCGCCAAGGAAGCAAAATATTGGGAGGATTACCAATTCTCCGATGAATCGGATTTCGACGAGAATTCCGATGATGTTATAGAAATTACCCCAACTGAATTTAAAAAGGCAAAAGAAAATAATAAGGGAAAGGGCATAAAAATAGAGAAATCTAATTCCAACCCCGATGAACTTTATATGTATCGTCAACCCCCGAAGTCCTTAAGTTGTAACAATGACCCGGGAACCTCTAAACCACCAGGTTTTTCTAAACCAATGTGGACAACGACGGCTCGTATTAGGGGAACATCATATATCCCTAGAAACTTGGCAAAACGAACCAAAACCGAAGAAGAAGAAACGAGCGAGTCGGAATAAGATAGTTGTATTCGTGTGGTGTAATATATGGAATATAGTGTTCTTATGCTTTATGATATTTGTAAAAATTGCTTGTATTAATAAGTATTTTTTTTATGAATCTAACTCTTGTCTATTTTACAGTTTAAAAACACAAAATGGATAGACAACCCAATATTTTAAGAGACCTACCCGGAGACATGATTGATGAAATCTTGTCTAGAGTCGGCCAGAATTCTTCGGCACAACTATTTAAGGCGAGATCAGTTTGTAAGACATTCGAAGAACGTTCCAAGAATGTCTTGGTTTATAAGAGACTTTCGTTTGAAAGATGGGGGATATCACATTGGGAAACCCATAAGTTACGATGTGTTTACTTTGACGCATATATTGCGGGGAACCCAAATGCTATTTTACGCAACGGGTTAAGAAATTATTTTGACTCAATATATCCGAATATTGGACTTCGTGATTTAGAAAAAGCGGCTAACATGCAACATAAAGAAGCATGTTATGCTTACGGATTAGTAATGTTCGCTTCTCACCAAAGTGAGAACAAGAACATCGGACTACAACTATTAAACAAAACGTTTCCACAAGTGACGGAGTCGGTAATTGGGGTAAGAAATGAGGTTTTTAGATTATTACGGGACTGTTGGACATTACGTAACCCTCGTCCCTTTGATGACGTTACAACACGCTGTCTTATCAACGGCCATAACGGTTATGTTGCACAAGACCAAGGATGGGAAGTAGTCCTAGTAAAACCAGAATGCATGACTTGTTTCTGGACGTATGAATTACGTGTCTTTATTGCCTTTGCCGAACGACTTGTGTACTAGCTAGAATTGTCTTCACAACTATCTTGTATCAAAGTTATTGTGTGCTATATTTCATGCTTTATGTAAAATAAGCGGTATTGTAAGTTTGTAAAATATTGTATAAAAGTTTGAACGCGAAATATTATTACAATCAGTTTTTCATATAGAATTGTAGTAGTTGAATTGTATATTAGCTACTAAGTATGAACTTAACGGGTAGGTACTACCCGAATTTAAACTTATAAAACGCTAATATGAAGAAAAAGCTTTTATAAATGAGTTCATATTATGCTACGAAATACTATTAACTACTCTTAATATTCTGTATGATTAACTTGTTCCATTTAACTATTTTGAAGGAAATGGCACCGACTACTCGACACACCGTGAATATGAATGAAGAGGAATTCCGTACTTTTCTAGCTTCAAACATAGCCGCAGTACAGGCTGCGCTACATACCAACAATAACCTTGGATCTAGCAGTACAGGAAATCGTGTAGGATGCACCTACAAAGAATTCACTGCCTGCAAACCTTTGGAATTTGATGGAACCGAAGGACCGATCGGATTGAAACGGTGGACCGAGAAGGTTGAATCGGTGTTTGCCATAAGTAAGTGTACTGAAGAGGACAAAGTGAAGTACGCTACGCATACCTTCACAGGTTCTGCGTTAACATGGTGGAATACCTATCTAGAGCAAGTGGGACAAGATGATGCATACGCACTACCGTGGTCAGCATTCAAGCACTTGATGAACGAGAAGTACCGTCCCAGAACCGAGGTCAATAAGCTCAAGACAGAACTTAGAGGGTTACGAACCCAAGGATTTGATATTACCACGTACGAAAGACGATTCACAGAATTGTGTCTATTGTGTCCGGGAGCATTCGAAGATGAGGAAGAGAAGATCGACGCGTTTGTGAAAGGATTACCGGAAAGAATCCAAAAAGATATAAGTTCACACGAGCCCGCCTCCATACAACAGGCATGTAGAATGGCTCACAAACTAGTGAACCAGATTGAAGAAAGAATTAAAGAACAGACTGCTGAAGAGGCCAATGTGAAGCAAGTCAAAAGAAAGTGGGAGGAAAACGGTGATAAGAATCACCAATACAACAACAACAGCAATTACAACAATAATCGCAACAATTATCCCAACAATCGCAACATCAATCGCAACTACAACAAACGGCCCAACAACAACAACAACAACAACAACAGCAACTACAACAATCATCCCAACAACAATAATAACCGCAACAACAACAACAATCAGAAGCAACTATGCCAAAGGTGTGAAAAGAATCACTCGGGGTTCTGCACCAAATTTTGCAACAAGTGTAAAAGAAATGGTCATAGCGCGGCGAAGTGTGAGGTCTACGGACCAGGGGTTAATAGAACGAAAGGAACAAATGGTGTCGGAACGAGTAATGGCGGAGCAAGTAGTGTCGGAGCAAGTTATGCCAATGTAGTTTGTTATAAATGTGGAAAACCAGGCCACATTATTAGAAATTGCCCGAACCAGGAGAACACGAATGGACAAGGCCGTGGAAGAGTTTTCAATATTAATGCGGTAGAGGCACAGGAAGACCCGGAGCTTGTTACGGGTACGTTTCTTATTGACAATAAATCTGCTTACGTTTTATTTGATTCGGGTGCGGATAGAAGCTATATGAGTAGAGATTTTTGTGCTAAATTAAGTTGTCCATTGACGCCTTTGGATAGTAAATTTTTACTCGAATTAGCAAATGGTAAATTAATTTCAGCAGATAATATATGTCGGAATCGAGAAATTAAACTGGTTAGCGAAACATTTAAGATTGATTTGATACCAGTAGAGTTAGGGAGTTTTGATGTGATAATCGGTATGGACTGGTTGAAAGAAGTGAAAGCGGAGATCGTTTGTTACAAAAATGCAATTCGCATTATACGAGAAAAAGGAAAACCCTTAATGGTGTACGGAGAAAAGGGCAACACGAAGCTACATCTTATTAGTAATTTGAAGGCACAAAAACTAATAAGAAAAGGTTGCTATGCTGTTCTAGCACACGTCGAGAAAGTACAAACTGAAGAAAAGAGCATCAATGATGTTCCCATTGCAAAAGAATTTCCCGATGTATTTCCGAAAGAATTACCGGGATTACCCCCACATCGATCCGTTGAATTTCAAATAGATCTTGTACCAGGAGCTGCACCAATAGCTCGTGCTCCTTACAGACTCGCACCCAGCGAGATGAAAGAACTACAAAGCCAATTACAAGAACTTTTAGAGCGTGGTTTCATTCGACCAAGCACATCACCGTGGGGAGCTCCTGTTTTGTTTGTCAAGAAGAAAGATGGTACATTCAGGTTGTGTATCGACTACCGAGAGTTGAACAAACTTACCATCAAGAACCGCTACCCACTACCGAGAATCGACGACTTATTTGATCAACTACAAGGCTCGTCTGTTTATTCAAAGATTGACTTACGTTCCGGGTATCATCAAATGCAGGTGAAAGAAGATGATATTCCAAAGACTGCTTTCAGAACACGTTACGGTCATTACGAGTTTATGGTCATGCCGTTTGGTTTAACTAATGCACCAGCTGTGTTCATGGACCTTATGAACCGAGTGTGTGGACCATACCTTGACAAGTTTGTCATTGTTTTCATTGATGACATACTTATTTACTCAAAGAATGACCAAGAACACGGTGAACATTTGAGAAAGGTGTTAGAAGTATTGAGGAAGGAAGAATTGTACGCTAAGTTTTCAAAGTGTGCATTTTGGTTGGAAGAAGTTCAATTCCTCGGTCACATAGTGAACAAAGAAGGTATTAAGGTGGATCCGGCAAAGATAGAAACTGTTGAAAAGTGGGAAACCCCGAAAACTCCGAAACACATACGCCAGTTTTTAGGACTAGCTGGTTACTACAGAAGGTTCATCCAAGACTTTTCCAGAATAGCAAAACCCTTGACTGCATTAACGCATAAAGGGAAGAAATTTGAATGGAATGATGAACAAGAGAAAGCGTTTCAGTTATTGAAGAAAAAGCTAACTACGGCACCTATATTGTCATTGCCTGAAGGGAATGATGATTTTGTGATTTATTGTGATGCATCAAAGCAAGGTCTCGGTTGTGTATTAATGCAACGAACGAAGGTGATTGCTTATGCGTCTAGACAATTGAAGATTCACGAACAAAATTATACGACGCATGATTTGGAATTAGGCGCGGTTGTTTTTGCATTAAAGACTTGGAGGCA
This sequence comes from Rutidosis leptorrhynchoides, assembly GCF_046630445.1. Lineage (NCBI taxonomy): Eukaryota > Viridiplantae > Streptophyta > Magnoliopsida > Asterales > Asteraceae > Rutidosis > Rutidosis leptorrhynchoides. The sequence continues at coordinate 235,477,438 of NC_092339.1, forward strand.
CTACTTATATGGGGTCAAAAGTATTATATATACCGACCACAAAAGTCTTCAACACATATTTAATCAGAAACAACTGAATATGAGGCAGCGTAGGTGGATTGAATTATTGAATGATTACGACTTTGAGATTCGTTACCACCCAGGGAAGGCAAATGTGGTAGCCGATGCCTTGAGCAGGAAGGACAGAGAACCCATTCGAGTAAAATCTATGAATATAATGATTCATAATAACATTACTACTCAAATAAAGGAGGCGCAACAAGGAGTTTTAAAAGAGGGAAATTTAAAGGATGAAATACCCAAAGGATCGGAGAAGCATCTTAATATTCGGGAAGACGGAACCCGGTATAGGGCTGAAAGGATTTGGGTACCAAAATTTGGAGATATGAGAGAAATGGTACTTAGAGAAGCTCATAAAACCAGATACTCAATACATCCTGGAACGGGGAAGATGTACAAGGATCTCAAGAAACATTTTTGGTGGCCGGGTATGAAAGCCGATGTTGCTAAATACGTAGGAGAATGTTTGACGTGTTCTAAGGTCAAAGCTGAGCATCAGAAACCATCAGGTCTACTTCAACAACCCGAAATCCCGGAATGGAAATGGGAAAACATTACCATGGATTTCATCACTAAATTGCCAAGGACTGCAAGTGGTTTTGATACTATTTGGGTAATAGTTGATCGTCTCACCAAATCAGCACACTTCCTACCAATAAGAGAAGATGACAAGATGGAGAAGTTAGCACGACTGTATTTGAAGGAAGTCATCTCTAGACATGGAATACCAATCTCTATTATCTCTGATAGGGATGGCAGATTTATTTCAAGATTCTGGCAGACATTACAGCAAGCATTAGGAACTCGTCTAGACATGAGTACTGCCTATCATCCACAAACTGATGGGCAGAGCGAAAGGACGATACAAACGCTTGAAGACATGCTACGAGCATGTGTTATTGATTTCGGAAACAGTTGGGATCGACATCTACCGTTAGCAGAATTTTCCTACAACAACAGCTACCATTCAAGCATTGAGATGGCGCCGTTTGAAGCACTTTATGGTAGAAAGTGCAGGTCTCCGATTTGTTGGAGTGAAGTGGGGGATAGACAGATTACGGGTCAGGAGATTATACAAGAAACTACCGAGAAGATCATCCAAATTCAACAACGGTTGAAAACCGCCCAAAGTCGACAAAAGAGCTACGCTGACATTAAAAGAAAAGATATAGAATTTGAAATTGGAGAGATGGTCATGCTTAAAGTTGCACCTTGGAAAGGCGTTGTTCGATTTGGTAAACGAGGGAAATTAAATTCAAGGTATATTGGACCATTCAAGATTATTGATCGTGTCGGACCAGTAGCTTACCGACTTGAGTTACCTCAACAACTCGCGGCTGTACATAACACTTTCCACGTCTCGAATTTGAAGAAATGTTTTGCTAAAGAAGATCTCACTATTCCATTAGATGAAATCCAAATCAACGAAAAACTTCAATTCATCGAAGAACCCGTCGAAATAATGGATCGTGAGGTTAAAAGACTTAAGCAAAACAAGATACCAATTGTTAAGGTTCGATGGAATGCTCGTAGAGGACCCGAGTTCACCTGGGAGCGTGAAGATCAGATGAAGAAGAAATACCCGCATCTATTTCCAGAAGATTCGTCAACACCTTCAACAGCTTAAAATTTCGGGACGAAATTTATTTAACGGGTAGGTACTGTAGTGACCCGAACTTTTCCATGTTTATATATATTAATTGAGATTGATATTTACATGATTAAAGGTTTCCAACATGTTAAGCAATCAAACTTGTTAAGACTTGATTAATTGAAATAGGTTTCATATAGACAATTGACCACCCAAGTTGACCGGTGATTCACGAACGTTAAAACTTGTAAAAAAACTATATGATGACATATATATGGTTATATATATAGTTAACATGATATTATGATAAGTAAACATATCATTAATTATATTAACAATGAACTACATATGTAAAAACAAGACTACTAACTTAATGATTTTGAAACGAGACATATATGTAATGTTTATCGTTGTAACGACATTTAATGTATATATATCATATTAAGAGATATTCGTACATCATAATATCATGATAATATAATAATTTAAAATCTCTTTTGATATTATAAACATTGGGTTAACAACATTTAACAAGATCGTTAACCTAAAGGTTTCAAAACAACACTTACATGTAACGACTAACGATGACTTAACGACTCAGTTAAAATGTATATACATGTAGTATTTTAATATGTATTTATACACTTTTGAAAGACTTCAATACACTTATCAAAATACTTCTACTTAACAAAAATGCTTACAATTACATTCTCGTTCAGTTTCATCAACAATTCTACTCGTATGCACCCGTATTCGTACTCGTACAATACACAGCTTTTAGATGTATGTACTATTGGTATATACACTCCAATGATCAGCTCTTAGCAGCCCATGTGAGTCACCTAACACATGTGGGAACCATCATTTGGCAACTAGCATGAAATATCTCATAAGATTACAAAAATATGAGTAATCATTCATGACTTATTTACATGAAAACAAAATTTCATATCCTTTATATCTAATCCATACACCAACGACCAAAAACACCTACAAACACTTTCATTCTTCAATTTTCTTCATCTAATTGAACTCTCTCAAGTTCTATCTTCAAGTTCTAAGTGTTCTTCATAAATTCCAAAAGTTCTAGTTTCATAAAATCAAGAATACTTTCAAGTTTGCTAGCTCACTTCCAATCTTGTAAGGTGATCATCCAACCTCAAGAAATCTTTGTTTCTTACAGTAGGTTATCATTCTAATACAAGGTAATAATCATATTCAAACTTTGGTTCAATTTCTATAACTATAACAATCTTATTTCAAGTGATGATCTTACTTGAACTTGTTTTCGTGTCATGATTTTGCTTCAAGAACTTTGAGCCATCCAAGGATCCATTGAAGCTAGATCCATTTTTCTCTTTTCCAGTAGGTTCATCCAAGGAACTTAAGGTAGTAATGATGTTCATAACATCATTAGATTCATACATATAAAGCTATCTTATTCGAAGGTTTAAACTTGTAATCACTAGAACATAGTTTAGTTAATTCTAAACTTGTTCGCAAACAAAAGTTAATCCTTCTAACTTGACTTTTAAAATCAACTAAACACATGTTCTATATCTATATGATATGCTAACTTAATGATTTAAAACCTGGAAACACGAAAAACACCGTAAAACCGGATTTACGCCGTCGTAGTAACACCGCGGGCTGTTTTGGGTTAGTTAATTAAAAACTATGATAAACTTTGATTTAAAAGTTGTTATTCTGAGAAAATGATTTTTATTATGAACATGAAACTATATCCTAAAATTATGGTTAAACTCAAAGTGGAAGTATGTTTTCTAAAATGGTCATCTAGACGTCGTTCTTTCGACTGAAATGACTACCTTTACAAAAACGACTTGTAACTTATTTTTTCGACTAGAAACATATATTTTTTTTGTTTAGATTCATAAAATAGAGTTCAATATGAAACCATAGCAATTTGATTCACTCAAAACGGATTTAAAATGAAGAAGTTATGGGTAAAACAAGATTGGATAATTTTTCTCATTTTAGCTACGTGAAAATTGGTAACAAATCTATTCCAACCATAACTTAATCAACTTGTATTATATATTATGTAATCTTGAGATACCATAGACACGTATACAATGTTTCGACCTATCATGTCGACACATCTATATATATTTCGGAACAACCATAGACACTCTATATGTGAATGTTGGAGTTAGCTATACAGGGTTGAGGTTGATTCCAAAATATATATAGTTTGAGTTGTGATCAATACTGAGATACGTATACACTGGGTCGTGGATTGATTCAAGATAATATTTATCGATTTATTTCTGTACATCTAACTGTGGACAACTAGTTGTAGGTTACTAACGAGGACAGCTGACTTAATAAACTTAAAACATCAAAATATATTAAAAGTGTTGTAAATATATTTTGAACATACTTTGATATATATGTATATATTGTTATAGGTTCGTGAATCAACCAGTGGCCAAGTCTTACTTCCCGACGAAGTAAAAATCTGTGAAAGTGAGTTATAGTCCCACTTTTAAAATCTAATATTTTTGGGATGAGAATACATGCAGGTTTTATAAATGATTTACAAAATAGACACAAGTACGTGAAACTACATTCTATGGTTGAATTATCGAAATCGAATATGCCCCTTTTTATTAAGTCTGGTAATCTAAGAATTAGGGAACAGACACCCTAATTGACGCGAATCCTAAAGGTAGATCTATTGGGCCTAACAAACCCCATCCAAAGTACCGGATGCTTTAGTACTTCGAAATTTATATCATATCCGAAGGGTGTCCCGGAATGATGGGGATATTCTTATATATGCATCTTGTTATTGTCGGTTACCAGGTGTTCACCATATGAATGCTTTTTATCTCTATGTATGGGATGTGTATTGAAATATGAAATCTTGTGGTCTATTGTTACGATTTGATATATATAGGTTAAACCTATAACTCACCAACATTTTTGTTGACGTTTTAAGCATGTTTATTCTCAGGTGATTATTAAGAGCTTCCGCTGTCGCATACTTAAATAAGGACAAGATTTGGAGTCCATGCTTGTATGATATTGTGTAAAAACTGCATTCAAGAAACTTATTTTGTTGTAACATATTTGTATTGTAAACCATTATGTAATGGTCGTGTGTAAACAGGATATTTTAGATTATCATTATTTGATAATCTACGTAAAACTTTTTAAACCTTTATTGATGAAATAAAGGTTATGATTTGTTTAAAAATGAATGCAGTCTTTGAAAAACGTCTCATATAGAGGTCAAAACCTCGCAACGAAATCAATTAATATGGAACGTTTTTAATCAATAAGAACGGGACATTTCAACGAGAACCAATTCGAGTACGAGCGATGAACATAAAAATTCGCATGAATCTCAACTCACAAATCAAAGAAGTTCAACGAGAAGCACTTACTAAAGAAAATATAGGAAATGAAATAATGAAGAAGTATGAGAAGCAACTCGTTATACGGGAAGATGGAATTCGATATTTTGCAAATCGTATTTGGGTACCGAAGTTGGGTGGATTAAGGAAGTTGATATTGAACGAGGCACATAAGACAAGATACTCGATACATCCTGGAGTTGGAAAGATGTACCAAGATCTTAAGACACATTATTGGTGGCCTAATTTAAAGACAGACGTTGCAACATATGTTGGGGAGTGTTTAACTTGTTCCAAAGTCAAAGCAGAACACCAAAAGTCGTCAGGGTTACTTCAACAACCAGAAATCCCAGAATGGAAATGGGATGGTATTACCATGGATTTCATCACGAAGTTACCAAAGACTGCCTGGGGATACGACACCATTTGGGTGATTGTTGATCGTCTTACCAAATCTGCACATTTCTTGCCTATAAAGGAAACGGATAGAATGGAGAAATTATTACGATTATATATAAAGGAAATAGTTTCAAGGCATGGAATACCTATTTCCATTATATCTGATCGTGATAGTAGATTTACCTCAAAGTTCTGGCAATCACTACAGGAGGCACTAGGAACTCGTTTGGATATGAGTACTGCATATCATCCGCAAACCGACGGGCAAAGTGAAAGAACAATTCAGACTCTTGAAGACATGCTCAGGGCATGTGTGATCGATTTTGGAAACGGATGGGATAAATATCTACCGTTAGCAAAATTCTCGTATAATAATAGTTATCATGCGAGCATTAAAGCTGCACCATTCGAAGCACTGTATGGAAGGAAGTGTAGATCTCCTATCTGTTGGAATGAAGTAGGAGATCGACAATTAACTGGTCCCGAGATCATACATGAAACTACTGAAAAGATAGTACAAATTAAGGAGAGATTGAAAACAGCCCGTAGTCGCCAAAAGAGCTACGCCGATGTCCGAAGGAAACCATTAGAGTTTCAGATCGGTGACATGGTTATGTTAAAGTTGTCACCATGGAAAGGTGTAATACGCTTCGGAAAAAGGGGTAAACTGAACCCAAGATATGTAGGCCCGTTCAAGATCATCGAACGCATTGGACCGGTAGCTTATCGACTCGAGTTACCGCAACAACTCGCCGGAGTACATAATACCTTTCACGTCTCAAACCTTAAGAAGTGTCTTGCAAAGGAAGACCTCACCATTCCTCTTGAAGAAATCCATGTCGACGAGAAACTACAATTCATCGAAGAACCAATCGAAATCATGGATCGTGAAGTTAAACGGCTCAAGCAGAGCAACATACCGATCGTTAAGGTTCGTTGGAATGCTCGAAGGGGTCCCGAGTTTACTTGGGAACGAGAGGAACAAATGAAACAAAAGTATCCACACTTGTTTCCCGATGACGCAAAATAGGTACAATTTTAAAATTTCGGGACGAAATTTATTTAACGGGTAGGTACTGTAATGACCCGCACTTTTTCGATCATTCTATACTTATAAGATTAATATTTACATAAATTAAACCTTACCAACATGACAAGAAATCCAAATTGTTGAGACTCATGCCTTCGAAAAGAGTTTTACACAACGTTTGACCGTCTAGTTTGACCGATGATATCACGAACTATATAACATATGATAATTATACGTTTGTGTATATATGTATATATACATATTTAACATGATCTAAGAATGTTTTAATACCTCATTTTGTATTAATAACAATAAGTTACAAGTATATTTTGAAACTACTAACCTAAGTTTTCAAAACGATAACCATACGTAACGTTATTTGACATAAATACTTATGACCTATAATGTTTATACATATATCGTATAAGTAATGTATTTAATCACTTTTAAGGACTTAAATACATAAAACAATATAAGTATATTCACAAAAGATAGCTATATTTGAATTCTCATTCCATTTTTCACAAGATTTCTATACGTATATCTAGAGTACATGTACTCGTATCATACCTAACCTCTATACGTATTTACTATTGGTATATACACATCAAATCACCACCAACCAGCCCTTGTTCAATGCCTTATGTATAAGGTAACTACTTTTGTTATCTAGTATGACAATTTCACATGATTAAAAGATTTTTTTACAAAATTACAAACTTATACACCTTTTACACCACCATTTATACTCCATTCCATTTTCATTTTACTACACATTTCCTTTAACTAAAACACACACACTTTTAAGAGCCTTAACCTCCATAACCATTCAGCTAATATCCATGAAGATCTAGCCATAAAAACATCACTTAATCACCATAAGAAAACTCTTACAAAAACACTTCAAGAATCCTTCCAAGAACACAAGTTTACTTCCAATCTTTCATCCAATTCCATCACCCTTTTGGTTCTAGGTTCTTACTCCTCTTTTACAGCAATCTTGTCCAAGTAACTTGAGGTAGTAACTTTGTTCATAACCTTATTCGATTCATATATATATATAGCTATCTTATTTTGTGGTATAAAATTTTAACAACAAGAACATAGTTTGAATGTTTTCAAACTTGTTTGCAAACTAAATAGATCCTTCTAACTTAACTTTTAAAATACTTCAAGACCTGTAATATAACTTAAATATATGCTAATTTAACAAGGTATAACTTGGTTTTTCAAAGAACATCTTAAAAACTGTTTTTACGACGTCGGAGTGCAACCGGGGGCTGTTTTGGGTTGGATAATTAAAAACCATCTTAAACTTTGAATTGGAGGTTTATTTTCTGGAAAAATGATTTTTACTATGAATATGATAACACATAAAAATTTCATGATTTAACTCAAAGTATAAGTATTTTTAGAAAAATAATCATTTAAGGTTGTTTACATGATGGAAAATGATTAACTTCATAAGTTTCACTAAAGTTTGACCTATGACCTGTGATTTCGAATACAAACTAAGGTATTTACAGTTCATAGTCTTAAAGAGGGACTCGATCCAAGGAAGTGGCAAGTTGAACCAACGAAAACGGAGTTGTAACGAAGAAACTACGACCAAAACAAAATCGGATATCCAAGACTAGTTTAGCTACAAAAATAATTGGAGAAAATTAAATAAATCACATCTTTTTAAAATAACATAATATTTTATATATATGTACTCATAATTTAATTTTATATGGTTCAGGATCACCCGTAAACAATACGAGAAGATTAATCATAAGATCCCATGATTGTACGCAACACGTCATTTGACAACACCGGTACTTTATGTACGCAACACGTCATTTGACAACACCGGTACCGTGGGTCAAGATTAATCTCGACCAACACATATACGATGGGGGTTTTATTTATTTCATTGTGGGTTTATTAAACACCTAAAAATGAACCATTAAAATTGAATTACTAACATCGGACTGCTAACTACGGACTAAGAAATTATTAAAAGTATTAAAAGTATAATAAGTATATATATGTGACGATTGTTTTAAAAAGAAAAGGTATTGATATATTATATATGGATAGGTTCGTGATATCAATCGGAGACCAAGTCGAAATTACATATCTTCAAGACAAAAGTGAGTATATAGTCCCACTTTTAAACTCTAAGTATTTCGGGATGAGAATACATGTATTTTATGTTTTACGTTATGGACACAAGTAACTGAAAAATATATTCTACGTTGAGTTGTACCACTGGCATACTTCCCTGTAGCTTGGTAACTATTATTTACAGCGGTATTGTAAACGCGAATCCTGTTGATAGATCTATCGGGCCTGACAACCCCAACCGGACTGGACGACCAGTATTCAACGGTTGCACAGTACTTCGTTTCGTGACTACACTTGGTACGGTGTAGTAAGATTTCATAATAAAGGGAATATGCGACGTGATTAAATGTTAAGTATGGTTACCAAGTGCTCAACCACTTAGAATATTTTTATTAAAATGTTTATATGTGAAATCTTGTGGTCTATATATATATTGCTGCCGGCATTAAACCAATATCTCACCAACTTTATGTTGACGTTTTAAACATGTCTATTCTCAGGTGATAATTAGAAGCTTCCGCTGCAACATGTTGAATTTAAACAAGATCTTGAGTATGCATATTTGTGTCAAAAATAAAACTGCATATCAGAGGATTTGTAATGTAAAATATGCTAGAAATCGTATTGTTATCATCACATGTAAAGTTTGTAAGTCTAAGATTATCGCTAAACGATAATCATCTTTTTATTGTCTAAAGCTTGTATTAAAATAAGAGTTATGGTTTGTAATGTAAAATAAATGCAGTTGTTCTTTTAAAAATGTCGCATATAGAGGTCAATACCTCGCAATGAAATCATACGTTATCTAACTCGTTCTTATGGTTAAGGACGGGTTATGACACCTTTTTACTCTTTACCTTTTTGGGCTGAGAATACATGCAAATGCTTTATTAAATATTTTACAATATTTATATGTGTGAGTTTCATTAATCCCTTTTTAAATGCTTTTGCTATATATATTTTTGGGACTGAGAATACATGCGCTGCTTTTATAACTGTTTTACGAAATAGACACAAGTAATTGAAACTACATTATATGGTTGAATGATTGAAATCGAATATGCCCCTTTTTATTAAGTCTGGTAATCTAAGAATTAGGGAACAGACACCCTAATTGACGCGAACTCTAAAGATAGATCTATCGGGCCCAACAAGCCCCATCCAAAGTACCGGATGCTTTAGTACTTCGAAATTTATATCATGTCCGAAGGAGGATCCCGGAATGATGGGGATATTCTTATATGCATATTGTTAAGGTCGGTTACCAGGTGTTCAATCCATATGAATGATACTTTTGTCTCTATGCATGGGACGTATGTTTATGAGAAATGGAAATATGAAATCTTATGGTCTATTAAAATGATGGAAATGATTATTTTATCTTAAACTAATGAACTCACCAACCTTTTGGTTGACACTTTAAAGCATGTTTATTCTCAGGTACGAAAGAAGTCTTCCGCTGTGCATTTACTCATTTTATAGATATTACTTGGAGTCATTCATGACATATTTCAAAAGACGTTGCATTCGAGTCGTCGAGTTCATCAAGATTATTATCAAGTTAATTATAGTTGGATATATTATGAAATAGTATGCATGTCTGTCAACTTAATATGTAATGAAAGATTGTCTTTTCAAAACGAATGCAATGTTTGTAAAATGTATCATATAGAGGTCAAGTACCTCGCGATGTAATCAACTGTTGTGAATCGTTTATAATCGATATGGACTTCGTCCGGATGGATTAGGAAGGGTCCTTTCCGTTGGTATCAGAGCGGTGGTCTTAGTGAACCGGGTCTGCATTAGTGTATCTAACTGTTAAGTCGTTAGGATGCATTAGTGAGTCTGGACTTCGACCGTGTCTGCATGACAAAAGTTTTGCTTATCATTTTTGTCAGAAATCATTTGTTTATCATCCTTAGTAAATTACCTGCTTATTATTCTTAGTCTAGACACATCTTATTGCATTGACTGCATGAATATTGTATAGACAAAATTCATATCTTAGCGTATCTACTAATTCATATCTTAGCGTATCTGCTAATTCATATCTTAGCGTATCTGTTATTGTTATCTTTACCTGACAGCTTTCGTAGATTCCTCCGTAACTTATGAGATTTTAGTATTACATATGCATATGTAAATTATGTATTGCAGAATACTAATCTACATCCTATAATCTAATTCTTATCGAAAATCCTTCATCTGATCGTACGAAATGAATCCTGCAACTAGTTCGAGTCCCTCAGATTCCGATAGCTATTTCGATAGTTATTTCGACAGCTATTCCGACATAGATGTTCACCTAAGCTCTGAAAACAGCGTCATCGGCATGAATCAACCAATCAGCCATTATCAATTCATCTGATGGGTTCGTAGTTGACTTAATTAATGGAAACACGCAGAAGGCAATCCCTTCCACCAACCGAAGTCACCTCTTGACAATGAACCTGAAGCGTTTACCGGCGTACCTGTTCGAGACACCATTTTCAGTCTCATTTCCAGGGTAACTTGACAAGATTATATTCTATCCACAATTCTGAACCTTATTCATCCGCTCATTCCAACCGAAAATCATCCTGGAGTAATAAATCAGCAAACTTCGTGCTCGAATAATCAATTCGGAGAATATGGTGCAAAATGTACCAGCTTCAGCAACATCACCGGCACCAACAGTACAATCAATAACAGCACCAGTACCATCAACAATCCATGCTTCAATATCATCATCTGTACTTTGAGTATGATCTTCGTTCTACGTATCGTTCTACCTCATTTACCTTCGTTTGACATGGCAAATATGTAATCTCTAAAGTTTTAGAGATTACTTATTCTAGTTCCAACCAAAAAGCAAATGAGTTTAATATCATATTAACTCATTAAATCCATGAATACATTTGAAGAAAATATATATGTATATATGTTTTCATAAAGATTGTAATTAAAAATTCTCTTGTACAAACTTTTAATGGTGAAAATATTTTAACGGGTAGGTAATACCCGAGGAATATTTAAATTTCACATTAATAAGTTACACTGTACATTCTTCGAATCTGAATCAACAGTCATTTACTATCCTACTTACACCCACAGATATACGTATCCGTTCACCGCAGAATAACCCTTTTCATTCAATTTCATATTTGAATTTTGATCTATCAGAATCCAACAAGTGGCATAATGAAGAAAACATTTGACAAAATAAAATTTGTTAGAAACAAACAAATTAACTATGGGAAATTTTGTTAAGAATCCACGCTAACTGTTCCTAGCTAATTGTTCCTAGCTAACTAATTAATTCCGTAATACATTTTATTTATTGCAATTTAATTATCGCAATTTTAATTCTCGCAATTTTATTTATCGTCATTTAATTTCTGTTATTTACTTTACGCACTATATTTATCGTCATTTAATTTCTGTTATTTATTTTATGCACTTTAAATATCGGGACACGTATACAAGGTTTTGACATATCATATCGACGCATCTATATATATTATTTGGAATAACCATAGACACTCTATATGCAGTAATGATTGAGTTCTCTATACAGGGTTGAGGTTGATTCTACAATAATATATATAGTTTGAGTTGTGATCGAGTCTGAGACGAATACGGGTCACGATACGTATTAATTAATTAGAATATTATATATTAAATTATATAAGAATTGTTGAATTGCTAACTGTGGACTATCAATCGAGGACTACCAACATTGGACAATTAAAATGAATTAAAATATTAATTATAACATATGAAACTAAACAAATCTTCAAGTTGCCACTTGATTTTACCTTAAAACCACATTTGTATCTTGACGATTACAATCTGCGTCCAAACCTTTCGTAATTCTTGAAAACACCTCAATCGAGAGGATGAACCAACCGCATTTCATCTACGGAAGAAAAGATTGATGCATATAAATTTTCACCTGAGAAACCCTCGGCAACTGAGTAAACGTTTAAAACGTAGCTATGCTAATTTCTTAGTGTTATTATTACCCAAAATAACTTTGCAATCCCTTTCCAAATTAGCAAATTTTGTCACAGCTCCAGTAAGTCAACTTTGACTTTTCGTTCGAAACAACCTTATTATAACCTTGATTTATATGTGTACTCTTTTATTATTACCGGGAAACCTTTTATATTCCATCATATTACCAGCAGACGTACCAGTAACCTCGTTACTCCTTGGTTTAAATCTCTCCGACAAATCACTATATTTATCTATTGAAGTCTCATCATGTACTCATCCGCATCTTGTAACGAGAACTGACATACCAATTACAGGGAATCAGCAATCAGTACTTTGAAAACTCACAGCATATCTACATCAACAGTTAAATGTATAACATTCATCTCTTAGAATTTTGATCTTTCATCTGAAATCCTGACAAGCACTCAGTCACAAATCAATACTCTGAATGTTGAAAAAGCTGAATGAAGCAGCAGAAACTGAAGATAACCGTAAACGACCATAATCATCGAAATTTTGATGATAAAGATTAGTATGTTGGAAAAGCTCAGAAAAGTTGGAACTGGAAAGCGGATTGCGCTAACCATAAAGGAAACCAAGGAGAAATACAAGTAACATACCCTAAATTCATAGAACCCAGATAAATCTAGATCCGTTGAAATCTTTAGAGAATATCTTGCCCCGAAGTCATGTTAAAATCTTGTGGAAAATCTTTCTCCATCAACCATCGAACTTAGAAATTCCAAAATATCATCATCAATATCTTTGATATTTCTGAGGATATTTTCATAAAAATTCTCGTCCCAAATTATATACCTCTTCGTGCTTCCTGTGTATCATTATATTGGAAACATTCAAGAGAAAATTTAGTACCGAAAAGCAAATTATGCGAAACTATGAAGAAAGCCGTGGACAAATCACAAAGAATAAATTTGACTTCAAAGAATCCAAATGATACAATGTCTGCTAAAGTCTTTAGTGAATATCTTGCTCCTTACTCTAAACCCTTACAGATAATAGTTTCTATCATCCTCTGATCTTAGATATTCCGAGATATTATCGTATCTTTCATTATAAATATCCTCCATATTTCTAGAGATATTTTTATAACTATTCTTATCTGAAATCATTAATCTCTTCGTGCTATCAGTATTACATCATATAGAAACTGTGAGTTTCTATATTCTGTGAACTTTCAAGCTTAAAATATGAATGTTATTGAAGTAATGTTGGGAATTGATGCATGAGTTAGTATAATATAATGACACTTGATCAATGTGATTATATTACAGTAAGTCATGCTGAGTTTCTAATGGGACGTGATGATTCACAGATCATAACGTCATCATGCACCATGTTACATAACTCTGTCATTCTGCTTAACTTCTGAACATATCAAGAAAGTATATTCTTGATAGTTCTATTCTCAGTGAATCTGGTAATTTTACAAATCAAATTGTGCTATTACGTTCCTTCTTATTTAGAACATTAATAATGTTCATTCTGAAACTTATATCTGCAAATTCTGGACCATTACAAGAGATGCCAAATCACCAGAAGAAGAAACGCAGGGACAAAGCTCTGAAATAGAAATTGGAGTATAATCGCAGCAAATAGGAGGGAGTATTAACTGTGGATGACAATGATTATAGGAAACAGAAAGGGGGACAGTGAAATATAAGGAGAGATATAAAGCCCGATAACAACGCATAAATTACAAATCGTGTATATCAATATTTATCGCAACATAAAGACACGGGAGAATTAAAATCACTATAACCCCAAGAGCAAAGTATAAATAAGCAGATTCCTCGGGTGGAAGTTGGAAAAGGAGAATGATGGTTGCGATAATCAGGATAAGGACAAGAATCATAACTGGATTAAGCATTTCACGATCTTTTGAATTTGGGAATTGAGTATTGAAGTGGTGAAGATTAATGGAACGGAAAAGGTAAAATTTATAGTGAAAATATCAGACAGAGGAATCGAGGCAGATCACCGCATTTAATTATAGAAATCTAAATTTCCTTATTCGCAGAAGAATCAAATCTTTTAGATTTCGAAGATTTTCTTCAAATCCCTTAAATTCCGGAATTCAACCAAAACAACGACAAAAGTTAAGAAGCATCCTGTTTTCTAAATTCAATCGTGACTACGTCAAAAGTTATGGAAAATCTCCATTTCTTCATCTCGACCTTTTATGATAGCTTCATTCATACGCTTCGATTAATCGAATCATTTTATCCATATTACTCAATGATGATAAAACTCTATTTATCAACTCATATTCGTCATGAAAAAAAAATTTATTGTTAACCATGACCACCTCACTCAAATTTCGGGACGAAATTTCTTTAACGGGTAGGTACTGTGATGACCCAGGAATTTTCGACCAAAGTTAAACTTGAATCTTATATGGTTTCGACATGATAAGCAAAGTCTGTAATGTTGAATCTTAAAAATTTTAAACTATTTTATATATGCAAATACCCTTTGACCATGCCTGACGATTCACGAACAATTGTTGAAAATAAATATGTGTACATATGAATGTTTGTATATATAATAATTTGAATTTATAAAATAAATAATAGAACTAAATATGTAAAATGCGATACAAAATAATTAGATGTAATCTAAAACAATTGTATATATAAATATATATATATATATATATATATATATATATATATATATATATATATATATATATATATATATATATATATATATATATACATATGATTACTATGTATAAGTAATACTATATGTATATTGTAACACGTATAAAATATTCAAATAGATTACCATATAAATAAATATGAAGTATAAGGTTAGGATATTATATGTATTTATAAGTTAAAGTATAATGTTATACTAAAATTATGATCATTACTTTCATTAAAATTATTATCAACATTAATATTGATATTAATACTTGTTATCATTTTATGTTCTTTGTTATTAGTAAACCTATTAAAATTATCAATTTACGACTCTTAATATCACTACTATTTATAATTATTATTAATACAATTATTATTATTATTATTAGTATTTTGAAATATTCATTTGTATTAGTATTTATTAATAATAACATTATAGATATTAGAATTTATGAATTATATAAATATATATATAATCATATATACAAACAAATATATATATATACAGAATATATATAGATATATATATATATATAAATATGAACATAATTCGATCCAACATATATATGAGAAAGTTAGATACAAATAAATTTCATATTATGTTCTCTATCGTTTTCATACTGTAGGAATATTGCTTTATGTCACCTAAACTGTACCATTTGATTCTAAGATATTCACAAACTAACAAATTCTGTTAGAAGTCTTTTCCTCTTTTTAATTGTTTATATTTTTGTGTGTACTGGTACTTAAATCTATCGACACCAAATTCTTATCTACCACCTTTCTTAGTGTTTCTTTTTGGTGAACTATAAACATTAACCTCCATCTTCACACCAGCACTTGACACCATCTTCAACAAAACGAGCACACCACAAACCCACTTTTTGTTCGATGACATCTTCTTGTTTTAAACTTGAACAAACAATCATCCTTTCCCTTCGATCAACTCAAATCACCACCCCTTGCTACCACTACCGCTACAGTTATTATTTTCTGTTTTTTTTTGTTCCAACGCCAACGATCATATTCATCTATCTCTCTCTTCAGTATTATTAGGAACCCATTTCATCCACCTTCTTCATCACCGGGAACCATCCTTGACAACCACCTTTCACCAAGTTCGATCACACACCATCCTATCCTCACCTTCAACAACCATCGGTTATCCCACAACACCACCATCGACTGTCATGTGACCTTCTATTTAAAACTCGTAAAACAACCACCACCCTTGATCACTATTAAAACCCCATCAACTAGTCACCTCTATTGTTTTTATTATTCACGAACGAAAATGAAACCCAAATGTCTTTCTGTTGGAAACCAAACGAAGAAACCCATTTTTGTAATACCTTCTCGACCTCGAAACCTGCTGCAATATCACTGTTTCGATGCTACTATTTCTTCTTCCATGGTTCGATAGCTTCTGTCTCTTCAAGTAAAGAGACTTATGGAGTATTAAATACAACACTTATCAATTCCCACACAAACAATTATATGTGGGACAAATTAAAGTATAATGACCGACAAAAATTGGTGATGCATTGGAATTAATTATTGAGAATGAATTGCTTTTGCTAGTGGATCGTTATAAAAAAAAAAAAAAAAGACAACGACTTTTGTGGCTGCCATATTCCAAATTGTTTTTTTTCGGCCAAGATGTTTATTATTTTTTACGTGTTTGTTTATCTATCTCCTGGTACGTATCAACCATCAACTATGTTCCTGCAGTACTGCTATTTTTTTTTTTAATTCAAACAATATAAACAATGATGAAGAGGATATGTAGACGATCATGTCGCGATGATGAATTATGTTGAAGATGGTTATGATGTCACACAATATAAATGTGTTCGATGATGATCATGATGATGTTAGATGATGAAGGATCACGATTAGATTAATGTATGATGATGTTACACGATCTAACGAATGATAATGATACATGGTTAAGATTGGATGATGATGAAAGAAAAGAAAACGATTTGATTACTGCAAACCCTTCGATTATATCATTTTAAGTTATAAGGCTTGTTAACAACCTTATCCAGTCCATAAATCCAGAATTATAATTGGGCTGTGAAACTCGTTTTGGTTACTTGGGCCAAAAACTAAGTTTAATTATTGGGCCGAATGTTATGGGAGTAATGGCCTATATGGAATTAACAGTTAAACTAAATCAGGAAATACAAAACAGTGGAATGGTTAGGGGTGTTTGGTTTAAACAGGAGGTCATGGGTTCGAGTCTCGTATGGAGCATTTTTTTTAGAAAAGGCTTCAAGAGGGGTATACACTCTTAAATTCATTCCTATTATCATTATTATTAGTAATAATAATTATTATTATTATTAACATTATTAATGTAATTATTATTATAGATTTTGTCATCTAAAAGTATTAGTTAACATTATTATCATTATTATTATAATTATAATTAAGAATATTATTATTATTATTATTACTATTATTATTATTATTATCATTATTATTATTATTATTATTATTATTATTATTATTATTATTATTATTATTATTATTATTATTATTATTAATCTAAAAAATATTAGATACATAAAAATATATTTGATACATAATATATTAGTATTACATAAAGTTATAGAATAAACGTATTAACACTTATTATATAAATATTTACATATAACGATTTATTGATTTTCATCATAATACTAATCACATATATATATATATATATATATATATATATATATATATATATATATATATATATATATATATATATATATAAACTATCTAAATATTAACTATTTTAAATGAATATACAAACTAAATATATAAGATATAATATATATATTTGTTCGACTACAATTATGTGTGTTAATATATATATAAATGATATAGGTTCGTGAATCCGAGGCCAACCCTATACTTGTTAAATGATGTCATATGTATTTTTACTACAAAATACAGTATGGTGAGTTTCATTTGCCCTTTTTACTCTTTACCTTTTTGGGCTGAGAATACATGCAAATGCTTTATTAAATATTTTACAATATTTATATGAGTGAGTTTCATTAATCCCTTTTTAAATGCTTTTGCTATATATATTTTTGGGACTGAGAATACACGCGCTGCTTTTATAACTGTTTTACGAAATAGACACAAGTAATTGAAACTACATTATATGGTTGAATGATTGAAATCGAATATGCCCCTTTTTATTAAGTCTGGTAATCTAAGAATTAGAGAACAGACACCCTAATTGACGCGAACTCTAAAGATAGATCTATCGGGCCCAACAAGCCCCATCCAAAGTATCGGATGCTTTAGTACTTCGAAATTTATATCATGTCCGAAGGAGGATCCCGGAATGATGGGGATATTCTTATATGCATATTGTTAAGGTCGGTTACCAGGTGTTCAATCCATATGAATGATACTTTTGTCTCTATGCATGGGACGTATGTTTATGAGAAATGGAAATATGAAATCTTATGGTCTATTAAAATGATGGAAATGATTATTTTATGTTAAACTAATGAACTCACCAACCTTTTGGTTGACACTTTAAAGCATGTTTATTCTCAGGTACGAAAGAAGTCTTCCGCTGTGCATTTACTCATTTTTTAGATATTACTTGGAGTCATTCATGACATATTTCAAAAGACGTTGCATTCGAGTCGTCGAGTTCATCAAGATTATTATCAAGTCAATTATAGTTGGATATATTATGAAATGGTATGCATGTCTGTCAACTTTATATCTAATGAAAGATTGTCTTTTCAAAACGAATGCAATGTTTGTAAAATGTATCATATAGAGGTCAAGTACCTCGCGATGTAATCAACTGTTGTGAATCGTTTATAATCGATATGGACTTCGTCCGGATGGATTAGGAAGGGTCCTTTCAGGAAGTTGGTCGAGGTTGAATGAATGTATGAACATAGTTTAAAATTCTTGAAATTTAACTTAACAAATATTGCTTATCGTGTCGGAAACATATAAAGATTAAAGTTTAAATTTGGTTGGAAATTTCCGGGTTGTCACATCATCCATCAGTCGTACGAGTTGGCTTCCTCAGACGTACGGGTGATCACTCACTCGTGTCATATCATTTAGGTTATATTTTTGACTTAGCTGAGCATCAACCGTGCGTATGAGCCTGTCAGCCGTACTAGTGAGGATTCACTCTTACGTCTGACTAAGTTTAACATAGTCAAACATCCTTATCGCATTCCTGCAGTACCTGTAACCACATGCAAACACAGAAGGATAATAACGAGCGATCATGGTAGCCTGTAAACTGTAGTACCTGCAATGGATGTGGGTTAGATGTCTAGGGACTTACATAAAATGCATTAAAAAATCCCCTTAGGACCTAGACCATCGATTACAATAAAGTAAATGTCCGTGAAATACATATAAGTCCAAAAGTAACATTAGTTTAACATCAAATTCATATACAGATTCTCTCTCTCGCATAAATACATCATCAAAAACAGAAATACAAACTAGCAATACAGTATCTGACATAGATCAACTGGCTTGAACTTGGTTTAACCTTTGAGCATCATTTTCTCTGTTGAGGTATGCATAGTAGACATCGATCACACGTTGATATCTCATAGCTTCCTCTTTTCGATCATCTCTAAACGTAATGTAATGGCAGTGAAGTGTATCCACATCAAATCTTGATAAGTTCCTTAGCTGCATAGGATCTAAAATCCTCACATTGTCAAACTGTATGCTTCCATCTTCCTTTTCATTTGCAGTCAAGATCACTGCTTCTTTCGACAACTCATCATAGAACCACCATCTGAAGTTTTTGCATGTATCCTTGGGTAAGGGCATCAATGGAGATTGCTTCATGTACTTGGCTGGAAGGAACTTAACAACGCGTACAGGTCCACCTTTAGAATTTCTCTTTGTTGGGTGCATGGAAAACCTGGCAGCTGTTGACTTAAAGATGTCCCATTTCCCTGTCTTATACTCATATATGAGTTTTCTCTAAAACCACCTGGAAAGGTCACAATCTTCAGCGTTCAAAATCTTCAGCTTAGCAAGTTGCATGATCTCGAAGTATGGTAGAGTTTTGAAGTGACTAGGACATGCCATGTAATCAACTCCTCCTTCCCTCTTGATCGCGAAATAATTGATCTCCTTGAAGTAACCCCAGCTTAAAATTTTACCCTTAGAATACTTCTTGGTTCTCTTTCCCCTTTCGTAGAAACTAGCAAACTTCGGCTCGAGTTCTGGCTTATTCAACTGATCAGGGTTAACGACGTTCTGTTTCCACCAACTCTGATAGATCTCATCTTCTTCAACATTTCTGTTAACTTTAACCCTATCACGTTTGAAACATTCATTAATCTCATTCCATGCCTCTGCTTTAGCTTGCTCGGCTCGGAGTTTCTTCTTCTTCAGCTCAATCTCTTTTCTTTCTTTCTCAACGAGCAGTTTCTCATGTCCGATTTTCTTGTTCTTTTCAATTAAAACATCCACTTCTTTCACTTGTTCTTTGTATACCTTCCTCGCCTGTTCTAAATCATCTAACTTCTTTCTTTTCACATCACTACTCAAATTGAAAAAGTCACTTAAGGTGTTGAGTGACGGATTTGAGTATGGCTCAAGTGAAGGTATAACAACCTCGGCTTCTTCTTCTTCTTCTTATTCATCATCAGATTCTGTTACCAATTCATCCTCGGATTCAACAATCACATCCTCTTTTACACTATACTTACCAACAGAATCTTCACTCTTCTCATCAACAAACAAATTATTGAAATCACTCAAGTTGATATTTTGTATTGATTCGAGAGGGATACTGGCAAATGACTCTTCTTGTGGACCCTGGTTCTCAGCTTCAACTTTCTCTGCATTCTCTGTATCGTTTTCACTATCGTATGCCAGAGGAGCAAGATGTTCCACTGGAAAATCACTTGGTGTAACGTCCCCCTTTTCTGCATCATTAAAAACATTGGAATAATTCATATAATATTCAGCAGTAAAGATCTCACCATATTCATTAAAACTTTAAATAGGTATCACTAACGGAATCTCAAAAGAGGGTCCTCCAGTTCCAGCATCTTCTTCATCGTCTTTCTCGTCATCATTTCCCAAATCAGAAGAAAATTCTTCTCCTTTCTCCTTAATCAACTTCATTTTACCAGAGGTAATCGATTCGATCTTATTGTTCAACTCCTTCAATTTCTCCTTATTCTCACTCTTAATCACCAATACTTTATTTCTTAACTTATCCGTCCTTCCCTTCTGACGGTCCAGTCAATCAGATAACCTCTTGTTTTCTTCTACAAATGACTCAATATTAGCTTCACTGATCTTCTTCTCCTCAATGGCTTGATTCTATAGATTGGTTATTTTCGTGATCAATGACAACAGTAGATTTTGCTATGTCTTGAATTCGGATGATGTGACCTGAGGTGTTGTGGTGGCAGATTTTGGTGAGGTAACAGCGGCTTTTGCATCCTTCATGAAACCGGATGGTTGTCTCTGAGCTTGTTGTTTCGAACCTCCCTGTGATGAATTTTGAGATGAATCAAAATGATATTTCGTTCTTTTCTCCTTCTTCTTGGGCTGTTCTAAAGTCATCGCTTCCTTCCCTTTCCTCTTCCTCTGAATCAAACTCACATCTTCCTCTGTCGCTTCATCATCTCCTTCAATAATTTCATCATCAACATTACCTCCTCTTTGAACTTCAACAGTAGCTCTCTGATTATCACCCTCACCTTCCTCATCAGTAACTTCATAGTTAGAGTCTGAATCCTCATTCCTCCAAGCATTACCAGCTGGACATCGATAGTTTTCCTTGATCAGATGACAAATAAGCTTTCTCTTAAAGTTAGGTTTCAAACCCTCGTTTCTTGTCTCCTCCATTCTTCGGAAAATTATCGGATTCATTGGCTTAAGGTGAATAATATCCTCTTCAAGCTTAGGTAGATCAGGTGCAGCGTCATTAATGATCAATTGAAGAAAACGGGCATAAATGAGATATCTCTGAGTAGAACTGAAAAGATTCGCTTTGAAGTAGTGTAAGACAAATCCTGAGAAATCGTATGGAGCCTTTAGGACAACTGCCACAAACATACTCTGCACTTTTTCATTCAACTTATCAAATCCAGATTTGCGTCCACTCAAACAGTGCATGATCACATGAGCAAGATATCTAAACTGTGGAGGTAGAAGTGTCATCATTAGTTCAGAATTACCAATTAGGTAACCAGAATAAGCACACCTCTTGAAGCAACCATGAATTCTTTCTCGACTGATCGTCATGTGGGAGCAGTTCTCATCATTAAAACCCAAAATCCTCTTATCACTGTCTTAGAAACAATGATCTCATGCCCTTGAACCTTACTAACAAGCTTAGCATCATCTTCTGATACGTCAAGTACAACATTTCTCCCGAATTCTCTTTGATGGCTGTAGTAGGCCGTGCATGGAGTAGAAATAGCAATATGTTTCCTTGATCTCTTAAGAAATTCCACAATCTCTTTAAAATGATCACCTCTCTCTAGAGTAGTGTCATAGAGAGCGACTTGTGTTGACATATGTTTATGTAATAGATTAGTGGCGCGCGGTTGTATTCTTATCATGTAATGTAATTACTATTTTTACCATGGTAACTTTGTATGTTTTGTAACTTAGGAGGTTGTCATATATAAACAACCTCCTCACTCCTAATTGAACTAGTTATCCATTTTACATTAAGTCTTATTATCCTTTCTCTCATGTGTTCTTGATAACTAATACTTCCAACCCACTAATCATCTCACAAACCGTCAATCTAGGCTTCTCTAGGGACTAACAATTGGTATCAGAGCGGAACTCACTATCTTGCTTGTTAATCCAAGGATTGAAGCTTCTAGACTCGTGTTTTTGGAGTGTTTGGTGCTCTTCGGTTGAGGTATCACGATTTACTCTCATTTGGTCACGAATTTGTTTGTTGTTTGTTAAGAATTTCTATCTTTCTGCTTGAAATCCATGCCATATGCTTAACAAGTTCCAAATTATGCATACTCTTTCCCAAATTAACTTGCTCTTAAAAGGGTTGTGCATGAATATGTTTTGTTGAAGTATGTTTAATATGTTTCTCTCTAAAGAAAATGATAAGTATGTTAAAATGGTATAAAATTCATGGTGTTTTCTGGAAATTTAGTGATTAACTCATGTGCTTTATCCATATTTCATGCTCATATGTTCATGTTTCTGCTGCCATAACTAAAATATAATGATTCTGTCACTCTATTACATGATTTACTCGAAAAATTCTTGAAATCTTTCTCTTCATTTGTGTTAAGGTTAATTAAAGGCCCTAAAGTTTCATGATTCATTGTTGTTTTGTCCATAATCTCTGCTAAATCTGCTTAAAACTCACTAGAATTGCTTTAGTTTTTCCCAGTTCATGTGCTCGAAAACCTCTCATAAAGGACAAAGGACTTGTCCTTTTGTGCATAAGTTTGTACTTTTGTGTAAGTTTTTCACGTGCATTGATATTCTCTCTCTTAAAAGTCAAAAAACTTGAACTTAAACAAACTGAGTTAAGTGTTTTTCAGTCAAATTGCTCGAAAAAATTGTGAAAAGTGTGATTTTTGCTCGAGAACAGTGTAATTTGAGTATTTGCTCGAAAACAGTGATTTTTACTGCCCTGAAACCTTGCACGAAAACTTATGCTGCTCGAAAAAACTTATGTTTTGTCTCATAGTGCTTGAAAACTTAGTTTCCAGCGAACCTGGTTTTGTTCGAAAACCACCCTGATTTGTAGGCTTGGTTTTGTTTGAAACCCTACTTATCTGCTCGAAAATTTAGGTGCTCTAGAACTAGCTAGGTGCTCGAATACCTTAACTGCTCGAATACTTTGCTTGCTATAAAACTTTTCTAGTACTCTATTCTATGTCCTGCTCGAAAACCTCCCGTTCTCTACTCCTTTTTGCTGCTCGAAAACATAGTCTGACTTGAAGTCTGGCTTTGCTCAAAAACCATTTGGCTTATACAAGTGGTTTTACACCAAAACCCTAACTTCACTCTGATTAATCAAGTGATTCTCAACACTCAAACTCATCCACTTACCAATCTCTTGTTAAAATTCCTCTCTTTTGCACCACTCAGTTTACACTACTAGTTAAGATGGCTACTGCAAACCGTGATGCTTTGGTCGTGGGCTCGGATACCTGTCCTCCCATGCTGTTCGAGGGACTGTTTGACGAATGGAAAGGAAGGTTTGACAACTTCATCGACGGAAAAGGAGAACAAACCAAATACCTCTGGGAATCATTTCTCAATGGATCTAAGATCTCACTTCACCCTGACACCGGCGCGGTTCTAAAACCCTATGAACTCCAGGGTGAAGAAGCCAAGAGAGCTCAAGCCGATATCAATTCCAGGTCCATTATCATGCAAGCCCTTCCTCATGACATGTACAAGTCCGTCAGCTCTCTGAAATCCGGAAAAGAACTTCTAGATGAAATCACCTGTCTACAGGATGGATACAGTTAATCCGATCAGACAAACCTCGACATAGCACTCGCAATGTGTGAGGACTACTTTCAGAAACCCGATGAACCTCTAAAGGACTACTACAGACATTTCTGTGAAGTCATTAATGAGCTAAAGAAGGTTGGAGTGAAATAGGAAAATCAAGAGCTGAACATGAAATTTATGAAGAAACTAAATGCCACCTGGACACCATATGGAGACAACTTCTGTGCCTCCAAAAACACCAAGAAGTACAACATCCATGAAGTTGTAGGAAAACTAATGAATCATCAACCTGATGTTCTAGCCGCCCAAAACCCTAAATCCAACCTCGCTGAAACCAGTGATCCAATGGCTTTGTTTGTTAACAAAAGCTCCACCAAAACCCCTTCCAACCGCTCTAACTCACTCAAATCAAAACAAACCATTGCTTCTGATGAGGACACATACTCTGATGTTGATGAAGAACATCAAGATCTCGTCAAGGCTGCCGCAATGTTCAGCAAGCAACTGAATCTCAGGAGATCATCTGGAGGTTTTAG
Organism: Rutidosis leptorrhynchoides; assembly: GCF_046630445.1. Taxonomy (NCBI): domain Eukaryota; kingdom Viridiplantae; phylum Streptophyta; class Magnoliopsida; order Asterales; family Asteraceae; genus Rutidosis; species Rutidosis leptorrhynchoides. Next base: position 235,502,667 of record NC_092339.1, read on the forward strand.
CAAAAACAACAACAATCGAACCTCATCCAGCTCTTCATACTACAAAAAAACCCGAAACCTCTACCACTCAATACCGGTCCCCTGACAGCAAGGACCCCGATAATGTTTGTTTCAACTGTGGTAAAACAGGTCACTTTGCACGAGAATGCGGACTACCCAAATGAAAGGATGTCGAGTACTACAAGAAAAAGATGTTGCTCGCCCAAGATGCCGATAAGGGGATGGTCCTCGAAGCCTCAGATGATGTTTGGCTAAACTGGTCAGACAGTGAACAGGAGCCCGAACGTGCTAATGTAGTGAAACTCACCAACATGAACCATGCTCCTGACAGTGTTTCTTCCGATGATGAGGAAGAGGTACAACTTTACACCGACATAATTCATGAATATTATAACTCTGTAAATAATAGTTATGAATGTGTTTCTGATGTACTGCAAGCAACCTCTAAGAGACCCAATGACCCTCCTATCCAAATTAATGTACCCATTAGAGATGAACTTGCTTCCCATAATCATGATAAAATGCTCCCTGAATTGCCTGATATGTATGTTGACAACTTTGCTAAAATGAGTAAGGACCTTAGATCACTTTCTAGTCAAGTTAGTGGACTACAAAATGAGAACCATAGGTTAAAAGCTGAATTGAAAATCAAAGTGTCAAACAATGCATACCTAACACTTCAGAAGGATCTAGCTGATAAAGAAACACAACTGAAGGAGCTAGAATCTAGTGTGAGACCATTACGAATAGAAAGGACAGACTTTAGGTTAAGAAATGAAGTTCTTAGTGAGAAAGTAGACAATGCTGAGAAAGAAATTAAGAAACTCACTGCTTCTAAGAAAACTCTCCTAGATACCTTAGAAGAAATGATAAGAGAACCTCTCTTCGATCTTGCTAAGAAAACCTCTGGATGTTCTAAACTTACTGCACATAATCTAGAGCTTCAAACTCGTCTAAGACAATTTGAAGAAAAGCTCTACAGGACCAAACAGTCTAAGGTTATTTTAGCAGGACACATCTCGAATCAAACCCTTTTCATGAATCGACCAAAGGACTCCTTCCGAGAGAACAAAGGCCTAGGCTTTGAAAATCCTCTCACCTTGTCCAATATGGCCAAAGCTGAGCCATGTCTGTATGATAGTAGATAATTGATGATTGGCCTACTTGCACGACTCACATTTGCATCCAACAGTGAGGTTGAGGAAGCATTGGCTAAAGGATCAACTAAAATGAAACGAGAAATTGCTCTAATCTATGATAAAATCAACGCTCTTTATTTGAAAAAGAAAAACTCATTTTCATATGAAAGCTTACCTGATTTGTTTAATGAAAGTGAGAATTCGGAAGGTCAAAAACGTGTTGTCTATTTACCAACTCTGGTATTAGAAAAATACATCATCAGTTTAGAAAAGGAACTTTTCGAAAATAAAATGAATTCTTTTGACAATGAACGAAAATTTCTGATGATCATAAAATCCATGCAACACCAAATCTCACTCCATGTGACCACAAATGATCAACTTACTCATGATGTGCATGAACTTCAAAAACAGATTGCTAGTAAAGCGACTACTTTCTGTGAAATGATTTCAAAGTCCAAAGCCCCTCAGGAACCGTCACCCTGCCACCCTATCGAACCCTCAAATGTTCTTGCTGATTCTCTCGGGAAAGAAATCGTTGACTTAAAACTTGAACTAAAAGGATATAAGAAACATGTTGCTCTTATTGAAAAGGACAACATCGATTTGCAAGTAAAAGTTTTAATGAATCGTGATTTTGAAAAAGCCGAAAAGAATTTTGGTCCAACATTGTCACAAAACTATTCTCAACAAAAGGAATCAAATTCAACAAAAGAGAAATTTGTACCATGGGTACCCACATATTCTCAATGAGTTCTTTCCCCACATCACCAAGGCTTTCCTTACACTACTGTAGTGAACTCAAGGAAACCTGTCATTCTAGCTGTCACCATCCTAAAAAACCCTATTCATGGCTCTTGTTTAGAGATGATTGTCACTAAAAGGGGTGCTGATCCCAAACCACCACATTCCGCAACCTTGATGGGAAGGCGAAACAACCCTGTTCGAAGAATAATCCAAGAACATGGAGTGTATGACCACTCGAAAAGAAAAGCCCACAACCACCCTGCATCGCCTATTCTAGACAGGAGAGGTGGTCCAAGCAGCCATCACGTCCACCAAAATATCGACCACTCTAACTCCTTCCAGAGAAATAGTGGTAGATCATTGAAACACAACCCCGGATCCTTCAAACATCCGCAACTACCAAATCTCAACCATGCTGCAAAGCGGATATCTGATGGATTAACCAAGACTAAAAAGCGAAATCATCGCAAAAGAGCACAAAGGGCTAGACAGTCATTACTTAAAGACATGAATCATTTTCAAACTAGGTCTAAATTTGGTGTTTTAAATTTCACATGACCTAAACCAAAACAAAGCATTTTGAAAGCATGGAAACCCAAGACCAAAATAGTCCAAGCATCTACAAGTCTTGCTTCTCAGTCTGGGTCATTAACGTGTAATAGATGTAAAAGACGTCTGTATTTTGGTCATCAAAATCATGATTCGTGTGTTGTAATGAATGTTCAGACCTTGTTGAATGTTTCATCTAATGAACCTAATGCGCTAAATTCTCTGAATGTATCTGCTTACAAGGAACCCGAGATAACTGGGGTCCCAAAAACTTGTGCTTAACTCTGTTTTGCAGGTTATCCCAGCATGTGTTTGGTATCTGGATTCTGGTTGTTCCAGACACATGACTGGTGATAAATCAATGTTGACAAACTATGTCAATAAGTTCCTAGGTACTGTTCGCTTTGGAAATGATGAAATTGCAACAATTGAGGGGTATGGAGATTATGTGTTCAACGGTGTGACCATCAAACGTGTGTCCTATGTTCGTGGGCTTGGGTGCTGTCTCTTCAGTGTCAGCCAATTCTGTGACAGTGATCTCTGCGTGATCTTTGAAAGATCTATGTGATGTGTTCAAACCATGAAGGGAGATAACCTACTCGAAGGAAAACGTGAATCCACTCTTTACTCTCTTGCCATGAAAAACATGTCTTCAAACTTACAACCACTCTGCCTGGTTTCCAAAGCTTCCTCTGAAACCTCATGGTTGTGGCATCACCGGATGTCACATCTTCACTCTCAGAACCTCAACAAACTTGTCTCCAACAACCTTGTTGATGGTGTTCCACTCATCTCATTCGATACTTCACACGTTTGCCCTTCATGTGCTATGGGAAAGATTCATAAATCCTCCCACAAATCAAAAACCGAATTCAACACCTCCAGTCCACTTCATATGGTTCACATGGACCTTTGTGGACCAATGCGTGTTTCCAGTCTTGGTGGAAGAAAGTACATCCTGGTGATAGTTGATGACTATTCACGATACACATGGGTCAGATTTCTGAAAAGTAAGTCTGAAACTCCGAAAATAATCATTGATTTTCAGAAAAGAATCCAATTATCCACCAATATGCTTGTACGTATCCTCAGAACTGATAACGGCACAGAATTTCAAAACTCTGTTCTTAACTCATATCTAGACCATGCCGGTATCACCCATCAAAACTCTGCTGCTCGTACTCCACAACAAAATGGAGTTGTTGAAAGACGTAATCGCACCCTTGTTAAAGCAGCAAGAACAATGCTTGTTTATTCCAAGCTACCCTCGTCCCTCTGGGCTGAAGCTGTTAACACTGCGTGCTTCACCCAAAATCGGTCCATTATTAATCGTCGGTTCGACAAAACTCCATATGAACTTCTTTTCAAATGTCGACCCAACGTGAAGTACTTTCGCATATTTGGATGCGTATGCTATGTTCTAAACTACGAGAACAACCTTGGAAAGTTTGATGTTCGCGGTGATGAAGAAATATTTATTGGCTACTCTCAAGACCGTGTGGCATATCGTGTTTATAATCGTCGAACTCAAATCATTAAAGAAAGCACCAATGTCAAGTTTGATGAGATGTCTGGAATAGTTCTTGGTCATAACTGCTCTCGCCCTGGACTCAATTCTGATCCTCACTTCCGACATGTTCCACTGGCCACCTCTGATGATCTAGATGTGTTGTTTGAAAACCTATCATCCCTCCAATGTCGTCAAACCCCATGGTACCCTCTGAACCGGCTCTCCCCGAATCAATCACAATCAGTTCCTCTACTCCAGCAGTCATGGGCGAATCACCATCCAACAAAAGTAATTCCTCCGAATTTTTTCTTCTAGATGACCTTGACAGTGGAGTGTCTTCCTCAAACAACGCTCCCATTTTCAACTCTCATCCTCTAGCTGTTGAATCGTGTCCTCTCGAATCCAGTGAAGATACTCCTTCAAATGAAACAGATACTAGGTCTCTAGACGCTGCAACCCCTCCTATACTTTCCACCGAACAAAATCCAGATACCCTTGTTCCTCTGTGGGAAGAAAATGCCATCTACCCTACTGACAACACTGAACTTTCTGGATCCTCATCTTCTTAACATACCGTCTCCTCTCTTAATAATGAATCTACTCCACCTCTTCCAAATTCCACGAAATGGACTGCGGATCATCCAATTCATCAAATCAGACGCTCCTGTCCGCACTCATAAGGCTTCCAACAATGAATGGCTCTTCGCTGCCTTTCTGAGAACGATCGAACCTAAAACTGCCTTTAAGGCCCTCCAAGATCCCAACTGGTCTATAGCCATGCAAGAAGAAATTCATCAATTTAATCGGCTTGAAGTATGGGAACTTGTTCCTCTTCCATCTGGAAAAACCGTTATTGATACCAAGTGGATCTTCAAAAATAAGAAGGATCCTCACGGCATCATCATTCGTAACAAAGCACGTCTTGTAGCAAAAGGATACAAACAACAAGAAGGAATTGACTACGACGAAACATTTGCACCTGTGGCTCGATTAGAAGCCATCCGTCTATTTCTTTCATATGCTGCTCACAAGCGATTCACCGTTTATCAAATGGACGTAAAAACTGCCTTTCTGAACGGCATTCTTCAAGAAGATGTCTATGTCGGTCAACTTGAAGGTTTTGTAGACTCCAAACGCCACAACCACGTGTATCTCCTTTCCAAGGATCTTTATGGTCTAAAACAGGCGTCCAGGGCGTGGTATGAAAGCCTGACCGCATTTCTTCTCAAGAACTTCTCACGTGGAACCATTGACACGACTCTATTCATCAGAAAACAGAAAGAACACATCTTGTTAATTCAAGTCTATGTTGATGAAATCATCTTCGGCTCCACTTCCCCCGCTATCTGCTATGAGTTTTCTGAACTCATGAAGAACAAGTTTGAAATGAGCATGCTTGAAGAACTCCATTTCTTTCTAGGATTAGAAGTTAAACAACTTCCAAAGGGGATTTTCATCGGTCAATCAAATTACATTTCTGATATGTTCAAAAAGTTTAACATTCCTGAGGTGAAAATCAGCCCCACTCCAATGTCAATCAACATATCATTACATGCTGATCTGGATGGTCAATCTTTCGATCAAACTCTCTATAGGAGCCTCATTGGCTCATTGATGTATCTCACTGCTAGTAGACCTGACATCATGTTTGATGTATGTCTGTGTGCCCATTTTCTGGCCAACCCTAGGTTTTCTCACTACAAGGCTGTAATGAGAATATTTAGCTATCTCAAAGGCGCGCCTAATCTCGGCCTCTGGTATCCCTTCAGGACTGGCTTCAACCTTACAGCATCCACGGATGCTGATCATGGTGGTGACCAAGTAAACCATAAAAGCACCTCTGGTGGTCTCCAATTCCTAGGTCACAAGTTAGTCAGCTGGTCCTCTCGCAAGCAAAACTGTATCTCTCTTTCCACTACTGAATCTGAGTACATTACTGCTGCAAGCTGTTGCTCCCAAGTACTGTGGATGCAGTCCCAACTACTTGACTATGGATTCAAATTCCACAAAATCCCAATCTACTGCGACTCTCAGAGTTCCATTGCTATCTCTAGCAATCTTGTTCACTACTCTCGAACCAAACACATTGACATTCGCTATCACTTTATTAAAGATCATGTTGAGAAAGGGAATGTTGAATTGTAGTTTGTATCCACTAAAAGTCAACTTGTTGACTTACTTACCAAGGCACTAGATGAACCCACATTTAAAAATCTGGTTTGTAAAATTGGCATGGTTGATTTCTTTTCCATTTAGGAACCTGGCAAGTGCCTAGGGGGAGTGATGCACTTGCCTAGGGGGAGTATTGTGTTTTTCAAAATCTGATGCATCACATTTTGAGGGGGAGATGAGAACAATGGCTCTCACATAAATTACAGTGCGAGACCCGGTATCTTAATTTGATTTTCAAAATCTAAACTGACTTTTACACAAATAACAATGTAAAACTCGCTCTTCATCTAACTCTCCTGAAACCGGCAACTGTCTAGGGGGAGTTAACATCAAAATGTCAGCAATGACGGAGGATGTGTCCTGGTGACTGCCTCAGGAGGATGTGTCTATATGACTGCCTCAAAAAATCAATCAACAAATGATGGAGTATGTATCCCTGTGACTGCCTCAAGAGGATGTGTCTAAATGACTGCCTCAACACCACAGTCAACAAATGACGAAGGATGTGTCCCTGTGACTACCTTAAGAGGATGTGTCTATATGACTGCCTCATGGTTCCTGGTCTAAACAACTGCTAAAACCTGCGAAAATTAAATTTTGAAAAATAATTAAAGCTTAAACTTTAACTTGATTATTTCACAGAATTTCTTAAAATTCTTAAAGGTTATCTTGATGTACCAAAATCCCATTAAAATCCAAATCTGCCTAAAGTTTTTGAGCAAAGTCCATATGATGAAGGTTTTCGAGCAATTATTCCGAAAGTGTAAATTGAATTTTTCAGTCATCACATGTCTATATTAGGATGAAAAGATCACTTTCAAAACCATCACTTTCAAATCTCACTTTAAAATTATTTTTACCAAGACCCACTTGCACTCTAAGAACACCATCGTCATCATCACTGTTCACCTTCATCATCCTTCAACCAAATCGGTATTTTTCTCTATTTTTATGTATGTGTGATTAAATTTGTCATTTCCTATAAACTTTAAAGTCACTGTAATCACCTAAATACATGAAACTTGCCATGATTTGTATGATTACATTCTTAATCTCTGTTTTTTTTGTGCAATGGGGTTTCGAACCCTAAGATCTTGCTTTGTTCAATTACACCTATAATTACAATCTGATAGGATAAATTGACTTAGGGTTCATGTATTTGATGAATAGAACATGATTGCTTCCCTTAATTCATTGTTAGATGCTTGTGTCACTTCAAATTCGAAAAGGGGGCCAATTTTAGGGGTCGTGACTTACTTTGATCATATTAAAGGTTTGGCCTTAATTCATGCTTTTGATCGAGTTAGGTTTATCATAGATTTCACTCATTAGAACTCAATTTGGCATACTTTGTTGATTTTTCTACTTAGTAATGAATATGTTCTCAAACAGACAGAGTGCTCGAAAATCTCATGTTTTCGAGCGCTCGAAAACAGTGATCGTACTAGTGATTGACTAAAAACCTTCAAGTCTTTGTCTAAAAAATGTGCCTGAAAAAGTTGTTGTCTGAAAACCTTATGTGCTCGAAAAATAACTGTATGAAAAATCCTTTTGTGGTCGAAAAATGTTGCCTGAAAACCATTGTTGCCTGAAAAATGTTCAATGACTGAAAACTTGCTGCTTGAAATATTTTGTCTGAAAAACATGTATGAACATTGAGTACTGACTGAAAACTCTCTGCTCAAAATCTTTGTCTGAAAAGTATTCCTGAAAACCTGTCTGAAAAGTGTACCTGAAAATTGTGTAGTGCCTAATAACTCCCTGCTTGAAAAGCTCTGTCTGAAAACCTATCTGAAAATGAGTTTTAGTACATGCTCGAAAACCCCCTGTTGACTGAAAACCTTCCATTGCTCGAAAAGTGCATCTGCCCAAAATTTTCTAAGTGTTGGAAATGTTTTAAACCTGTCTTTGTCAAATTTTAATTGAAATAATCAAATGTTTTTGACACAACCTTTTTCAAACACACCATGTGAACTGTGTTTTCAAATAACCATGTTCATGATACAATAGCAATGTTGAACAATGCCTTTTTCGATGAAGATGTCCCCACCCCATGTGACTACTGGATCCCCATATTACTAAACCACCCAATGCGCAATATATTCACTGAGTACGAGCATGCTACTGAGCGACAGCTTCTCTTGATGCGAGACACCATGACTTACTTGATGACACCCCTGACTCCTTTTCTTTCCTAGTCACTCAAAACCCTGATCGAAGAGTCTCATTCACTCTAACTGACATGAGAAGATTCTTAGGCATCCCTGCAAGAGCTGAATATGATGCATTACCCTCCAAGAATGAGATGTCAGCAGCCGTACAACAACTTGGATATGATGGAGTGGTCACAAAGATAAGAGATTTCAAAAAACAACGTATGGCACCACGATGGGAAGTGCTGTATACATTTGTTAACCGATGTTTCAACCCGATGCAGACTGGATCCTACCACATCACCATTTTCTTGTTAAAGATCTTCTATGGGATCGTGTTCCTGCCAACTGCTGATTTTGGTCGAGTTATCTGGGATCGCATGATAGAAATACACTCAGCACCGCTCCCATCGTACATTCAATTTCAGAGATTCTACGCAAACATTCTCTCAAGCATCGTTGATGACAGCGCCAGAACGTCAGAACCTATTCCTATAGATCAAGTTGAACCATTTGTGGAGCAGGAATATATCAAATATATTCAAAGGAGAATAGGGTCCAAGAATGTTCAAGCTCAACTCATACCTGCTTATTTACTAAATCTCAGACCACAAGATGATCCAAGAATAATGAGATATTGAAGAGAGATAGGAGCTCCTATGGATCCCCTACCACCCGGGGAACCTGTCCAAGGAGCTGATAGGACACCTGGTGAGGGGTCTAGTAAGCGAGGGTCCAAGAAAAGAAAACTTGAGGGGAAAAGAATTGAGTGTGAAAATAGGCCTAAAACAAAATCAAAACCAAAGCAGGTAACCTCTAAACAACTCCAGAAGGTTCTTCACGATATTGATCGGAGTGATAAGGATGGAAATGAGGGTGGGGTTGAAAAATCAAGAGAGGATGTGCGGACCGGGAGTGAGATGGGGAAAAAGAAAATGTTAGCCCCCCTTCCCCCCAAACATTAGGAAGCCACTCAGATGCACAAACATCTGTTACATATGAGTTAGAATCGGCATCTCTAGATGAGATTCGCTAAAAACAATCTAAAAATGTGTCTAGTGCTCGTAAGGATTTGGTGAAGTCCTATACTGAACGTTCAGTGTCTATAGCTCAGACTACAACAACAAGCGTAGAGCTTAGCAAATCTCCAGAAATTGCTTCTCTAAGATAGCTTGGAAGTCCTATTTCAGCAGGCCTCACTGCTCAGCTCTCTAGCTCTACAATGGTGACAACTGAGTTTCTTCAAGAATCTCAGGATGTTTTCACTAACATTTCTTTGCAGGGCTCCATCACATCCTCAACAATTATCTCCATGGCTCTCTCACCACCACGATTAACATCACCACCACCTGATCTCAATGCTTCCCCTCATCCGACATCACCTCCAATCATGACATCATCTCCTATCACCCAGGCTGTCACTCATCAACCAAATCTCACGTACATTCAATTGGAAAACGAATTCCATGCTTTTCTTCTCTTAGTTAATCTTTCTGAGGGTGACTACATCAGGAAACCTATCCTTGGTCTTCTCAACTCTCTTCAGCTCATCCTGAATTATCCACCAGTTCTTGAACCAATATCGTGTCATGCTGATCAACCATCTTCCTCCAGGAAACATGATGACCCCGATTCCGGCGGCCATCATGAGGGGGAGAATATCGGAGGAAGATCCACTGTGCATATTACTCAATCTATCAGTCAAACACAAACTCCACCTGTCTCTTCCAGGAAAGGGAAAGAAATTATTGATGACTCTGACATGCCTGAAGGAATGGTCGAAGGGGTTGACTACATAGTAGAAGAAGATGATGTTGCCTCCGAAGGACATGACGTGATCACAATCAACTCTGATGATGAAGATGATTTTGATGAAGTTATGTTTGTTGATGTCAAAGAAGAAGTTGAAACCGAAATTGAAATATCCGAAGCAGTGGTTACCTCAGCTGAAACCTCCCTTGCAATGGTGGTGTACACAAATACTGACGTCGAACCCATCACCTCTCAGTCTGAAACAATCATATCATCCGCACCACAGCTTATCATCCCAAAATCTGAGGAAGAAGAGGAAGAATTCGTCACTAACTTGAAATCCCAACCTACTACGGTCATTGAAGGAGCATTCACTAAAGAAAATTACATAAACTTAGAAGCTCCGGATGAGGAAGAGTTGAATGAATTTGATCGATTTGTCACTCAGGAATACACCGGTGAACCTGCACCAAGGTTTCCCAAACCAACCGCTCCACCACCTCCTGATCAATCCACGTCATCTGATCCTCAACATGGAGAATTCAACAAACACAGATCACTTACGATCAAACTTGGTGAACCTCAATCTAAAGAAGTATTACAGGTCTGTTGGCTAGAGGATCAAGCTTATAAGATCTTCGCAAGTGAAGATATATATATATATATATATATATATATATATATATATATATATATATATATATATATATATATATATATATATATATATATAGCTGAAAGGTTCAAACCAATCGGGTGTTATAATTTTCTCAATGACAAAGAAAAGTTGATAATGTACCATTACCAAAGGAGGGTTTATAAGAACTGGGATGAGTTTGAAATGGAAGACCAGAAAGAGAATCCGATCATCCTCATAAATAGTGTGTTCTGCAGATCATTATCTAAAAGAGTGTATACTCCATTTTTCAGAGTAATTCGTTCAAACGACCATGAATACACGTTCTCGAAGTATGATCTGATTGAATCAATCCAGTTGATGTATTGTTTATGTACAATTGGTTGAGAAACAAAATAAGAAAGACTTGGGTTATCGAAACGACAATCGAAAGGGTGAGAAGGTTCATGAAAGACAGAATTAAACTGGCTTCTCAATATGATCTGCAGCTAGGTGTGGAATCTATTCGTAAGAAGATTCTGCTCTCCGCACCAAATCAAACCATCGGCGATCTGGATTTGTCTTCTTTTAGGATTTGCTATTGCTTAGACGCCTCTGAAGAAGGTTTCATATTTCGCAACAAGATCAAAAAGCCAATTTTCATCCGCAAATCCGAGCTGCCAAAATACTCTGACGGGACTCTCAAGCGTGCACTAAAGTTTTTCGACATATGCAAGCGAACAGAAAACATTGGGAACTACCAAAATCTGATGACAAACGAGATGGCAAATCACATCAACGAACTTATTGAATTCAGGTTGTACATGAGGCAATTTGACACTTCACTAGGAATCAACAGAAAGAAAAACTACTTCACAGGCTCACAATATGTTCCAAGGTTCGAATACAAAATCACCAGCCTCAAATAGTTCATCATTCTCAAACACTATGAAAGGAATTACACTCCAGGAAGTGACGTGATCAAGGCGATGAAAGCTGAGGAAGAAGCAAAGAAAAAGGCCTTAGAAAGTGCCAATTAAAGCTGATGATTAAGTGATGATATTTTTTGAAAACCGCACGCCAAGGGGGAGATTGTTGACATATGTTTATGTAATAGATTAGTGGTGTGCTGTTTTATTCTTATCATGTAATGTAATTACTGTTTTTACCATGGTAACTTTGTATGTTTTGTAACTTAGGAGGTTGTCATATATAAAAAACCTCCTCACTCCTAATTGAACTAGTTATCCATTTTACATTAAGTCTTATTATCCTTTCTCTCATGTGTTCTTGATAACTAATACTTCCAACCCACTAATCATCTCACAAACCGTCAATCTAGGCTTCTCTAGGGACTAACAACTTGATTGTTCAGTTCACCCTTCTCTAGAGGAATCTCTTGCTGAGCAGGTGGGTTAACCAGATTCACTTGAGGATTAGCTTGTTGCTCCCCCTGTCCTTCTACGTTAACTACTGGAACATTGACTTATTGTTCATCCATTGATGATATCTTAACAAACTGAAATATCAACAGAAATGTTAGAGATACAAACCACATATCATAAAATATCAAAGCATTCGCATCAAAGTGTCATAAACTTGTTAACATGATAAAACGTGCGAGTGATAATATCACACGTGCGGCTGATAGATCAACCGTGTGTGTGATATAGTCACTCGTGCCACTGTTGACACGTTTGAGCAGTAATATGGTTTCATATAAGGTACACGGTAGAGGTACTGTTTATAAGTGAGTGAGTCAACTGTATGATGACTCGTGCGGCTAATCACACGTGTCAGCTCTGTCAAACGAGTGAGCAATTAAATCAAATTGAAAAAGTGAGCTTAAAGGTTCACACAGTTGATCATCAACCGATTACTGACTCGTGCAAGTTATGTCTCACGCGTGTGAGTTATGTCACTCGTGCAAGTCTGATGAAACACATATTAAATGCACCTTTAACTCATCGAGATTACATGTTTGATCACTTTAGGGGCCGATTTACATCACAATAGCAACATTAGGTTTCGATTAACATAAAACAATAACAGATATCAATCATAACACACTTCAATTTCATAAAATTCAAGTTAAAAACCCTTAGGGTTTCGATAGATTAAAACTACAAATTAACCTATGAAAAATTGATGAAATCATACCAAGTTGGTGGCGCTGTGATCGAATTAACAAGCTTAATGAACACTGTGGTGGAAAATTCGATTGGTGAAGGTCATTTCGATTGGTGCACAAGTGTGAGCTCCTGTGCTCGTCACCCCCTATTTATACTCTCGTGATCAACCGTACGGTTGATCACACAGTTCAACATTCAACCGCGCGTCTCACAATCACTCGTGCGTGTGACCCAAATGTCTTAGGACAATTCTAAAACATGTCCATCCGTACGGTTAACCTCACACGTGTGGTTACTCGTACGGTTCACACATCAGTCGTGCGAGTGAGCCAATTAGGCAATTTCAAAAATTCAAATTTTCACAAACTTAAGATTTCGACTCGTTTGGCAATCTTAGAGCTAACTAGCACTCTTAATTTGAGTCATAAATCACTAATCCATCAAGAAATGATCATTAACACTTAGGTTGATCAAAAATCCTAACCAGAACGAGGTTATTGCTCTAAACATTCTGTTTCTCATGAGTAAGTCCTACAGTGTAATGTCTTCTTAAGTTCACTAACAACCTTAAATCATTAAAGTCCTTCAAACAATCACAAGCTCTACAAACTTCTATCTTATGGATTTGGTGGCCAACAATATCTTGATCTCGACAAGGTTCTTTCAGATGTCATTGTACATTTAGAGGATGATCAGAAAACAAAAGAACGAAAGAAATCTTTATAAATTTTCTGAAATATAATGTCATGCAACTAAAAATATGCAACTAAAAGACATTATACCATGAAGTGCAATAACATGCAAAATCAAAATCTTTTTGTTGTTATACAGTTTTCAATGCAAACTATTTAACAGACAGATAAACAATCACATAAATCCACATTCTTTTCGTGAGCAAAATGATTATCAATTAAAAAAAATGAATTAGAACTGAGATATTGAACCAACTTCTGTTGTTCAGTCCTGATTATCCAGTCTATGTCTATTATCATACAATTACTGATATCAATCCTCATTAAACATGAACATATTCATTTCGGACACTTCGACAATCATGTTGGCATTAATTACATGAACATTATAAAGTAGTGATTTTTGAGATCACGCTAAGTTCATTGATCCTTGATTCTTTCATCACTTATGATTGTGCGTTTTTATTATGTTTTCAATTCATTACGCGTAACTTTTCGTTATCTCTTTCCATGTACTTCATTCAAATTGAACAGGTTGGTTCTCACGATTTTTTGAATAACCCTGTCAGCCTTTGGCTTCTACCAGTGTGTTGATAATCTTCAATCCAGTTGGTACGACAGATCTTAGAGTATATTGGATTAACCGAATAGGCGCATTATTTACCGCGGGGATTGGTCTACAGGTAAAGCAGACTTGCATGATGACCAGTCGTTACACGAAATAAATCTCAAGGCCCTTAACTTCTTTATGTTCAAATTGACATGGAAAACGGAATCGAAAGTTAAACTTTCATATATATATATATATATATATATATATATATATATATATATATATATATATATATATATATATATATATATATATATATATATGTATATATATATATATATATTATTTAGAGTATATCTAGGTAAGTATCTTTCCAACTTACAGTCTTAATAGATATAACTCTATATTGCAGATGACAAGAATCTTGATAGTTCAGTGTGAATGTCGTGATTAAACAATTTAAGCTGCGTGGGGGCGTCACACTAAGAATGATCTGAGTTCTTTATGAGCACATCATGAATCAGCATTCTTCATACTTTCAGGACTTTGCCATCTTGATACGCCAATTATTTTTGACTTTGATTTTCTTTTGATATTTCTTTTTCAGCATATCACAGTCTTTTGATATATTGATTTTGAACGCCATCATGAATGGATTTTCCATTGTTATGCATGAATTCATGTTTCTTTGTTGTGTGCTCAGATCACTCAAAGGTGTTCTCCCTTAAATGCTTGAACGGTCCGCAATAAGGAATTATACTTTCCAACCTTAAGCTAGAAGGGACACTTACTTTCGACATAAACTAATTTTCTCTGATAGGGGATACCCTCAACCGACTGTTGAGTTCCTCAACAATTATCATTAGATACAATTTTGGAGATAATTAGGTGACTACCTTCAAATGCTATAGATCGTTCATGACTTCTGAATCTTAGATGATCGTTATTCTTATTTTGATTGTCTAATGCCAAGAATTCATAAGTCACATTTATCAGTACATCACACAACAGATAAACATAAACGTTCAAATCAATCCTTACTAATCAAATATATCAATTCTTAGTATAGTAATTTCTTCATCTCCATTATATTAATCAAAACAAGCTCATTTTCGGAATTTTTCAACTTTTTGGGGTTTTCTGGTGATGCATTTTACACTTTTTAGGTATTTTATGTTGAAACATATACTCCCCCTAAAATACTAAAACATAAAATCTTTTTGTCTTTTAGCATTTTAACAAAAGAAACAGAAAATAACTACAGACTAGCATGCAAACATGCGATAAATCGTGCAGAGAACTGTAGACAGGAAGCAAAAATATGCAATATAGATAATAATAAACTCAAATCTATATGTCATGCATCCTACATGCAAAGTCTAAAAGTTAGATTAACCCTCACAAACAACATCCGAAATTACTTTGTCTCGATCAACAATGCCATTCATCTCTAAAAGTAGCAAGAACCTAGGTTTATCAAAAGCCTTAGTGAAAAGATTAGCCCTCTGGTCCTTAGTACCTATTCTTTTAACGTCAATTATCTTTTTCTCATGGCAATCCCTAAGAAAATGATATTTAACACCTATGTGTTTAGTCTTAGAATGTTGCACATGATTCTTAGTAATTGCAATAGCAGCAGTATTATCAATATAAAGAGGAGAGAAAGAGATTCTTAGTCCGTAATCGCGAAGTTGTTGTTGGATCCAAACAACTTGCGAACAGCAACTAGCAGCAGCGATATATCCAGCTTCACACGTGGAAAGCGCAACTGCAGTTTGTTTCTTGCACTGCCCAGTCACCAGCCTTTCACCTAAGAATTGACATCCTCCTGATATAGATTTGTTGTTGATTTTGAAACCTGCATAGTCTGAATCACTATATGCTACAAGATCAAACTTGTCTTTGTTCAAATACCAGATGCCGAGATTTGGAGAATGTAACAGATAGCGAAGAATTCTTTTGGCAGCTGTAAGATGAACTGTATTCATATTAACTTGATAACGAGCACACAGACATGTTTTGAACATAATATCCGGCCTAGATGAAGTGAGATACATGAGCGATCTGATGATTGCTCGATAGTATGTAGGAACAACAGGCTCCCCTTCATAGTCTAACGAAATACCATGATTCACAGCTAGCGGGGTCGACACAGGATGTTCTTGAGTCATACCGAAATGTTTGAGTATATCATTTACATACTTTGCTTGATGAAGAAAAATTCCATTATCAGTCTGTTCGACTTGTAAACCAAGAAAGTAGTGTAAGAGACCCAATTTGCTCATTTTGAATTCGTCCTTCATAACCTGTTCAAACTCATCGACGAGTTCCTGCATAATAGAACCAAAAATAATGTCGTCTACATAGATCTGGACCAAAATAATATCATCATCTTTAACCTTCGTTAACAGAGTACAATCTACCGTGCCCATTTGATAACCTTTTTCAATCTGATAACTTGACAAACGTCCATACCAAGCTCTTGGGGCTTGATGTAAACCATATATGGCTCTTCGTAAAGGGTAAACTTTGTCAGGATGAAAATGATCTTCAAAACCCGGTGGTTGATTGACATATACTCTTTCATTTAGCTTGCCATAAATAAATGAACTCTTGACATCCATTTGAAACACTTTGAACTTCATAAATGAAGCAAAAGTCAAGAAAATGCGAATGGCTTCCAATCTGGCAACATGAACAAAAACTTCATCATAATCGAATTCAGGATCTTGCTGATAACCTTTAGTAACTAATCTTGCTTTGTTACGGATAACATTGCCATCTTCATCAAACTTGCACTTCCAAACCCATTTGAGATCAATTACTTTAGCACCATGCAGCTTAGTAACTAGCTTCCAAATATCTAAACGATGGAATTGCTGAATTTCTTCTTGCATAGCCATAACCCAATCAACATGTTTCAAGGCTTCTTTTTTTGTCTTTGGCTCTATTCTAGAAATATAACATGAGTACTCGTAGTATGCAGCAGCAGCTGTCATATGAGTATCAACTTGACCATCAATCTGAACTTGCCTTCTTGTTCTAACACATGCATTTAGATCTCCAATAATAATCTCTCTAGGATGATCAGCTGAAGTTCTGGGAACTGGTTGTGCAGCAACATGTATCTCATGATGTAGATTCGTAGTATCACCAATATCTTAATGATTATCATAACTCTCACTTGAAATATCAGATCCACAGGTATCGTACACTGGATCAACGTCTTGATCTGAATCTTGAACTGGTTCATTGACAGTGAGTAATGGAGTTAGAGTTGGTGTAGATGTAGATACTTCTGGTTCATTTTGTAAATCAAACAGCATTTGTAACTCAACTTCATTCTCCGTCTGATCTGGAGCAAGATTGAATGAGTCAATCAGCTCATCATAGTTATAAATCCAAGGATGACTCTTAGAAGCACTCTTCGTATAATTTCTCTGGACATCAACTTCAGACCATTCTTCAACACATCTTGTCTCATTGTTGAAAACTCACTTATTAGGAGAACTATACCCAAGAAATACTCCAGTAACCACTTTTGAATCAAACTTACTTCCTTGTTTTCTTTTCAAGATGGTACAAGGTGTACCAAATAGTTCTAGATGCTTCAAAGATGGTTTTCTCCCATGCAATAGCTCATAGCAAGTGTTACCCAGTCGTTTAATAGTCAGAACTCGATTCATAGTGTAGCACGCATTTGCAACTGCTTCACTCCAAAAATGAACAGGTAACGATGAATCTGCTAGCATTATTCTAGCTGTCTCTATCAATACCCTATTCTTTCTTTTAGCAACACCATTCATCTGAGGAGCGTATGCAGAACTGAACTGCATATTGATACCCTTTTCAACCCAGAAACCTGCAAGATACTGATTCTTGAATTCTGTACAGTTGTCGCAATGAATCTTTCTTACCATTAAATTGAAGCCTGTCTTTAATCGATTGATTAGCACTTTTAAGTTCTCAAACGTATCGGACTTCTCTTTCAAAAACATTACCCAAGAAAATCTTGAATAATCATCAGTTACAACCAGACAATACTTAATTTAATGCTTTCAAAATGAATTGGACCGAAAAGATCTATATGTAACAATTCAAGTGGAGCAGAGATTGGATTATACTTCACCAGCTTATGAGCTTTCTTGCTCTGCTTACCCTTCTTACACGAAACACATGTTCCTGGAATCTGAAAAGATCGAAGATCAACAACTTCTACAAGATTGTTGTGGACAACGTGATTCATTTTCTGAAAACTTAAATGACCCATGTGTTTGTGTCAAGTAATAGAATCTTGTTCAGTTGCTTTAGAAACAAAAGCTTGATGATGTTCAGCAGTTGAAGTAGCAACATTCATATCTAGCATATATAAATCCGCTTGTCTAGGAGCCTTCATCAAAATCATTTTATGAGGAATCATAAACTCTGGCTTCAAAATGTAGCTGATTTCGTCATCAAATACTACCTTGAAAGATTTTTCACAGATTTGTGAAACCGACAACAAATTGTTTGCAAGATCTTGACAATAGTTCACTATGTCGAAACTAACTTTTTCATTCTTCAATAAACCTTGAGCAGAAATGTGACCTCCTTTATCTCCAGCAAATGCTACATAACCTCCCTTAATTGGGTGTACATCCGAAAGAAGAGATAGCTGTCCAGTCATATGTCTCAAAGCGCCGCTATCCACTATCCGGGTGTTGTTTGCAGGTACCCTGGTCCCCTGCACATCACATTAAGAAAATTAATTGATATTGGGAACCCGCACCCGAACGGCAGTAGGTTGTCCATTAACACCCATAGCTTGAACTTCCATCCATTTCCCGTTTGAGTCCGGTGGAATCTCAACATTAGAAACCGTAAACTTGGATAGTTTAGAAGTAGCAATATTGCTCTTCTGGTTTTTCACATTTTGCTCATTTTTAGAGCGATTCACTCGTGGTCTGGTACGAGAAAAGTATTTTCAACGGCTAGCTTTTTACGAAGGCGATCGTGCCTTTATTTCAAAAGCTCTACTATGATCACTTGATTTGGCAACTCTTGCCTTAGTATCCGGTTTAGGAACCTTAACCTTCACAGGAGAAATTGACCTATTGAAGTTCTTTCTCTTATACTCTTTATAGATAACATTTATCGTATGCTTTTTTAACACGAACTTCATCTTTAACAGGTGAACCTGTTTTATAAGCATAAGATGATCTGCGATCATCATATGTGAGGTCAATCTTCTGTCTGGGTGATCTATATCTTCTAGGACAATTAGCAGCAATATGTCCAAAAATATCACAATTAAAACATTGACGAAACTCCCTATATCCTCTAAATTCATACACATTATTAGAGTTTGAAGATGACATGATCTTGTGTTCTTACAAATACAAGAGAATCATTTGTTTTATTTCTTGGAACATGCGTAGGTGTAACAGGAGGAACCAGTCTGTTATAAAATCTAGGATTTCTAAATATTTTAACAGGACCTTTCGGTGTTCTAACTCTACTTGTCTTAGAGTTATCTCCTAACCCAGTTTTCCTATCTTCCTCATGATCTAGAGCACCTTCAGCAGTATCATCAGAAGTTGTATTCTTAGTTGAACTACATTTTTTATTATTTTCAGCACAATCTTCATAACTAGGAGGGATACAATCTTCTGGTCGACCGTCAACTACGTTTGCATTAACAAATGTGTTCTTAAAAGGAGGAGATGCAAAACTATATCCAATACCCTTTCCCTTGGTGTCATTAAGTTCCACCATTAATACATTCTATTGTGACGCACTTGCCCAATACTTCATTTTAATTGAAATTGCCTCTAAATCAGCATTAACGCATTCATTTTCTTTCTTTAGTTCATTAATTGTATCAACATGTTTAATTAAAGCTTGATTTATGTCAAAGTTATAACATTTAAGATCGTGAAGTTGTTTTTTATAAACTTTGATTTGCTCTTTCAATTCATTTTCAACCTTAGTGGTCACATGGTTAGCGTGCCATTTTTCTTTCATCTCCGCATATGCCTTTGTTAAATTATCTATTGTTACCTTAGATTCAACACATTTAATACATTCAATAGCAGTAGATGGATCAGAAGATACTTGTTGAGCATTATTTGATGAAGAAGTCTCAGCCATAAATGCAAAGTAATCTGTCTTCTTCCCATCATCGAGCTCATCTTCTGATTCTGACGAGTCTGTAAGGAACTCTGATATATCATCATCTTTACCCAAATGAATCTGCTCAAGTCTGTCCCAAATATCTTTTGCTTTAGTTAACCCAGAAACTTTCTCAAGATCACTTTTCGATAAGCAACTCCTTAGTAAGTCTACTGCTTGCTTGTTCAAAGCTTCAAAATCAGTTTGGTTAACTCCATTAATATCAGTTTCATTTTCAACTTCTGAGTCTAACTTCCTGTCCGAATCATCAACTTCTGTACTTACACTCTCAAGATCTGAACCTTCACCCATAAGAACTAACATTTCTAGCTCTTCAGCAATCAGTTTACCCCATTCGTCTAGTTCTTTATCAGCATCAACCAATGTTTCTCTACTTTGATCAGCTTCTAGACTTTCTTCAAACACTGAGGTATCACCATATTTATCCTTCCAACTGTTGAAGTAGTAGTCCTCTGACGATGTTGGTGAAACACTTCCAGATATAGGTGTACGAGGAACTGAATCACGTGCCTTCTTGAATTTGTCTTTAACCTGTTTCTGAATCTTCTCTTTCTGAATTGTTCGAGACAATCTTTCAGCTCTCTCAGCACGAGCAATCAGCTTCTTAACTAAATTCTGATCAATAACACAATTTTCTTCAGATTCAGTGATCTTTGCCATTTTAGCTTTAGGTTGTTGTTCATCTACATTCAATTTGATAAACCAATCATCATCGTCTCCATGAATGACAAACAAAGCTTTGTTCGGACTTTTAGCTATTTCAACTTCATTTACTTTATCAGTAATGTAAATCTCACGCTTTGTAGTTTGACTCTGAGAACTGTAGTTCTGATTCTTGAACAGATTACGATTACCCTGCTTCTTCTGTTTTGTGCACTATCTTTAAAAATGACCTAATTCTCCATAGTTGTGACAAGTAACAGTGTTCATATCAAAACCCAGTTTTGTATCTTTGGTCAGACTGATCGGTTTTCCAGTTCGCTCTTCGTAATCTCTTGCTCTTCTCACAAGATTTGCCATACCCCACATAAAATCCATATTTTCTGCTTCATCTTTATCTAGTTGATGATAATCTTCTGTTGTTAGATGAATGTTACCCACACGACCATCAAGATAACTATTATAAGAATTAACAAGGCTTGACAACAAAGCTATATCTTCACTAATCTTTCATTTGCCATCTTTTCTCATGTTTTCAATCTTAAGTGCAAAAAGAACATCTGATGCAGTCGGTGTAGATGACTCTGTAGTATTTGAAGTAGGCTGTGATTTAGTATTGAGAGAACATGGTGAAACTTGTGGTGGATACGAAGGTTGTTGAATAGGTGCACTGCTAACATTCAAACCATACATATTCTGATTGTTCGTAGCAAAACCTGTTTGAAATGGTACATGAGCTGACTTAGGCGGTGTGTAACCATTTGGACAATACATTTTCGTGTCTTGAACTTGTTTAGACCTCTTGACTTTGTTTAACAATTCTAGTTCTTCTTCCTGACGATATCTTTCAACCAATTATGTAATAGATTATCCGACTTGCCAGTGAAAATGATCAAACTTAGCTTTCAATTCTAAACCTTTTCTAGTTCTGTAAGATGTATTTCCTTCATTTAAAGTACGAAGTGCTTCTCATATCTTGAATGCGTTATCATGACATAGAAATTGATGGAAAATCGGACGAATAAGAGCACTCGTCAAGTTACAGTACATCTTTTTCTCCAAGTTATACTCTTCATGTTTTTCCGAAGGCATATTATGCAACGTATATAATTCATTTGTAACAGGTGAACATGGCCATTGAAATTCAGTTTCAATGTACTTCCAAAGCTTCATGTCCTGACCATCAGACCAAATCTTAAATCTCGACTTCCAAGTGGAATAGTTATCCATATTCATTAACCTCGGATATTTCGTACCACTTCCGGATTCACTCTCAGCAAGGAGTAATCATTGAGTCATATTCGTAATACACTGAACTAACGGTGCAACTAATGCGTAGTCGTTTGAATTAAACATTTTGAAAATTTTAAGAAAGGTAAACCGTGCGGTTCAGGATATCAACCGTACGTGTCACGAATCAAGCGTGCGAGTCACTACTTAAGCGTACGTTTGACTAAACCAACCAAAAGAACAAATCACCTATCCTCTGATGTGCGAGTGATGATCATCTGTGTGATTACTCGTACGTGTCAGAGTCAACCGTTAGATCACTTGTGTGATCAGACTAGTCACTTAACCTCAAAAAGTTATGCTAAACCGTGCGTGTGAGTTCACGAGTGATGTCAATCGTCTGGTCAACCGCACATGTGAGCAAGAAATTTTGACCCACTCGTGTGAACAGCTGATAACCCTAAATCACTCTAAAACCCTAGAAATTGATGCTAAATCTCAATTTCTTCATCCACAAACTGGATTAGCATTAAACTAACATAAACACACTCTCTAATCACAATTACACACATAAAAATGATTCCTTTTTGATCAAAATCACTCTAAAACTCAAAAACCCAAAATAACAAACTCTTTAATCACCAAAAATCACTAGATGATGTTGAAATCACAATCAACGCTCTGATACCAATGATGAAACATGACTAAGAACTTCAAAATCAACAGGTTTAATTCACACGAAGGCAAAATTAGTGAATCAAACCATAACTAGTGAATAAGTGAAGCTTTTTGGAATTAATTTAGTCAAACAACAAAATGATTGTGATTAGATTATCACCTAGAGCTGTTATTCACCTCTTGAGTGATTTGGGTTGAGAGAGAATTGGATAAGGAAAACCAGATCTGAGTGATGTGTGTGTAAAATGAGAGGCTTAACCTAAAATGAAGAACATAACACTTATATACCCCTACTTTTGACTCACCTGTGCGAGTCATCCATCACTCATACGAGTTGGCTTCCTCAGACGTACGGGTGATCACTCACTTGTGTCATATCATTTAGGTTATATTTGTCACTTAGCTTAGCATCAACCGTGCGTATGAGCCTATCAGCCGTACGAGTGAGGCTTCACTCGTACGTCTGACTAATTCTAACATAGTCAAACATCTTTATCGCGTTCCTGCAGTACCTGTAACAACATACAAACACATATAGTATAATAACGAGCGATCATGGTAGCCTATAAACTGTAGTACCTGCAATGGACGTGGGTTAGATGTCTAGGGACTTACATAAATTGCATTAACAAAATTTAACAAGTCAAGCATGCTCATTTTGAATTTGTTGGCCATAAGGTCATCAAATTCTTTGCATAAGCCCGGAGACGTGGAACCAAAAATAATGTCATCAATGTAAATTTGAACCAAGAGAATGTGATCGTGGTTTTTATGGATGAATAGCGTTGTATCAATCGTTCCACGAGAGAAGCCATTGTCCATCAAATACTTTGTTAAGGTCTCGTACCATGCACGCGGTGCTTACTTCAGACCATACAAAGCTTTCTCCAAGTAGTAGACGTGGTTTGGATGAATGGGATCGACAAAGCCTTCTGGTTGATCAACATAAACTTCCTCTTAAAGATGACCGTTCAGAAATGTAATAACCCGTCCTTATCCACCTGGATGAAGTCATCAACATTTGGTCCCATTGCGATGATCGACTCCAAGTAATATCCTTAAATTGAGCAAATGCACAGCGGAAGACTTAATTCGTACCTGAGAATAAACATGCTTAAAAGTATTAACCAAAAGGTTGGTGTGTTCATAGGTTTATCCTAACAATCATTTCAATATATTAATAGACCACAAGATTTCATAATCATAAACATAATACACTAGGAAGTGTATGTAAAGCATTCTAAGTGGTTGAGCACTTGGTAACCATACTTAACATTTAATCAACGTCGCATATTCCCTTTATTATGAAATCTTACTACACCGTACCAAGTGTAGTCTACAAAACGAAGTACTGTGCAACCGTTGAATACTGGTCGTCCAGTCCGGTTGGGTTGTCAGGCCCGATAGATCCATCAACAGGATTCGCGTTTACAATACCCATGTAAATAGTAGTTACCAAGCTACAGGGAAATATGCCAGTGGTACAACTCAACGTAGAATATATTTTTAAGTACTTGTGTCTATTTCGTAAACATTTATAAAAGCAGCGCATGTATTCTCAGCCCAAAAATATATATTGCAAAAGCAATTAAAAAGGGAACAAATGAAACTCACCATACTGTATTTTGTAGTAAAAATACATTTGACAACATTTAACAAGTGTAGGGTTGACCTCAGATTCACGAACCTACATCGTTTATATATATTAACACATATACTAAACAAGTATATATATTAATATTAATTACTATACTTGTTATAATTTATATGTTATTTTAATTAATTGCAACTATTATTTTAATAACCTATATGTTTCGTATATTCATTTTATATACAAAAGTATGAATTTTGTTATATTATATGTATTAGATATATTTTTGTATATATATCTATATCGTTTGTTTGCTAAAATTATAATAATACTAAAATAATATTAGTAATGATAAAATAATAATAATAATAATAATAGAGTTAAAAATGATACTTTTTAGTATAAATGATAAAATGTTAACTTTAATAAAATAATACTTTTTAATAAAAATATTAATTTTAATAATAGTGAATAATAATAATAATAATAATAATAATAATAATAATAATAAAAATAATAATAAGACTACCTTTCAAAATAAGCTTTTAAAAGGAATAGCCATTGTTCAAGCTCGAACCCAAAACCTCTCGCTAACCCACAACACTCCTAACCATTCATCTGTTTCCTACTTCTTATAATATTTCGCGATTTTAAATATATAACATATGTAAAACTGTTATCCTTTTCCACCCAACCTCATCTCAACATGATCATAATCTACTCGACTAAGTATTAATAATATAACACTGATGGCCATTAGTCTGTTTGATATTGGGCCAGTCCACTTCAGCGATTAAAAGACAGCCCGTTATAGTTTTTAACAATAGCCCACTTTAATATTTTTAACAACAGCCCACGTTAATATATTGAACAAACAAATAGCAGTGACTTGTGTCGACAGAAAATAATGGTGGGTCTTCAGTTCCTCTTATAATTAATTAACTAAAAACACCATCATTTACGATCATCATTATGATCGTTATTTTCTTCAACTTCATCGTATATCATCGTTTTTTTTTATAGAAACGGTACGATTAACAGCAGTAAAACAGTGGGATTACAGGTGGCGATTGTGGTTGCGTTTGGTGGTCAGTAACGGCAGTAGTAGCTGCAGATGGTGCCGGACTGAAACAGTAAAATGGAAGTAGCAGGTTCAAAAGTCCGGTGGTGGCCGTTTGATAACAAAATAAATCGTGAAACAACAATATTTTGCAGCAACAAGTTTCACGATTAACAATTAGAGAGAGAGAGAGAAGAGAAAGAAAGTTGTTTTCGTTGGTTATGGTGGTTTTTCAAGATGGTTGAAGTGATGGCCAGTTTAATGGTGGTGAGTGATTGTTGTGTGGGTTGTGGTTTGATTGTTCACGAATAAAAAGAAAAGAAAATGAAGAGAGAGAGAAAAGAGACCGTGATTTTTCTCGGTGGTGGTGGTGGTTATGGAGTTTGAAAGGGTGGTGCTCGAACAGTAAATAGTTGTAGAAGCTATTGTCGACGGTGGTTTGTGACTGTTTCTAACGGTCGACAGAAATATATGCAGCACAACAGTTGGCCATGTCCGGTTTGGTTGGTTTTGGAGTTAAAATAGAAATAGAAACTCAACGACAGTAATAGTAATCACTAAATGAAAGTGGTGGTCTTTGAGATAGTTGTTCATAGTGGGTGTTTAAAAATGGTGGGTTTTGGTGATGGTTTTTCATTTCGCGAAGAATAAAAAGAAAGAACCCAGGGTGATGTAGGAACCATGGTGGTTCATGGTGGTTGTAGTTAAATAGTGGTGATGAAGATAGTGATGCTCACAATTTGAAGGCCAAGGGAGTGGTTTGAGTGATGAGCTATAAGTGACGGTATGGTAAAGTAGAGGAAGAAGACAAGTAGTTTGTTGTTTCACAATTCCATGCATAACACACACACACACACACACATATATATATATATACATATATATATATATATATATATATATATATATATATATATATATATATATATATATATATATATATATATATATATATATATATATATATATATATATACTTGTGAAGATAATCAATCAACCATAGTAATATCAATCAAATATGTGTTTGATGTTTAAGTTTGGGTCCTAGTCGAATAGAAAGATACCAGAAAGTTAGATTAGTAAATAGCTGTGTATCAATTAGAAGTTAGTCTTTGGGGGTGGTTATGAGAAGAAAAATAAGGAACCAGTTGTAGATATTAAACAAAAGAAAACATATAGAAAGATGAAAGAAAAGATGTTTTATTGTATTCATTTAACATATACATATTTATAGAATATTATTACTAATATAATAATAATTATATATTAAATATATAAAAAAAATGTGTGGGTAATTGTTGAGTCCCCAAAATAATTAAGGATTTAATTATGACAAAACAATATTTATTTGCACTAAAGTGTTATGTGCAGCCAGCACACGTTTATTTATGTATAGTCAGCTAATATAGCTGTGTCGAGTGTTTAGTATGCTGCCTAGTCTATCAGCACAAGGTAGAAATGTATTCTTCGAATCAGCACAGGATGTGCACCCAGCAAATCAAGAATATCAAGTGACTCAGCATATGAAGGACCAGTAAGTCTGGATATTAGCATACAACACAAGACAGCCATGCTCCATTACAAGCATGGTAGTTTCCCAGAGTGGTCTACATCAACGCACTATTCAACAGAAGTCGAAGACAAAGTTGAACAGAAAAGGACAGGAGTCGGCGGCTGACAAGTGACCTTACAAGACCACGTGGGAATGCAGAAGTGGAACGCATGTGCAGACATGTGTTATACTTTATTCATACCTAGGGAACACAACATTCCATTTGTTTAAATCAAATGGTAGTGCCAAACCGAATTGGTGTGTTCCAGCAAATAGCTACCTAAGAGGAAAGAAGGAGAGCACGCCTTCTGACACAATTGTCCCCACAAGTACAAGGCATCCAATGTACTAGTGGACAATAGATTAATTACACGGTTAATAGAACTACTATATATATTGTTGTATCCACTATTGTAAAAAACTAGTGGTGTGGGTTTATTTGTTAGAGTCCAAACCGTGTAATAGCTTTAGTTTGTCTCTTAGCTATAATCTAGGTAATCTGTATCAACCAACTATCATTTCCGCCAAGGATAGTTGTGATTCTTTCTGATTTAATCAATAAAGAATAACAGTTGAAAATTACCTGTGACTCTATATTATTTACTACAGAATACTAAACGTGATTAACTGACTAGTTAATTAAGAAAAGAATTGTATTCACCCCCCCTCTACAATACTCCTGTTGTTATTAAGGGACCAACAACTGGTATCAGAGCTTCAGTCTTGATAATTAATATCTTGGATCTGAATTCTCTTATGGCTTCGTATTCAAACTCAGCTTACCTTGAGAATGGCTCGTCTAACAGACCACCTAAGTTTGATGAAGATGAGTATGAAACCTGGAAGGCAAGGTTCATGCTCCATCTCGAGTCTGTGGATTCACTCATGCCTGGAATTGCCAAAGATGGCCCTTTTGTTCCCACTGAGACAGTTGGTAGTGCACCAGCAACAGCTGACACTCCTGCCATCCCTGGCAGAGAGGTTATTCTCACTCCCTCTAGATGGGATGATGAGGATAAACGTCGAGTTGGTCTTGACCCTAAAATCAGAACCCTGTTAGCCATAACTTTGCCTAACCCACTGTTCAAACTGATCAAGGGAAAAGAAAATGCTAAGCTTATGCTTGACTACCTAGATGTCACCTATGAGGGTATGGGAGAAGTTAGGCAGAACAGGATGATTGCTCTTAAAAGAGAATATGAAATGTTCTTTGCCTATAAGAATGAAACCCTTAAGCAAACCTTCATTAGGTTTAACTCTTTGATAGCAGACCTGACCACTTTAAATGTAACCTACACTGAATTTGAACAAGTGAACAAATTCATTGATGCACTGCCATGTAAATGGAAACCTGTTACTGACCCATTAAGAACCACACAGACCCTAAAGAACTTTTACCTGTCTTCTCTCTACAGTTCCCTTTGGAATCATGAGAAGGCAGAAGCCAAGTTTGAACTTAACATGAAAGAAAACTTTAGGTCTGCCCCCACCACTTCAAAATCATCTAAAAATGATAATGCTGCTCTTATTGCTGCTGCTAAATGGAAGAAAGCTCAAAAAGCTTTACTGGTTCAAAAGTTACTGGCAGAACAAGAGTCAGCTGATAGTGTTGAGGAAAATGGTACTGGGTCTGAAGAAAGCAGTACAGATGAAAGTGATGTAGAAGGGTTTGCTGAAGGTATGGCTCTGCTGGCTAGGCAGTTCAAAAGGTTCAATCGTAGTAGAACCAGCAAGTCATACAAAGGGAGCAAAAAGCCAAATGCTAGGTACAACAGCAAGTCAGTCAAGGGTCCTAAATCTGAGTGCTTTAATTGTGGGAAGGTTGGACATTTTGCTGCTGAATGCATGTCCAAGAAACCTTCCACGTCACATGCTAACTCTTTCTCAAAAGCTGATAAGTACAAAAACAAGTACAAAGCTATGAAAGCTCAGATGAAGGAAAGTGCAAAGACTGACAAGAAGGGTAAACAGCCAGAAAAGGTTCTAGTTGCTGAACATCATGACTGGGATGAAGCCAGCACGTCCTCATCTTCTGATAGTGATACTGATGATGATGGTGCTGGTTATGCTACTGGTAAGAAGCTGTGTTTGATGGCCAAAGAGGTAGAGGAGTCTGATGAGGATGATGGTGGTAGTACATTTTTGGCTGATATGAGGGAAGCTGATCAAAACAGAGATTCTCCTCAATGGAAAACTGAAATGATGTATAAGGTTGATAATTTTCGAACTTATACTGATGATGAAAAAGCTGAAATGTTTGACTACCTAAGAATTGATTTATGCAGAAGCTGCAAACGTGAAGAGAGTTTGAAATCTAATAACAAATCTTTAAATGAAAAACTCAAAGGCAAAAATGATGAAATTAAGATCTTAAAAGATACAATTTCCAAACTTGAAAAACAAAACTTTGCTTTAGAAACTCTTCACGTTGAGGCAGCAGAAGTCAAGACCCAGCTGGACAATCTCAAAAGAGTTGTTGCTTCATGGTGCACATCTGCTCAACGCACAGCTAAATGTGTTAACGAGCAGGTGCCTGCCCAAGTTCAAGCCTTCTTTGCTGGTGACTATGCTGCTACTGCTGCTATTGCAGAAGTTACTTTCATGGACCCGATTCTTGAAACTGATCCTGAAGCTGTCTTGCCAAATACCTTTGCCAAGATAGTTGAAGGTAAAAAGGTTGTGACAAACAAATTTGTTAGACCTACTGTGTCCCCACCACCAGCCATGAAAGAAATTTTGGAGGATGAAGTTAGAGCAAGAGAAGCCAGTAACTCAATTGATGAGACTACTGACCCCTCAAGCATCCACTACATGACTCCGAAAGAAAGACGTATTAAAAGGGAAATCACTGAAAACAATTTGAGAAAAGTTAAACCAACTGATTCCCCTTCGTGTTCGAGTTCTACCAGTGCTAAGCCAGCTGATGACCAATCTACTGGTCACCCAGTAGCTGCAGACAAGCCAGTGAAACGAAATACTAGCAAATCTAAGGCAGCAGTTAAGATACCTACTGGTTCATCAGCATCAAAAGACAAGCCAGCAACTTCCCACGCTAACTTGTCAAATGATAAAGGAAAGACAGTTCGCTATGGTCATGGTACTGGTTCCAAAAGGAAAGCTGCCCATAAGGGAAAAGCAAAAATTGACTCGACTGATGAGCTATCTATCACTGAGATAATGACAGCCAAGCTTGACCAGCTAATTGAGGCAGTAACTAAAAGTCGACACGATCCTACTGCCCTTATTAGATCTGTGCATGACCAGCCATAAAAGCCAAAAGTGAGAAAATGCTACAAATGTGGCAGCAAAGCTCACCTGGCTAACCAGTGTACTCAAACCCAAACCCCATCTGCTGCTTCTTCTAGCAAGCCAGTAGAAAAGAAGAAGTCATCAAAGGTGACTCCTTCAGAACCCATCCTTGGATGGGTTCCCAAAAAGAACTAATCTCTAAGTTATTGTGCAGGGCATTCAAAACAAGCAAATCTGGTATCTCGACAGTGGTTGTTCGAGACATATGACCGGAAGTAAGTCCCTGCTGATGGACTATCAGGAAAAGGATGGTCCAGTTGTTTCGTATGGAGATAATTCGTTGGGTTACACAAAGGGTTTTGGTACTTTGACAAATGGGAATGTCACGTTCTCAAATGTTGCATATGTAGTTGGGCTTAAACATAACTTACTCAGCATAAGCCAACTGACAAGCAAGAATAAGATAGTCCAATTCAGAAAGAAAATTGGTACTATTTTTGATAAGACAGGGAAGCCACTGCTGACTGCAAAACGTCATGAAAACATGTATCAAATTGACATGAACACAGCAGTCACAACAACTGATACTTGTTTCTATTCGAAGGCAGCAGACAACCTGAAGTGGTTATGGCACAAGAGACTCTCACATCTCAACTTCAAAGATATTCACAAATTATCCAGTAGAAGTTTGGTGTCTGGGCTACCCACAATGTCTTATGTGAAGGACAGATTGAGTCCTGGTTGTGAAAAGGGGAAACATCACCATGCCTCGTTCAAATCAAAGCAAATCTCATCTGTTGAGAAACCATTTCACTTACTTCATATGGATCTATTTGGTCCAGTGAATGTGGCCAGCTGTAGTGGGAAGAAGTATACACTGGTTATTGTTGATGAATACTCGAGATACACTTGGGTGTTCTTTCTAAGGCAAAAGAGTGAAGCTGCAGATGAAATCATCAATTTTATCAAAAGAATGGAGCTTTTGAATGGGCAACTGGTGAAGCAACTAAGAAGTGATCATGGTACAGAATTCAGAAATGCTACATTAGAAGAATTTTGTGCTGACAAAGGTCTTTCCCAAAATTTCTCTGCTGTGAGAACACCTCAGCAAAATGGTGTTGCAGAAAGAAGAAACAGAACTCTCATTGAAGCAGCAAGATCTATGTTGGCTGAGTCTGGGTTGAAGAATTCCTACTGGGCAGAAGCTGTGAATACTGCCTGTTTTACCCAGAATAGATCTCTTATTGTGAAAAGACATCAGAAAACTGCTTATGAAGTTCTCAAAGGAAGAAGACCCTCAATTTCATTTCTTCATGTATTTGGCACTCCCTGTTACATTCTAAATAATAGGGATCAGCTGGGCAAATTCGATGCTAAAGCTGATGAAGGTATATTCCTTGGATATTCCAACATGTCAAAGGCATATAGGGTCTACAACAAAAGAAGAGGTTGTTTTGAAGAATCCATTAATGTTACATTCGATGAAACTGCCTCTGCTTCATCTACTGATCGTGAAGATGAAGTGTTACTATTTGAAGAGCCTACTCAGCAAGCTCTTGATGATGAAGAGCCAGCAGCACAACCCTCACCAATCCATGCTGCTGGGTTCTCTGATGATGAAATGGAACATTCTGTTCCATCTGTGTCTAAACCAAGTGGACCTACTGGCTCTACTGAAGTGCTGCAACTTGAGCCTAGGTCTGCTGGTTCTGAGAGATCACAAGCTGGTACTGATTCTACTGATATTGATCAGCAACCTTCTGTTGCTGCTCGCTCATCTGAACCAGCTGATGATCAAGATGCTGTGTGTTCTACAACCAGCTCACCTGTTCATAACACCAAATGGACAAGGGAGAATCCAATTGAGCAGATTATTGGTAATCTTGCGAGTGGTGTTAAAACACGGAGGCATGCTACCAGTAACTTTTGTATGCATGTTAATTTTGTGTCTACCATTGAGCCCACGTGTCCTGAGGAAGCACTTCTAGATCCTAGCTGGGTTGGTTCAATGCAAGAAGAAATTACTCAGTTTGATAGGAACAAAGTGTGGACATTGGTACCTGAACCTGAGGATAAGACAAAGAAGATCATTGGTACTAAGTGGGTGTTTAAAAACAAGATGGATGAAGATGGTGTCGTTATCAGAAACAAAGCAAGATTGGTTGCTCAAGGGTTTAGACAGGAAGAAGGATTGGATTATGGGGAAACTTATGCACCAGTGGCTAGGATGGAAGCTATCAGATTGTTCTTAGCATATGCTGCTAGGATGAACTTTAGAGTATTTCAGATGGATGTTAAATCTGCATTTCTGAATGGGAAGCTGCAAGAAGAAGTTTATGTCAAACAGCCTCCTGGTTTTGTAAGCAGTAAATATCCAGACCATGTCTACAAGTTAGACAAAGCTCTTTATGGCCTTAAACAGGCTCCAAGAGCATGGTATGAGACACTTCATGTGTATCTCACTGGTATAGGTTTTAAAGTTGGAACAATTGATACCACTTTATTCTCAAAAGAGATAGATGGTGATCTCTTGTTGGTACAGATATATGTGGATGATATTATTTATGGTTCTAAAAATGAAAAACATTGTCAAGATTTTTCAAAACGTATGTCAAAGGCATATGAAATGAGTTTACAAAGAGATCTGCAATACTTTTTAGGATTGCAGATCAAACAACTTGATGATGGAATATTCATAAGTCAAGATAAATATATCAAAGATATGTTAAAGAAATTTGGTCTGACCTGTTTAAAAGACATAGGGACTCCAATGGCAGCATCCATTAAAATAGATGCTGATCCAAATGGTGAACCAGTCAATATCACTGAATATAGAGGTATGATTGGATCCCTACTTTATCTCACAGCCAGCAGACCAGATATTATGTTCGCCACATGTCTCTGTGCCAGATATCAAGCTGATCCTAAAGAGTCACACTTGCTGGCAGTAAAAAGAATATTCAGATACCTAAAAGGTACTGCTAAACGTGGTCTTTGGTATCCCAAAGACCAGGATTTTGAACTAATTGGGTATTCAGATGCTGACTTTGCAGGGTGTAAAATAGACAGGAAAAGTACTACTGGTGGGTGCCAGTTACTGGGTAGTAGGCTAGTCAGCTGGACAAGCAAAAAGCAAAATACTGTGTCCACATCCACTGCTGAAGCAGAATATGTCTCTGCTGGTAGTTGTACTGCTCAAGTACTGTGGATGCAAAGCCAGCTAAAGGACTATGGTGTTCATGTTACAAAAACTCCAATCTACTGTGACAACACCAGTGCAATTGCTATCACCAACAATCCTGTGATGCACTCAAGGACTAAGCACATCGATGTTCGGTATCATTTCATAAGGGATCATGTTCAAAAGGGTGATGTTGAGTTACATTTTATTTCTACAGACCAGCAATTAGCAGACCTATTTACAAAGCCATTAGATGAGAAACGCTTTAACTATATCATCTCTGAGCTGGGTATGCTTGAGCTTTAAATAAAGGACAACTTTTGTTGGTGTGCTGGTTCTACAACGTGTAGGGCAAACCAGTAAGTCACATTTATTTACTTACTGCCTACATGTCAAACAACCAGCACAGCAAGGTCTTTTATATTTTGGTTACTTAAATGTTTTAAATGAAATAATAAATAGCTCTCCAAATTTAATGATTCCTTAAAACTGGAAACTCATTTACTTCCAATGATTTAAATTAAATTCATGACATATTAAATGTAACAAAAGTATTTTTTATTTAATACAAAAAAAAAAAAATTATTTTTGAGGTTTTAAATCAATTTGTTTGAAATAAAATCTGATGCATTTAATGCTGTATGGGAGTAATGAGTGTTTAAGCCGTATAAATGTCATGTCAACCGTCTGTCTCCATTTGAAAACGTGCCAGTCTGTCACATCTGCCCACGCGCCTGCAGATGACAGTAATTTTCTCTCTCCTGCACTTTTTCACCCACTCACAACGGATAAAAGTGTGTTTCATCTTACAAAATAACCTTCGGTTATTCATTTTTCAAAATACACACACTTTTACTCTCAAAATCTTTTCAATCTTCAAATCTTCATCCTACACTCATCAATGGCAGAACAACAACAGCAATCACCACGTGCTGCAAGCCAGCAAGAGGAACAACAGCAACAACAACCTCAAACAGTCGAACCACAACAACAACCACAACCTGCCCCACAACCGGCACCGGCACCGGAGGAACCGGTGGTTCAAGAACACGTCGTTCAAGGACCACTGTTCAATCTTTACCCCAACCTGATTAGGGCTCCCAATGCACCTGATCACTCACTAATTCGCCTATCTAGAGGCAATGCTGCACATGCCCTCTCTATTCCCAAATCGAAGGTTAACAAAGGGTATGAGGCCCTCATCGAATACATCCGTCAATCACCTTTGGCAAGAGCCATCACCGGTGTACCTTCCCGATTCTATGCTGCCTGTTTGGCACGATTTTGGTATACTGCCACTGTTGCCACCACTCCCGGCAACGTTCCATGTATTCGTGGCATGGTGACTGAAACCCTAAATTGCTCTGTCACCGTCGAAGCTATTAGACGTGCTCTTCAATTGCCCGGTGGACCATTTGTTGCTTCACCTACTAGTGACGAATTAAGAAGGGAGGTGTTGGAGACCATTGGGTTTGCTGGACCAGTGGCACATACACCGTTGAGAAAGCATATGCCACCTCTGTGGTACTACTTCTTTGGGTTGATGACTCAGTGCATGAGTCAAAAGTCAGGAAGCTTTGACCAATGCTCAGATTTTGAGCTCAAGCTTGGTCATGGCTTGTTGTTCAACAGGAACATCGATTACGCCCTTGAAATTTATTTGAGGCTAAGGGAAATGGTGACTGCTAGAGTAAGAACCAACTTGATTCCATTTCCACGATTCTTAAGCCTGGTATTTGAAAGTGAACTGGGTGAAGCTTATCAACAAATTGCTGATCAATCATTTGAGGTCCCAGTAAAACAAGGGGGTATGCCAAAGGATGTACCTGCTGCTCCATATGCTGAGTTGACACCAGCAATGAACGAGTATCTTGCTGCTCGTCGTGGAGCCACCCAATCGACTGCCTCTGGTTCTGCACCAGCTGAGGGGGAGGGTCCTCAGCGAAAGCCTGCAACGCGAAGGAAGCAGCCAGCTACCTCAACTAGTACAGCCACCGTCTCATATACTGGTAAAGCAGTAGTTGTATTAGAATCTAGTGCTCTCTAATCATAAAGAACAGCCCTAGTCTTATATACTGACTACCCAATTCTAGTGTTGGAATCCGTTGCTCATCTATTTCTTGGTAACAGGCAAACCTAAGCGTGCTAAAGCTGGCTCCAAGCGAACCACAGGGGAGATTGCACCAGTCTCAGCTGCTGCTCCTGCAAAGGATGTAGCTATGGAACCTGGTGCGTTTCTAGACCAAACAGCAGAACAATCTAACTTAATTGAAAATTTTTTAACTGCTGACTTGAAAAATGTTGAGGGAGTTAACGGTATAACCCTGGCTCCCAAGCTGACTGGTTTTAAAACTGGTGTCAAGAAGAGTAGCAACCCATACTCGTCTAACCAGGCACTTCCACATTTTTCTGAAATGAACTTATTGCAATACTCTCTGCTGACAGTACAACCAGCAGAGAACATAACTGACCCCCAAAGCAGGCTTGAGCTGGGTCTTCATCGTGTTGAACCAGCTCAGGTGACTGCACAGCCAGTATGTTACTCGGATACTGTTAAGAGTCGCACTCCTACATCTTTACCAGCCAGATCTCTTACACTATCTGGGTCAACATGTGTTGCCAATGAGTCAGCAGAGTCACCGCTGTACTTACAGACACCTTCTTCTGTCTCATTTGAAGGGCTAACCAAATCAAAAGTCTGTCCCCAGAGACCAAAAACAGATGCAATTGTTGAGTCAAATTTATTTGGTTCTACAGTTGCTAACATAACTTGTTCTATTGTTTCAGTTCTTAGCAGGGTAGATGAACAGGCAGAGGGGGAGCAAAATAAAGATGTTGTTATTCCTACTGGTGATATTGCTGCCTCTGCTACTGGTGTTGGCGCCACTGATTCTGTTACTGGTGGTGCTGATGCTAGTACTGTTGATTCTGCTGCTGCTGGTGTGGAAGATGTTATCATGGAAGAACCTCCTGTTCTTGAGAAGGTTATTGACAATATTGTCAAGGATGTTCTTCTTGATGAACCTGTCACCCAGCCAAGAGTGGACCCTGCATTAATGACTGATGAGCCTGCTGATTCTTCTGATTCTTCTTCTATGGAACGTCAAGTTCTTACATAATCGGCAGTTCGTCATCCTATTGGTCCGATTTTGGTTGCTACTGAACCAACCGCTGAGGTTGCTGATGTTAAGGATGCTGGTACCTCTTCTGACACAACTACTGATTCGACTAAGGCTTCTGTTACTGAGGAAACAAAGCCATATGTTGTGCAGGTACCAGATCCAGATGAAGTTGTTCCTAACTTCATTTTCAAGGGAGCTTCAATCTCTCCCAAGATTGCTATGCTGGTCGATCAGCTGACCATTGATCCCGAATCTGCGATAGTCTCAGCCAGCAGATTACCTCGTGAAGAGATGGTTGAGCTATTATCTCAGCTTGATAGACCAGCTAGAGAAGAAATTTATGAGAGGATAGCCCTGCTGGAGCAAATCAATGAACAGCCTTACTATCATGTTTTTGGTATGGCTCCAGCTGCTTCGCCATTTCCTGGTACATGGAGGCCTCTCAAGTTTGTCATCGATCCTACTACTGGTAAGTGTGTTATGCAAAATGTCCCTGATTCGCCAGTACCTTCTTCTTCCTCAGCTTCTTCCTCCTCATCTTCTTCTGATGAGGATGCTGATGAAGGTACTGGTAAGGGCGAACCAGTCACTCATGATAACGTGACTGGTTCCAAAGACAAACCAGTGGATCTTACTGATGACAATGCTGATAGTAATGCTGACAAGGATATCAGTGGTTCTAAGCCTTCGGGCGAAGGTAAAAACGATGGTGATCATGATGATGAGTCAGCTCCTGACCTTCCATCTCCACCACCCCACGGTGATACTCCTCTGTTAGCTTGTGCTGACCAACCTTCAACCTCTGCATACTTAAAGTTCAATGCAGATGAGGTTGCTGATATTTCCACCTTTGCTGTCTATAAGACACTGCAAGGGATCACACCAAATTTGGAGGAAACTATTCGCAGAGCTATTGTTGATAGTGTCTCTGCTGCTGTCAGATCTGCTGGAGAGGCTGTTACAACTCCTATTGATCTTAAACTCCAGCAGGTGTGTGCTTTTGCTGATGTGGCAGTCGAAGCAATCACAAAGCACCACGAAGATGAAGAGGAGCTTCAAAGGCGAATTATCTCTCACAATGAGTACTGTGAAAATATCACCCGACTCCAAGCTGATTTGGATGCTGCTAACCGCAGAAATACTTTCTTAAATGAGGAGAACAGGGTGTTACACGAGAGATTGGAATCGCAGGAAGCTCAAATGGCTAACATGATTCCTGCTGCTGCCTATGTTCAGATGGTTGAAAACATGCAACGAATGGCTGCTTTGCAAGGTGATGTTCGGGCCATCGTTGAACAAATGGCTATGGGTGTAGCCAGGAATGAAGTTAGATCCTCCAATCTTCTGCTACGACAATTTGGTGTGGATCCTGGTGCCCATCTTACTCCAGAGGTTGCTGAGTGGAACAATTTTGCCTTCTCTGCTCCTCAGTCAGACAGTGATCTTGATGCTACTGTCTCCCCTTCCATTACTGCCCGTGCTGATGACAAAAAGGGGGAGAAAAAGTCTCAAAAGAAATCTAAAAAGAGAAAACAGTCTGAGGGGGAGCATGAACATGAAAAGGCTCCTAAACAACCCAGGAGAGATGGAGATGGTGATGGTGATGGTCAAAACACTGGCCCTAAGCCCAGCAACGCTCATACTGAAGCTGGTGGTGCACAGGCAACTGGTGGTACTCAACCCAGTGTGTCTGCCACACCAGTGGATGATATTGGTTCTGGCAGTAAGCCCAGTGATGTTTCTGATATGGCTGTAGCTGAAGCTTTTGTGCTGTCTCAATCTATTGAACGTAAAATGAAGAGGAAGTTAGAGAGACATCAAAAGCGACAGCAGGAACTAGATGATGCCTTCAATGCCAAGTTTGAGGCCTTTGCTGAACTTAAACGTCGTAAGATTATGCACAGAAGATGGCTGAGTCCAAAAGCAATGGAAGTCGATGATGACCTGACTGCCTTTGATAAACACAGAAAAGAGGCAAGAAAAAGAAATGCCAAGTTCATGGTCAAATACGACAAACAGAGGGCAAAGCTGTATGCACAGAGAGCAGAAAGAATCAGGAACATGACTCCTGCTGAGATGAAGGATTACCTTGATTCTACTGAGTCAACTGGTGGAGTTAGAGCTGATATTTTCATGAAATGGGTTGATGCTATGTTAGAACCCAGCTCTACTCCTCAACCAGCATCTGCTGCTCAGCCAGCTACACAACAAAAACAGCCAGCAGAAACAATCATCCTTAATGATGATGATGTTATTAGACAGGGGGAGCATCTTGCTATTGTTCCTTACCTGCCTCCTATTCAACCAGTATCGACACAAGAACCATCAGCTGAACCCAGGCCTATTGACAAATACAGGGTGAAATCTGCTCCTAGGGACAATCAGCCCCTGAGGAAAGGACCCCTATTCGAGGCAGCTGATGAAGGTACTGATGTGGTTGAGCCAGCTGATACTAATCAGTCAGCTGGCATTGAAGACACAGCAAGGAGTGCTGTGATAGAAGACCCAGCCAGAAGTGTGCTGCTGGGTAGTACAAGTGTTGAAGACCCAGCAAAGTCGGTTGAGCTGGGTGCTAAACAAGTAGGTGATGAAACGGTTGATCCTGCTCACTTCACAGTCTGGGGAAGAGACGGCCAAACATTTGTTCTATCTCCTCTTCCTCCCCAGATTCAAGTTTACTTTGACAGAACACAGGATAACCGGGTCAATCAGCATTCAGTTAGTTCATCTGGCAGCTATGAATCATCTATGTATCCTCCATCTTCCCCAAGGGTTCATGACAAACATATCACTTGGGAAGATGACTCAGTAACCCATGGTGAGCCGAACATCAGAAAAATGAACCCAGATGAAAGAGATGCCTACAGACTTCAGATCACTGTTCCAGAGTTGCTTGAACAAAGACAAATTGAACTTAATGAAAGAATTCGTCAAGTCAGGCTGCTGCATCACCCTCTTGATCAGCCACACTATATTGCTGCACTAACCTTTGGCGTTGACATTAGGGTGTACTTGAATAACAGTGGTCTCAGGCTCTCCACTACTGATGAAAGAATTCATTTTGAAGATGCTCTCCAGCTGGGTATGGATATAAGGGAGTATTGTGCTGCCCTTAGTACTGAAGAGGGTAGAAAGATGGTTGAAGCAGTAAGATCCCTGAACATTTCTTATGATGATTATCTGATGGGTTTAGCTGCTGAAAGGGAAGCCAGAGAAGCTGCTGATGCTGAACTTGCTGAACGTTCAAGGCTTCAGGATATTGAAGACAGATTGGCTGCTGACAGAAAGCAACAGGCTGAGTCCCTCAAACTAGCCAGAGCCATTGTCAAAGAACAGGATAAGGTTTTTGATAAGATAGAAACTGCTGAGAAAGTACCTACCACTGCTCCTGTAGTACCTGATCACAATATTGAGTTTCCTGATACTTACTATAAGAGCAGGTATGGTAATGTGATGAATAGAAGATCTAATCCCTGCAGAATTATCAAGGTAAACAGGGGGACAAAAAGGGCTTTCAATGTTGTCAGGGAGAACAATGTTCAAGAAAGGATTAGTTTTGATGACTTAAGAACTCTTGGATTCAGTGAATGGATAGAAATCTTGGAGTATTTCATTGGTAAAGGTGAGAGTGCTATCAAGAGTGCTCTTAAGACTGAACTCCAACAGCTGTTCAAGAAGGCAACTAAGTTTGGGAATGCACCAGTAGTTGATGTTGATGAATTTCTTGCTCAAAAGCCTAAAGGGAGGCAACCTACTGGTGAAGGACCAACTGGGAGAAGCCGAATTGTTCTACCTCCTTCCATCCCTGTTTTTGACCCTGCTGAATTACCTCTCCTGTTCCCTGAAGCCTGGAAGATTAAACAAGAGGAGCTATCTGATGAAGAAAGAGAAAGAGAAAGGGATAAAGATAGATAGTCTCCTATGTGCTTAACTTGTATCTTTGTAATTTACTTTTTATTTTTGAATTATCTTGTAATTATTGTATATATCTGTTGTAATGTAAGTAAAGTGAGTTTATCTTCAAAATCATATCAAATTATAAGATATAGATAACTCATCAAAAGATCCCAAAACAAACTTAAAGGGACGAATTTACTGTCTACTCTCTCTAGGTCCCTAAGTGCTGGCTTTAGTGTTTTCTCTTCAAGTCATAGGTTTTGTCATCATCAAATAGGGGGAGATTGTTGAGTCCCCAAAATAATTAAGGATTTAATTATGACAAAACAATATTTATTTGCACTAAAGTGTTATGTGCAGCCAGCACACGTTTGTTTATGTATAGTCAGCTAATATAGCTGTGTCGAGTGTTTAGTATGCTGCCTAGTCTATCAGCACAAGGTAGAAATGTATTCTTCGAATCAGCACAGGATGTGCACCCAGCAAATCAAGAATATCAAGTGACTCAGCATATGAAGGACCAGTAAGTCTGGATATTAGCATACAACACAAGACAGCCATGCTCCATTACAAGCATGGTAGTTTCCCAGAGTGGTCTACATCAACGCACTATTCAACAGAAGTCGAAGACAAAGTTGAACAGAAAAGGACAGGAGTCGGCGGCTGACAAGTGACCTTACAAGACCACGTGGGAATGCAGAAGTGGAACGCATGTGCAGACATGTGTTATACTTTATTCATACCTAGGGAACACAACATTCCATTTGTTTAAATCAAATGGTAGTGCCAAACCGAATTGGTGTGTTCCAGCAAATAGCTACCTAAGAGGAAAGAAGGAGAGCACGCCTTCTGACACAATTGTCCCCACAAGTACAAGGCATCCAATGTACTAGTGGACAATAGATTAATTACACGGTTAATAGAACTACTATATATATTGTTGTATCCACTATTGTAAAAAACTAGTGGTGTGGGTTTATTTGTTAGAGTCCAAACCGTGTAATAGCTTTAGTTTGTCTCTTAGCTATAATCTAGGTAATCTGTATCAACCAACTATCATTTCCGCCAAGGATAGTTGTGATTCTTTTTGATTTAATCAATAAAGAATAACAGTTGAAAATTACCTGTGACTCTATATTATTTACTACAGAATACTAAACGTGATTAACTGACTAGTTAATTAAGAAAAGAATTGTATTCACCCCCCCTCTACAATACTCCTGTTGTTATTAAGGGACCAACAGTAATCATACCAAGCAGCCATTCACTAGAATTTTTATTACCGACAGTTTCATAGGGATATTATATCGTGTCCATTGCTAAACAGTTAATGTATAAAAGTGCTCTTAAAAATCCCAAATTTTTAGATTAAACATATTTAATTATTTCACTCGTTACCTGTTTGAAACCCGATCAAAAAGGTTCGGTAATTATTTATTTTATGTACCAATTAATATGTATGGAGTACTAAAATTTAAACTAAAAGGATAAAAATATTTTTAACAAATCTAGAATCTTCGTAATCAATTTACACTCCAATTTTTATTTTATTCTTTCATAAACATGTATTATATTTATATTAAAACTAACGAAATGTCAACCGAGTGTTACAATCATTAAATAATTATATTTAATATATTCTATACATATATTTATATTTATTTTTATATGAATACACATTTATTTACAAATAATGGTTCGTGAATCATCGAGAATGGTCGAAGGTCAATTGAATATATGAAACAGTTCACAGTTTTTGAGACTCAACCCAACAGACTTTGCTTATCGTGTCAAAGATAATGAATCGTATAGAGAGTTTGGTTTAAAATTAGTCGAAATTTTCCGGGTCGTGACAGTACCTACCCGTTAAAGAAATTTCGTCCCCGAAATTTGATCGAGATCGTCATAGCTAACAGTAAGAATGTTTTCCTGACAAATATGAGCTGATAAATAGAATTTTATTACTGTTGAGTAATAAGGATAAAACAGTTTGTCTTCTTGAAGCGTACGAGTGAAGCTATCACAAAAGATTGAGATAGAGATTTAACTTTTGACATTGTCATGGTGGATTTTCGAAATTCAAGGAATTTAAAAAAAAATAATCTTCTAATCAGCATTAAAATGTGATAGCACGATTTGTTAGCAACTGTTGGAATTATAGAAGAACGAAGATATCAAGAAAATATTTTCGTGATATGCTTAGAGATTAAATAGAATGAAAGAGTCGTGTGACATGGCTCATGATGACGGTACTGAGAATCATCACATTCCATTAAAAACTCAACATGACTTACTGTAATAAAATGACGTTGATCAAGTTTCATTATATTATACTAATTCATGCTTCAGTTCCCAACACTACTTCAAAACATTCATATTTTAAACTCGAAGGTTTCAGAATTTAGAAACTAACACAGTTTCTTTTATGTTGTAGTACATATAGAGCGGAGAGATAATTAATATCGGACGAGAGTATTTTGAAGATATCTTCAGAAGTATTGAAGATATTTTCAATGAAAGATACGATAATATCTTGAAATTTCTAATATCGAAGGACGATGATGAAGATTTACCCGTAAGGGTTTAGATTCAGAAGCAATGTGTTCGCAAAAGATTTCATTAGATACAGAATCATCTGGATTCTTTGAATATAGGGTTGGATCCTTGTATTTGTTCTTTGTTTCCTTCATGGTGTGCTCAATTCGATTTTCAGTACCAAATTTTCTATCGACCGTTCCTAACACTTCCTTCTTTATTATCAACTTTTGACCATTAAGACCATCTACAACATGCTACTTCATCAGCATTTTCAAAGTTAACGGATCCGGGTCATTGGTTATCAAACCAAGGTGGTTTTAGGAGAATTGTATTTTTAGATGATTAAACGCTGATGGTAGCAAGGTTAAACATAAAAGATGTTCCGGTAACAAAGGCGAAAAGATAACGTATATATTTCAAGGTTATAATAAGGTTAGTTCAACTGAAAAGTCGAAGTTGACTTGCTGGAGCTGTGACAAAATTTGGCTACTTTGAAAAGGAATCGTAAGGTTGTTTTTGCTAACAAATGGTAAAGAATTCGACGCGGTCACGTGTTAAGCTATGACTTTGGGTTCGAGAGTTTTCAGGTGCATAACTGTATGCATAAATCTTTTCTTCCGTAAATGAAGTGCGGTTGGTTCAACCTCTCGTTTGAGATATTTTCAAGAATCATGAAAGATTTGAACATGGATTGTAACTGTCGAGGTGCAAATGAGGTTTAAGATGAAATCAAGTGGCAAACTTGAAGAATTATTTAGTTTCATATGTTATAATCAATATTTTAATTCATTTTAATTGTCCAAAGTTAGCAGTCCAGTAGTCCGATTGTCCAATGGTCCAATAAATTCATATATAAATTAAATATATAATATTCGAATTAATTAATACGTATCGTGACCCTTGTACCGGTCTCAGTATTGATCACAACTCAAACTATATATATATTTTGGAATCAACCTCAACCCTGTATAGCTAACTCTTTCATTTGCATATAGAGTGTCTATGGTTGTTCTAAGATAGATATATAGATGGGTCAATATGATATGTCGAAACCTTGTATAAGTGTCCCGTTATTTAAAGTGCGTAAAATAAATACAGAAATGACGATAAATAAAATTGCGAGAATATAAATTGCGATAATTAAATTGCGATAAATAAAATGTAACCAGTTAGCTAGGAACAGTTAGATAGGAACAGTTAGCGTGGATTCTTAACAATTTTTCAATTAGTTAATTCTTTTGTTTCTAACAAATTTTATTTGTCCAATGTTTTCTTCATTATGCCACTTGTTGGATTATGATAAGTCAAAATCCAAATATGAAATTGAATGAAAATGGTTATTCTGTGGTGAACGGATACGTATATCGGTGATTGTAGGTAGGATGGTAAATGACTGTTGAATCAGATTCGAATAATGTACAATGTAACTTATTAATGTGAAATCTAAATATTCCTCGGGTATTACCTACTCGTTAAAATATTTTC
The DNA here is from genome assembly GCF_046630445.1 of Rutidosis leptorrhynchoides. Classification (NCBI taxonomy): domain Eukaryota; kingdom Viridiplantae; phylum Streptophyta; class Magnoliopsida; order Asterales; family Asteraceae; genus Rutidosis; species Rutidosis leptorrhynchoides. Next base: position 235,547,096 of record NC_092339.1, read on the forward strand.
ATCATTAACAGTTGGTACAAAAGAATTTTTAATTACAATCTTTATGAAAATATACTTACATATACATTTTCTTCAGATGTAATCATAGATTCAATGAGTTAATATAATATTAATCTCATTTGATTTACCGTTATAACTAGAATACATAATCTCTAAAACATTAGAGATTACATAATCGCCATGAAGAACGAAGATAATTGATGTAAAATGATACGTAGAATGATGATTATGCTCGAGGTACATAATGAGATGTTGAGGCATGTGATGTTGAAACTTGGGTTATTGGTGGTACTGGTGTTGATGTTGATGGTACTATTGGTGCCGGTGATGTTGCTGAAGCTGGTACGTTTTGCACCATATTTTTCAAGGCTACAACTCAGGTGCGAAGTTCGTTGACTTGTTACTCCGGGATGATTGTCGGTAGGAACGAGCGAGTGAATAAGGTTTTGAATTTGAGATAGTATATAATCATGACGTGATATTCAGGAAATGAGGGTGAAAATGATGTTTTGGACTGGTTCGTCGGTAAGTGCTTCAGGTTCTTCGCCAAGAGGTGAATTCGATTGGTGGAAATGATCACCTTCTTCTTGCCTCCAATAATTCAGTCGACTATGAACCCATCAGATGAATTAGTTGGTCCATTTCGGTCATACTGCTTTCGGAGCTTGAGTGATGTAACATCCCGCCTTTTTTTGTTTACTTTTCCGTTATACTATTTAAATCCCGTTATATGTTTATAACATCTCCCGTTAATACGTGTTTTAAAAATATCTCGTCTAGGTAATTCACGCACCCGCAACCGAACTTGAGGGACTAGTTTTGCCAAGTGATCAAAGGTGTGACTAGCTTTTGACTAGTCAACACCCCTTCCACCATCCATTATCCCTTTCATTTCTCTTTTCATTTAATACTTTTCATTTTTCTCTCAAACACTCATACAAAGATTCATCATCTAAAATCGTTCAAGCAAGCATCAATCAAAACAAATTGCATATTTGGAATCCTTGCAACTTCCTCTTCGATTCCATACCGATTTCGTTACAATTGGGTAACTTTCTAAAATCACTAGATTTTGTGTTCTTGATGTTTTTAAATTATAAAGTTGTTAATTAGTGTCTATGGCTCAAGTCTAACATGAATATATGATTTATATGTTCGATTTCGTTATTTGAAGTAACTAGTTTGAATATGAACTTTGGTGTGTTTGATTTGGTGATTTGGTTATTTGAATGTTGTTAAAAGTTATAAATGCATGTATTAAATGTGTTCCTAGTATCACTAGCTTCAATTTGATGTGTAGGTTGTTTTAGAAAACTTCATAAACATGATTAGTGATTTTGATGTTGTTGGTTACGGTTTGATAGAATTTAATGTGAACATTTAATGCTTTGAATGACATGAAATGTTATTTGTAAGTGTTAGGTTGTATTGTATGCTTGATCACCTTCGAAACGGCATATCATTCATGTAAATTGTTTGCCGAATCATCAAATTTCATTTATGAACTTGAATGCATTTAACGAGGAGCTTTAAATGTGATTTTGGTTGTTGTAAAAGTAAATGTGATTGTTGAAATGTGTTTAGTTGTTTTCCTTGTCAAAATACCTTTCCGATGATATAAGATACATGTTTTGGTTGTTTGCGGGTCATAAATGGTGATTGTTTGAAGTTAGGGTGCATAAAACTTAAAAACCCGCGCGGCGCGCCAAAGTTGTCTGTCCAACTTTGTCAATTTTTGAATAATGTTTGCTATGCTATGCACCTCCGATTCACATGTAACTTGTTCTAACATGCTCATATATGATTAAAAATCTCAGAAAAATAGTTCGGGACCCGACCCGAACGTGTTGACTTTTTCGTTGACTTTGACCGACCAAAGTTTGACTTTTTGTCAAACTTAACCAAATTATTATGCAACATTCCTAACTTGTTTCTATACTTGTATCTTGCATGAAACTTGAAAAATTGATTCACGTGCTACATAATCGAGTCGTAACGAGCCATAGGACTAATTGAACATCTTTGACCAATCGTGACTATCGTTATTGATACAACCTATTTGTTTAGGTCAAGACTAGCATTGTTCTTTGCACACGTTACTTGTCGAAGTACTTATTTATTCTTGCGCTCAAGGTGAGATCATAGTCCCACTTTTACTTTTTTTGAACTTGTATTTGGGATGAGAAAACATAAACGTTTCTTTTTAACTAAGTGAACACAAGTACCGGAAAACAAACATTCTACATACGAGTTTAGAACGAAATCCTCATTTCGATTATCATTAGTTACACTTGCAGGGTGTAAGTGTAGGCGTGAACTTATGTTGTATGGCCATATGGGTTTGACAAACCCTCATCTCGGACGGTTCGCTACCGTCCACAGATGAAATATATTTTCGAGAAACAGTGTTGTTCTAGCACTATTAATGGGGTTCAACGGACGGAATGTTAAGCCTTGATAATTGGGTGCTCGTGAATATTAACTTTTAGAATGTATTACTATTTATCATTGATGTAAATCTTGTGGTTCGACTTACTTTTACTCACTTACTTACTTAAACCTATGATTTCACCAACGTTTTCGTTGACAGATTTCTATGTTTTTCTCAGGTCCTTGAACATTAGGTGATACATGCTTCCGCTCATTCTTTTGATACTTGCTTTGGATGTCGAGTATACATGCATATGTGGAGCGTCTTTTGACTACTTTAAACTGTGTCGCACGTGTTTCATTTGTACTTAAACATCGTTATGTACTAGTTATGAAAACTACTTTTGTAAACTCTGAAACATCCACACTTATGAAATGAATGCGACATATTTTCGGTCAAACTTTGTCTTAAAGACTTATGACCATGTAATGGGACCTACGTAGACGGCGCCGTCAAAAATGATTTGGTCGGGTTTCTACAGATGGTATCAGAGCATTGGTTGTAGGGATTTAGAGTTCATTGGTGTCAACCCCGAGTAATAGGGTACATTAGTGAATCTAGACTACAACCGGCATATAGACTCGAAGTAGGAATTACTTGACTACTTGTGCATTTATACTCGAACTCTTCTATCATACCTAACTCATATTCGATCTTGATCTTACGTTGATAAATTTTATTGACGCGCCACCTTGACCATATGAAGTAATGTCGAATGCACATATGAATTAGGGTAATATAATTTCCGGGATTATATTACAGTGACTCATATGAACATTCCGACCTTATGACATTGAGAATTTAAGGCGAGTCAAGGATAATTTTCTCTCTATCTTTATTCCATATCACGATTAGTATTATTTAGAATACTAACCAACGGTATTCTTTTGTTTTGAAGGAACAATGCCTCCTCGTCGTGTGCCACGCCATGAGACTCCCGAACAAGCTCTACAACGAATGATAACCACCGCCGTAGAGGCGGCTGTGGCCGATCACTCCACCACCACCAATAACAACAACAACCAAGGGGCCAGTAACTCTAGCGAAGGGTGCTCCTACAAGGGTTTTATGGGGTGCAAACCTCACACTTATGATGGAACCGGGGGACCGGTTACTCTTACTCGATGGTTCAAACAAACGGAGGCCGTCTTTAGCATAAGCGGTTTTCGGGACCAAGACAAGGTCAAATACTCCTCTCACACTTTCTCCGGTGTCGCCCTCACATGGTGGAACACCTATATACAATCGGTGGGTACCGATGAAGCTCATGCCCTCTCTTGGGCTGATTTAAGGGAAAAGATAATTGTTGAATATTTCCCTCGCGAAGAAACCCGAAAGTTCGAACAAGAGCTAAGAACTTTGAAGGCGGTCGGAAACGATCTCAAGGCCTACAACCAACGCTTCGTCGAACTATCCTTGATGTGTCCTAATCTCGTGAACCCCGAATCTCAAAGGGTTGAACTCTATATGGACGGTCTTCCAAAAAGCATCAAACAAGGAGTAATGTCATCTAAACCCGTTAATCACCAAGCTGCTTTGAACATGGCCCGCTAATTGATTGAAACGGTTGATGAAATCGTAGTGTCAGCTCCTAAGGCTGAAGACAAATTGGGTGGCAACAAAAGGAAATGGGAAGCCACTCCATCAAGCAACTACAACAATAACACCTTCACCAAAAAGCCTTTCAACAACGACGGCAAGAAAGGTTATGCCGGAACTCAACTTTTTTGCAACAAATGTCACAAGCACCACTCGGGTGAATGCGGCAAGATAATTTGCCACCGGTGCCAAGGAGTTGGTCATAAGGCCAACAATTGCACAAGCGCCGCCCCCATCGCTCAAAATGGGCCCAATCCTCCAAAAACGGTCACTTGTTACGAATGTGGCCAAACGGGCCATTATAGAAACGCATGCCCGAAGAAGAAAGATAACCCTAATACGCACGGCCGAGCTTTCAACATCAACACCGAGGAAGCCCGAGATGACAATGAATTAGTCACGGGTACGTTTCTTCTCGACAACACTTATGTTACTTGTTTATTCGATTCGGGTGCCGATAAATGCTTTGTATCCAAGACTTTGATTCATTCTTTTAGCACTTCACCACTCCCACTAGATACCACTTATACCATTGAAGTGGCCAACGGGAAACTATTAAGTGCTGACACATATTACCGGGGGTGCACATTAAACATTGTGGGTAATGAGTTTGAAATTGACTTGATACCCATGGAACTAGGAAGCTTTGATGTAATAATCGATATGAATTGGTTAGCGAAAACGAAATCTCACATCCTTTTTGATCTTAACGCAATCCGAATTCCTATCGAGAATGGTGAACCTTTGATTGTTTATGGTGATAAGAGTTGCACCGGACTCAACCTCGTTTCGTGCATTAAAGTTAGAAAACTACTCCGTAAGGGTTGTTTTGCGATCCATGCTCACATTAAGAAAGTCGAGTCCGATGAGAAGCATATCGATGATGTTCCAATTGTTAGTGACTATTCCGATGTATTTTCCGACGAATTACCGGGTCTTCCACCCCATCGACCGGTTGAATTCCAAATCGATCCTATTCCGGGTGCCGCACCCGTAGCACGTGCACCATATAGACTCGCTCCCTCCGAAATGCAAGAATTGCAAAGTTAAATCCAAGAACTACTTGATCGTGGTTTTATCCAACCTAGCCATTCACCTTGGGGCGCTCCGATTTTGTTTGTTAAAAAGAAAGACGGATCCCTACGAATGTGCATTGATTATCGTGAACTAAACAAATTGATAGTTAAGAACCGATATCCGCTTCCTCGCATCGATGACCTCTTTGATCAACTACAAGGGTCATGTGTATATTCAAAAATTGATATCCGCTCGGGTTATCATCAATTAAGGGTTAAGGGGGAAGATGTCTCCAAAACCGCTTTCCGAACTCGTTATGGTAGTTATGAATTCCTTGTCATGCCATTTGGTCTCACTAACACACCGGCGGTGTTCATGGATCTTATGAACCGCGTGTGCAAACCGTATCTTGACAAATTCGTTATCGTTTTCATCGATGATATTTTGGTTTATTCTAAAAGCGAAGAAGAACACGAGGAACACCTCCGACTTGTGCTTGAACTTTTAAGACAAGAACGACTCTATGCCAAATTCTCCAAGTGTGAATTTTGGTTGAAGGAAGTTCTTAGTCATGTTGTAAGTGATCAAGGTATTAAAGTCGATCCATCAAAAATCGATGCCATTAGTAAATGGGAGACTCCTACTGCTCCTACTCACATTCGTCAATTCTTGGGTCTCGCCGGATACTATCATAGATTCATCAAAGATTTATCTTTGGTCGCTCGTCCTCTAACCGCGTTAACTCATAAGGGAAGAAAATTCGTTTGGGCAACCGAACAAGAATCTGCATTTCAAATTTTGAAAACGAAGCTAACCACCGCTCCTATCTTGTCACTTCCCGAAGGCAACGATGATTTTGTTGTGTATTGCGACGCCTCGAAACATGGTTTTGGGTGTGTGTTGATGCAACGAACGAAAGTCATTTCTTATGCTTCTCGACAACTCAAAATTCATGAACGAAACTACACGACACCTGATCTCGAACTCGGGGCCGTTGTCTTTGCACTAAAAATGTGGAGACACTATCTTTATGGAACCAAGAGTACTATCTTTACCGATCACAAAAGTCTCCAACACATCTTCGATCAAAAGCAACTAAATATGAGACAAAGAAGGTGGATTGAAACCTTAAACGATTACGATTGCGAGCTTCACTACCATCCCGGAAAGGCAAATGTAGTAGCCAATGCCTTAAGTCGAAAGGAAATAGCGGTGCCTCTTCGTGTACGAGCTTTAAACATTACCATTCACACAAACCTCAATAGCCAAATTCGGGTAGCCCAAGATGAGGCTCTCAAGGATAAAAACGTTTCACACGAGCTCTTGAATATTCTCGTCTCTCGATTCGAAGTTAGGGAGACCGGACTTCGATATTTTGCCGGAAGGATTTGGGTGCCTAGATATGGGGACCTACGAAGTCTTATTTTAGATGAAGCCCATAAGTCACGATACTCGATCCACCCCGGTGCCAATAAGATGTACCATGACCTTAAACAACAATATTGGTGGCCGAACATCAAAAGGGACGTAGCTACTTATGTTTCCAAGTGTTTGACATGTTCCAAAGTCAAAGCCGAACACCAAAGACCGTCCGGATTACTTCAACAACCCAAAATCCCGCAATGGAAGTGGGAAAGGATAACGATGGATTTTATCACCAAACTACCAAAAACGTCGGGCGGTTATGATACTATTTGGGTTCTTGTTGACCGTCTCACCAAATCCGCACACTTCCTTGCCATGAAAGAAACGGACAAAATGGAGCAACTTGCACAACTTTACATCAAGGACATCGTAGCCTGACACGGTGTACCTTTATCGATTATCTCCGACCGAGATGGCCGTTTTGTTTCTAGATTTTGGCGTACCTTGCAAGAAGCGTTGGGAACGCGTTTAGACATGAGCACCGCATATCATCCTCAAACCGATGGACAAAGCGAACGTACCATTCAAACCTTAAAGGACATGTTACGAGCTTGCGTGGTTGATTTTGGAAAAGCTTGGGACAAGCACTTACCTCTCGTCGAGTTCTCTTACAACAATAGTTATCACGCGAGTATTAAAGCCGCACCTTTTGAAGCGCTATATGGCCGAAAATGTCGATCACCTCTTTGTTGGGCCGAGGTAGGCGACGTGCAAATCACCGGACCCGAACTCATTCATGAAACTACCGAGAAGATTATACAAATCCGAGATAGGCTTCGGACGGCCCGGAGTCGTCAAAAGTGCTACACTGACAAAAGATGCAACAACCTCGAATTTCAAGTCGGTGACCGAGTAATGATAAAATTCGCACCTTGGAAAGGTGTAATCCGTTTTGGGAAACGCGGGAAGCTAAATCCGCGGTATATTGGTCCTTTCGAAATCTTGGAGCGTATTGGAACCGTTGCTTATCGTTTAGATCTCCCACCTCAATTGAACTCCGTTCATCCTACCTTCCATGTATCTAACTTGAAAAAGTGTCTTGCCGAACCCGATATCGTCATCCCTCTCGAGGAACTTACTATTGATGACAAACTTCATTTTGTGGAGGAACCGGTTGAAATTGTGGACACCTCCGTCAAGACTTTGAAACAAAGCCGAATTCTGATTGTTAAAGTCCGTTGGAATGCCAAAAGGGGACCCGAGTTTACTTGGGAAAGGCAAGATCAAATGCAAAAGAAATACCCTCACTTGTTCCCGGTTCCGGAAACGCAAGATTCCGAGGAAGAAACAACGACTACTACGCCTACTTAAATTTTGGGACAAAATTTCTTTTAAGGAGTAGGTAATGTAACATCCCGCCTTTTTTCGTTTACTTTTCCGTTATACTATTTAAATCCCGTTATATGTTTATAACATCTCCCGTTAATACGTGTTTTAAAAATATCTCGTCTAGGTAATTCACGCACCCGCAACCGAACTTGAGAGACTAGTTTTGCCAAGTGATCAAAGGTGTGACTAGCTTTTGACTAGTCAACACCCCTTCCACCATCCATTATCCCTTTCATTTCTCTTTTCATTTAATACTTTTCATTTTTCTCTCAAACACTCATACAAAGATTCATCATCTAAAATCGTTCAAGCAAGCATCAATCAAAACAAATTGCATATTTGGAATCCTTGCAACTTCCTCTTCGATTCCATACCGATTTCGTTACAATTGGGTAACTTTCTAAAATCACTAGATTTTGTGTTCTTGATGTTTTTAAATTATAAAGTTGTTAATTAGTGTCTATGGCTCAAGTCTAACATGAATATATGATTTATATGTTCGATTTTGTTATTTGAAGTAACTAGTTTGAATATGAACTTTGATGTGTTTGATTTGGTGATTTGGTTGTTTGAATGTTGTTAAAAGTTATAAATGCATGTATTAAATGTGTTCCTAGTATCACTAGCTTCAATTTGATGTGTAGGTTGTTTTAGAAAACTTCATAAACATGATTAGTGATTTTGATGTTGTTGGTTAGGGTTTGATAGAATTTAATGTGAACATTTAATGCTTTGAATGACATGAGATGTTATTTGTAAGTGTTAGGTTGTATTGTATGCTTGATCACCTTCGAAACGGCATATCATTCATGTAAATTGTTTGCCGAATCATCAAATTTCATTTATGAACTTGAATGCATTTAATGAGGAGCTTTGAATGTGATTTTGGTTGTTGTAAAAGTAAATGTGATTGTTGAAATGTGTTTAGTTGTTTTCCTTGTCAAAATACCTTTCCGATGATATAAGATACATGTTTTGGTTGTTTGCGGGTCATAAATGGTGATTGTTTGAAGTTAGGTTCGTGCATAAAACTTAAAAACTGCCAGATTTCTCTGTACAGGTAATGGCGCGGCGCGCCATATACCCGCGCGGCGCGCCAAAGTGGTCTGTCCAACTTTGTCAATTTTCGAATAATGTTTGCTATGCTATGCACCTCCGATTCACATGTAACTTGTTCTAACATGCTCATATATGATTAAAAACCTCAGAAAAATAGTTCGGGACCCGACCCGAACGTGTTGACTTTTTCGTTGACTTTGGCGACCAAAGTTTGACTTTTTGTCAAACTTAACCAAATGATTATGCAACATTCCTAACTTGTTTCTATACTTGTTTCTTGCATGAAACTTGACAAATTGATTCACATGCTACATAATCGAGTCGTAACGAGCCATAGGACTAATTGAACATCTTTGACCAATCGTGACTATCGTTATTGATACAACCTATTTGTTTAGGTCAAGACTAGCATTGTTCTTTGCACACGTTACTTGTCGAAGTACTTATTTATTCTTGCGCTCAAGGTGAGATCATAGTCCCACTTTTACTTTTTTTGAACTTGTATTTTGGATGAGAAAACATAAACGTTTCTTTTTAACTAAGTGAACACAAGTACTGGAAAACAAACATTCTACATACGAGTTTAGAATGAAATCCTCAATTCGATTATCATTAGTTACACTTGCAGGGTGTAAGTGTAGGCGTGAACTTATGTTGTATGGCCATATGGATTTAACAAACCCTCATTTCGGACGGTTCGCTACCGTCCACATATGAAATATATTTTCGAGAAACAGTGTTGTTCTAGCACTATTAATGGGTTTCAACGGACAGAATGTTAAGCCTTGATAATTGGGTGCTCGTGAATATTAACTTTTAGAATGTATTACTATTTATCATTGATGTAAATCTTGTGGTTCGACTTACTTTTACTCACTTACTTACTTAAACCTATGATTTCACCAACGTTTTCGTTGATAGATTTCTATGTTTTTCTCAGGTCCTTGAACATTAGGTGATACATGCTTCCGCTCATTCTTTTGATACTTGCTTTGGATGTCGAGTATACATGCATATGTGGAGCGTCTTTTGACTACTTTAAACTGTGTCGCACGTGTTTCATTTGTACTTAAGCATCGTTATGTACTAGTTATGGAAACTACTTTTGTAAACTCTGAAACATCCACACTTATGAAATGAATGCGACATATTTTCGGTCAAACTTTGTCTTAAAGACTTATGACCATGTAATGGGACCTACGTAGACGGTGCCGTCAAACATGATTTGGTCGGGTCGCTACAAGTGAGACTCCATATCAGAATCCGAGAGTATTGAACTAGTGGTGAGTTCCATTTTGCTCGGTTAGATAAAGAGTTTTTGGTATGAAATGAATTTCGGATATCGAATGATATTCTAATTACATAGAATATCTATGTATAGTACAGAAGATCCCGTAGATTATGGAGGGAATTAAGGAAACGTGTCAGATAAAGTCTACAGTAACAGATACGCTAAGATATGAATTAGCAGATATGCTAAGATATGAATTTATCTTGTACACTATCTATCAAATAAGTGCAGGAAGTCGTGTCTAGACTTAGAAATGATAAGCAGGTAATTTTCCACTAAGAATGATAAACAATACATATAATATGCAGCTAAGGTCGAAGTCCAGACTTGCTAATGTATCCTAACAACTATCAGTTAGACACACTAATGCAAGACCTGGTTCACTAGGACCAACGCTCTGATACCACCTGTAATAACCCGTCCTTATCCACCTGGACGAAGTCATCAACATTTGGTCCCATTGCGATGATCGACTCCAAGTAATATCCTTAAATTGAGCAAATGCACAGCGGAAGACTTAATTCATACCTGAGAATAAACATGCTTAAAAGTATCAACCAAAAGGTTGGTGAGTTCATAGGTTTATCCTAACAATCATTTCAATATATTAATAGACCACAAGATTTCATAATCATAAACATAATACACTCGCAAGTGTATGTAAAGCATTCTAAGTGGTTGAGCACTTGGTAACCATACTTAACATTTAATCAACGTCGCATATTCCCTTTATTATGAAATCTCACTACACCGTACCAAGTGTAGTCTACAAAACGAAGTACTGTGCAACCGTTGAATACTGGTCGTCCAGTCCGGTTGGGGTTGTTAGGCCCGATAGATCTATCAACAGGATTCGCGTTTACAATACGCATGTAAATAGTAGTTACCAAGCTACAGGGAAATATGCCAGTGGTACAACTCAACGTAGAATATATTTTTAAGTACTTGTGTCTATTTCGTAAACATTTAAGTACTCAGCCCAAAAATATATATTGCAAAATCAATTAAAAAGGAAGCAAATGAAACTCACCATACTGTATTTTGTAGTAAAAATACATTTGACGACATTTAACAAGTGTAGGGTTGACCTCAGATTCACGAACCTACATCAATTATATATATTAACACATATACTAAACAAGTATATATATTAATATTAATTACTATACTTGTTATAATTTATATGTTATTTTAATTAATTGCAACTATTATTTTAATAACCTATATGTTTCGTATATTCATTTTATATACAAAAGTATGAATTTTGTTATATTATATGTATTAGATATATTTTTGTATATATATCTATATCGTTTGTTTGCTAAAATTATAATAATACTAAAATAATATTAGTAATGATAAAATAATAATAATAATAATAATAATAGAGATAAAAATGATACTTTTAGTATAAATGATAAAATGTTAACTTTAATAAAATAATATTTTTTAATAAAAATATTAATTTTAATAATAGTGAATAATAATAATAATAATAATAATAAAAATAATAATATTAAAAATAATAATAAGACTACCTTTCAAAATAAGATTTTAAAAGGAATAGCCACTGTTCAAGCTCGAACCCAAAACCTCTCGCTAACCCACAACACTCCTAACCATTCATCCGTTTCCTACTTCTTATAATATTTCGCGATTTTAAATATATAACATATGCAAAACTGTTATCCTTTTCCACCCAACCTCATCTCATCATGATCATAATCTACTCGACTAAGTATTAATAATATAACACTGATGGCCATTAGTCTGTTTGATATTGGGCCAGTCCACTTCAGCGATTAAAAGACAGCCCGTTATAGTTTTTAACAATTGCCCACTTTAATATTTTTAACAACAACCCACGTTAATATATTGAACAAACAAATAGCAGTGACTTGTGTCGACAGAAAATAATGGTGGGTATTCAGTTCCTCTTATAATTAATTAACTAAAAACACCATCATTTACGATCATCATTATGATCGTTATTTTCTTCAACTTCATCGTATATCATCGTTTTTTTACAGAAACGGTACAATTAACAGCAGTAAAACAGTGGGATTGGCGATTTTGGTGGCGTTTGGTGGTCAGTAACGGCAGTAGTAGCTGCAGATGGTGCCGGACTGAAACAGTAAAATAGAAGTAGCAGGTTCAAGATGGGTTTCATCATAGAATACGATGTTGGTTGCAGGTGACAAAAGTCCGGTGGTGGCCGTTTGATAACAAAATAAATCATGAAACAACAATATTTTGCAGCAACAAGTTTCACGATTAACAATTAGAGAGAGAGAGAGAGAAGAGAAAGAAAGTTGTTTTCGTTGGTTATGGTGGTGTTTCAAGATGGTTGAAGTGATGGCCGATTTAATGGTGGTGAGTGATTGTTGTGTGGGTTGTGGTTTGATTGTTCACGAATAAAAAGAAAAGAAAATGAAGAGAGAGAGAAAAGAGACCGTGATTTTTCTCGGTGGTGGTGGTGGTTATGGAGTTTGAAAGGGTGGTGCTCGAACAGTAAATAGTTGTAGAAGCTGTTGTCGACGGTGGTTTGTGACTATTTCTAACGGTCGACAGAAATATATGCAGCACAACAGTTAGCCATGTCCGGTTTGGTTGGTTTTGGAGTTAAAATAGAAATAGAAACTCAACGACAGTAATAGTAATCACTAAATGAAAGTGGTGGTCTTTGAGATAGTTGTTCATAGTTGGTGTTTAAAAATGGTGGGTTTTTGGTGATGGTTTTTCATTTCGCAAAGAATAAAAAGAAAGAATCCAGGGTGATATAGGAACCATGGTGGTTCATGGTGGTTGTAGTTAAATAGTGGTGATGAAGATAGTGATGCTCACAATTTGAAAGCCAAGGGAGTGGTTTGAGTGATGAGTTGTAAGTGACGGTATGGTAAAGTAGAGGAATAAGACAAGTAGTTTGTTGTTTCACAATTCCATGCATAACACATGAATATATATATATATATATATATATATATATATATATATATATATATATATATATATATATATATATATATATATATATATATACACTTGTGAAGATAATCAATCAACCACAGTAATATCAATCAAATATGTGTTTGATGTTTAAGTTTGGGTCCTAGTCGAATAGAAAGATACCAGAAAGTTAGATTAGTAAATAGCGGTGTATCAATTAGAAGTTAGTCTTTGGGGGTGGTTATGAGAAGAAAAATAAGGAACCAGTTGTAGATATTAAACAAAAGAAAACATATAGAAAGATGAAAGAAAAGATGTTTTGTTGTATTCATTTAACATATACATATTTATAGAATATTATTACTAATATAATAATAATTATATATTAAATATATAAAAAAAACGTGTGGGTAATCATACCAAGCAACCATTCACTAGAATTTTTATTACCGACAGTTTCATAGGGATATTATATCGTGTCCATTGCTAAACAGTTAACGTATAAAAGTGCTCCTAAAAATCCCAAATTTTTAGATTAAACATATTTAATTATTTCACTCGTTACCTGTTTGAAACCCGATCAAAAAGGTTCGGTAATTATTTATTTTATGTAGCAATTAATATGTACGGAGTACTAAAATTTAAACTAAAAGGATAAGAATATTTTTAACAAATCTAGAATCTTCGTAATCAATTTACACTCCAATTTTTATTTTAATCTTTCATAAACATGTATTATATTTATATTAAAACTAACGAAATGTCAACCGAGTGTTACAATCATTAAATAATTATATTTAATATATTCTATACATATATTTATATTTATTTTTATATGAATACACATTTATTTACAAATAATGGTTCGTGAATCATCGAGAATGGTCGAAGGTCAATTGAATATATGAAACAGTTCACCGTTTTTGAGACTTAACACAACAAACTTTGCTTATCGTGTCAAAGATAATGAATCGTATAGAGAGTTTGGTTTAAAATTAGTCGAAATTTTCCGGGTCGTGACAGTAAAAGCGGTTTTGACATCCATTTGAAACACCGTGAACTTCATATGAGAAGGAAATGTAAGGAAAAGACGAATAGCCTCAGTCCTAGCAACCGGAGAAAACGTTTCGTCATAATCAATACCCTCTTGTTGTCGATATCCCTTAGTCACAAGATGTGCCTTATTTCGAACCACAATTCCATCAGAATCCTTCTTGTTCTTAAAAATCCACTTAACCCCTATTGGTCGTTGACCCGTTGGTCTTGGAACTAATCGCCATACTTTCAACCGTTCAAATTGATTGATCTCTTCTTACATTGCTACCACCCAGTTTGGATCTAGTAAAGCTTGAGCAACCGTTGTTGGTTCAATCTTACTAAGAAAGGCAGTGTATAGCCACATATTCCAAGTTGCCCTTCGAGTTGAGATTGGAGCAGATGCATCACCAATGATAAGATCAATTGGATGACTTTTAATCCATCAGTTCTGTGGAAGAGGTTGTACATCAGTGGTTTCCATTAAAACATCAACCGTTGTTGACGTTGAGCCTTGATCCGCCTGATCTAATGTAACACTGTCTAATGGATTCAATTGAATATCTGAAGAAACAACTGGAGTTGTATCAACTGATGAATCTTGAATTGGTTCAAGATTATCAGTAACAGGATATGGGAGAGAGTATGAAGAAGAAACAGGTGAATAGTTGTTGCTGTATCGTCATCAAAAAGACATGGTTGAGTCTCCACAGTAGTTGACTGTGATGGTGTAACCGGTACGGCTTGAACATTTGAATTCCGTTGAGGAGCATAAAGACTATGAAACAAGATATCCAGTTCCTCTGTTGTTACCATAGGAACACACTTCTTCAAGAAAATTGAGTTTTGCGCGGAAGAAGTAGTAGCCAGGTTAGGATCGGGTTTTGAACTGAGTTGTTCAAAAGATATTCCGGATAACTCATCGAACCTTACATTAATGCTTTCCTTGATCGTCTTTGTCCGTTTGTGATAGACACGATAGGCAACTTTGTTCGAAGAATAACCGAGAAATATGGCCTGATCGCTATGAGGATCAAACTTTCTGAGGCAGCAAGGAGATCGTTTCCATCGTTGGATTACACTGAGCATTAACGACGTTGAAACAAAACCTTGAGATCTCGATCAAAAAATTGGCTGACACTAAATAAACTGCACCCCAAACCCTCAACACATGAGACCCGTTTGATCGTTATGCCATTTTTCACAAAATCTCCGTAACCCGTTATTGCTGCAATCTCATCATTTCTAAAAGTAACCGTTCCTAGAAATTTGTCAATGAAATTGACAAGCAAGGATTTATCGCCCGTCATGTGTCGAGAGCAACCGGAATCGATATACTAAACACAGACGTCAAAACCCTGTAAACGTTAATTTCCTAGAGTTTAGGTACCCAAAGTTTCTTGGGTCCTCTACGGTTAGTACCAACAATAAACTTTGGATCAACAACGAGATAATCACGTAAAGCATCATGCAATTTAGACAATAAAGAATCATTTAAAACCACATTACATGAAGCATCATACGCGATATCGAGTTTTACATCATTATCAGAAGTCTTAACACATAAATTATTCCAAGCAGATGTTTTGTTCGCAGACGAAAATTGAAATACATGAGATGATTTCCTAGGTCGACTAGCTGCTTTGGTTTGGTTGCTACTTTCTTAGTCGTGGACTTAGGAACACATACAGACTTATAAGTCAAATTTGGATTATGACCTGTGACACGAAACACACCTCTGTTAGTTAGACGTCCAAACTTTTCAGGTGACATATGAGATGATTGATTTTGCAAAATTTCTAATTTGATTTTACGTTCCTTTGCATCATACTCACTCAAATCAGGTTTTAGACTCGTGTGTTGTGTTGACTTGACTGATTTCGTTAAAAGACTTTCCTTTGATTTATTTGAAATTGGAATCATAGGAATCTTTTCAGTTATCACAGAACCATTTTGAGAATGAACTCTCATGACAACAAATTGGGTTGAAGGTGCAACTTTTGATGTTGTATAGTAATGGGTTGAAGGTGCAACTTTTCCAAATTGAGAACGTAGTGGGTTTTTAAGTATAGTAATGGGTTTTGCATCCGTAGATGTTATTGTCTCCTTCCCCTTCTTATTAATCCCACCAACACATTCAGACACATTGGTTTCAACAGTGGATGATTGTCTAAGTGTGTTAGACTGTTTCAGTTGAATTATTTTTTGTTTTAAGCTTTTAATTTCAAGACATAATTCCTCTGCAGAAACTAGCACTTCACCTTCCTTAAAATCATAAGTACAATCTTTCTTAGGAAGTGGAGGCAATTTATCACATAAAGCAAGCATTTGTTCTAATGATTGACACTTAAGTTTCAAATCAACATTTTCCTGTTCAACTATACCTAATATACATTTCAAGTTTCGTACAACGGGTATGTTTGCATAAAATTCATTCAAAGGATCAATTGTTGTGTCAAAGTCTATCAAGTTTTCAACAGTTGGTTCATCTCGAGGTTCTACCTTTACATCTAAATCAGTTTGACCTAGGGATTCTGTCTTAAAGAAGACAGTTAGTTCATGTGCTAGGTCTTCACATAAAACATTATCAGAACATGTAGGTAAAGCCGATAGAATTGGTTTCACATCAAAAGTTGGTTGATCCAACACCTCATCTATGGCAATAATGCTAGAACTAGGTTTTGTTAACTACTTCATTCTCAAGCATTAAAATGTATTTCTCTAGCATAAGTGTTGGGATATAAACTAGTCTACGCTTAGGCATATAATTTTCACGTTGCATATTCTTTTCAATTTCAACAAGTTCCTTCAAGAAATCAGGATTTGATTTACCCATTTTAGCATTGATTTTCTCATACATTAAGCTAATTTGATGATATTTTTTAGATTTGCGATTAACAATAATATCATCAAAATCAGCATCAGAAGCATGCACAAAATGAGATGGTAAACCAGCTCAAAAGTAATCAGAATGATATAATCCTAGAATCTTTTTGGAAGCATTATCTAAGATCTTAGGATCTTCATAACCCAACCTCCACTTTTCACCATGAATCGTTTTTGGTCTATTCATGAAAATCGTTTGTTTTGAAAGTTCCATATTCATAATAGCTTTGGATTGCTCTGTTCGATAGAGTTTTTCCTCATATCGAGCAAGTTGTGCTTTCATTTGAAAAGACTCTTTTGACAATGAGGAAATTTCAGAGTTTTTTTCAATTATGGTGTTTTCCAATTGAATAATTTTTTTGTTTAGCTTTGAAAGTGTGGGTTCATGTTGATTTTTCAAATCAGAAAGATCTTTTTCTAAAAATTGAACTTTTTCAGCAAGTCTTTCCGATTTTAGACGATATCTGTCCTTTCAACTTTAATCAGATGAATTTATTTTTTAAGATCTTCCAACTCAGTTTTCGTGGAGCTGAGTTGAACAGTCAATGTTTGCAATTTCGATTGTAATTTAGATGAAGATGGTCTGGTCTCAGAAAGTTTGATTTTATCTTTCAAAACCTTGTTTTCAGATTTTAAACCTTTAACTTCTTTTGACATTGAGACCAGATTTTTCATCATGTCCTTTTGCACTTTTATAAAATCAGGTGGAATTTCTGATGATTATACATCATCATCATTAGAATTCTCCATTGCTTCCTTAGCTTTGATGAGCTTAGTCACCTTGCAACATTTGCCTGTTCCACCTCTGAATCTGAATCATCAGTCCAGTTAAACCAAGTATCATCAACCGGTTTCAGCTCTCCCCCAATTTCTACAATCTTAGCTATCAATATTTTCTTCTTGTAGTAAGTTGCATCCTTCTTCTTAGGCATCTTGCACTCACGAGAGTAATGACCAGCTTTGCCACAATTGAAATAGATTGAATCATCCTTCTTGGAATCATTAGCACGTTGTTGTTGTTGTTGTTTTGATTGATCAGCTTTCTTGTAGTACGAGGAAGACGATGAGTTCTTACATTGATTGCTTAATTTGCCTTTGAACTTGTGTTTGTTCAAGGCTTTGGTGAACATGACTGCCATCTTGACTAATTCAAGGTGAGAATCATCAACATCAGAAAGATTCAACTCTTCAGAATCAGTTGATTCTTCAACAACCACTTTCTTGGACAAACTTTTGGAAGTTGTAAATAATTTGCTCTTCTTTTTGGCAATGAGAGCAAGAGGATCACTTGGAGATGACTATTTCCTTCCTTCTTAAAGTTTAGACACTTCAGGTTGGTAATGCATAAGAACTCCAACAAGCTCATGAATAGTCAACTTGTCAATCTCTTTGGTAGATCGAACAATGGTTTTATAAGGAAGCCAATCAACATTGAGCTTTTTAAGAAATTTTATATTGACTTCAGCATTTACTTTTATGATCTTGCACCTTTTCAACTCATTGAGAACACCACTGAAACAACGGTAGGTATCCTTGAGTGTTCATCGGGTTCCTGCTTGAAATCTTCATAAAATCCCAGAGCCTTATTCAGTTTAGTAACATCTGACATGTCATAACCTTCTTGCTGTTATTTGATCTCATCCCATATATCTTTTGCTGTGGTGTTGCTATCAACATTTTCAAACAACTCATACGGGATAGCTTGCATAACAATGTTCTTTGCCTCTATGTCACCCTGAGCTCTCTCACGTTTATCACCAGAAAGTTCATAGGATGAATAATCACAATAATCTAACAAATGTCAGATGAATAATCACAACACTGGAGGACGGAAATCTGATCCAATGATCAAAGTATCTTGAGTAGACATCTTGAAAATGAGGTAGATTTGGTAAAGATTCGGTATTACACAAATCTAGGATGAATAATCACAACAATCTAACAAATGTCAGATTCGGTATCAGATTCAGTACTGTAGCAAATTCGGTACAGATTCTGTACTGAAGCATGATTCGGTAAACCAGATTCTATATCAGAGACTAATCAGAAATACAATTAACACACCCAGATTCAGTATAGATTTGGTAACCACAAGATTTGTAGCCTGAGAACACTTAAAACCTATGAATTAAGTGAAACCGAGATTCTGATTCGGTATCTGACTCGGTAGTCAGATTCTATATGAATTTGAATTCAAACACAATTCAATTCCTTTGAATTAGATTTCGTAACCTTGCTGTACAAGGAAACAAGTTAGTATCACATAAAATATCAAAGATACCGAATGTATAGGATACCGAATGTCAACTGTAGCAGTTGACAATACCGAGTCTAAGTATGAAAACTTAGAATTCAAACGAATCCTTTTTCAAATCACACCAATTAGCTGCGTATGACCAAACTGAATGTGATAGAATCACAAACACACCACAATCTGCAACACTGATTGAGGATTAATAACTTTGAAGTAGCTTTGGTATGGAAGTTACGATACCGAATGTAGATCAAATCTTCAAAACTTGAAGAATTGATGAAATTAAACCGTCAGAAATGTGATTAAACACCTCACGATCACAACTGAAACCTCAAACCTTTACTAAACTACAGAATCAAGCTGGATTAATGAATACCATGAGTTTTAGCTACGAACTCTAAAAAAAAAACTTGATTCTTCATCATTGATGTTAAAAAGCTGTAATGATGATCGAAACTCTTTCTAATCAACCTAATAAACCTTTGCTGAACTTATCACAAGAATCTGAACGTCGGATTATCAGATTCGATTATACCGAATCTGATTCAATATATCGAGAGTGCTCAGATTCTGTAATCTTCAATCTTTGGATCGATCTAGTGATGTAATATCACTCCCTGGAAGCTCTGATACCAAATGATAGGTCAGATCATGTTGAGATTAGAAGAAAAGACAAGTTAGAATGAGATTCGGTAAGTGTGAAGGAGACTCGGTATGAGAGAGAATCAACAAGATTTACATTCCACAGCTTCTAGGACTACTTAGGTTCCTTATATAGCCCTCTTCTAAGGAACCCTCATTTAAGCTTATTTCACATTAACACTATACAATTTCGGGGTCCTAAAATACCCCGATTTGGAATCTGGATTCCAAGGGCGTAAAATAATCGATTGAATTAGCCTTATTCGATCGGAATCGAATAAGCTAATATCTAAGAGTGATGATTAATTCCGACGATGATCGGAGCACCGGTCGAAATTGGTTTATCGACTGGAGTGGTGTTACCACAATTGATTTGGGCAGAGTAACGTTAATGCATCCAGTGTTGTCTTAATTAAAGATCTTGTTTACGTATTTAAAGATGTCTAGGAGGGAATGATGATGTGGCACATGTCCCTTTCATTGTTGCAACGAAATTTGTCAATCCCGAGGGGTGACATGGCACATGTCCCTTTCATGTGGAAGAACAGATCCTAACAAACTAACCTAGATTCGTGGGCTGACGTGGCATGCAACTTGCTTGCATGCTTACTCCGTCGTTAAGTAATCATTCCAGGACGAAGTGTCTGCTCTGGGACAGTGCACTATCTCCGGGACAATGGGTTCATCCCGGGAGAATATCTTCGTGCTGAGATGGAACGCCGTGATGGTACTGACGGCAAGTTGGTCCCGGTTACGGCATCACTGTGCTCTCAGCCTAGCCGGGAATATTTAGCTTTCTACTTTGTCCAAGTGTTTCTTCACGGTTATGATTATCGCGACTGGCTGTATGATGGCAGTTATGTGTGAAATGTCCCGTTCTTATTGATTAAAAATGTTCCATATTAATTGATTTTGTTGCGAGGTTTTGACCTCTATATGAGACGTTTTTCAAAGACTGCATTCATTTTTAAAACAAACCATAACCTTTATTTCATAAATAAAGGTTTAAAAAGCTTTACGTAGATTATCAAATAATGATAATCTAAAATATCCTGTTTACACACGACCATTACATAATGGCTTATAATACAAATATGTTACATCGAAATCAGTTTCTTGAATGCAGTTTTTACACAATATCATACAAACATGGACTCCAAATCTTGTCCTTATTTTAGTATGCAACAGCGGAAACTCTTAGTATTCACCTGAGAATAAACATGCTTTAAACGTCAACAAAAATGTTGGTGAGTTATAGGTTTAACCTATATATATCAAATCGTAACAATAGACCACAAGATTTCATATTTCAATACACATCCCATACATAGAGATAAAAATCATTCATATGGTGAACACCTGGTAATCGACATTAACAAGATGCATATATAAGAATATCCCCATCATTCCGGGACACCCTTCGGATATGATATAAATTTCGAAGTACTAAAGCATCCGGTACTTTAGATGGGGTTTGTTAGGCCCAATAGATCTATCTTTAGGATTCGCGTCAATTAGGGTGTCTGTTCCCTAATTCTTAGATTACCAGACTTAATAAAAAGGGGCATATTCGATTTTGATAATTCAACCATAGAATGTAGTTTCACGTACTTGTGTCTATTTTGTAAATCATTTATAAAACCTGCATGTATTCTCATCCCAAAAATATTAGATTTTAAAAGTGGGACTATAAGTCACTTTCACAGATTTTTACTTCGTCGGGAAGTAAGACTTGGCCACTGGTTGATTCACGAACCTATAACAATATATACATATATATCAAAGTATGTTCAAAATATATTTACAACACTTTTAATATATTTTGATGTTTTAAGTTTATTAAGTCAGCTGTCCTCGTTAGTAACCTACAACTAGTTGTCCATAGTTAGATGTACAGAAATAAATCGATAAATATTATCTTGAATCAATCCACGACCCAGTGTATACGTATCTCAGTATTGATCACAACTCAAACTATATATATTTTGGAATCAACCTCAATCTTGTATAGCTAACTCCAACATTCACATATAGAGTGTCTATGGTTGTTCCGAAATATATATAGATGTGTTGACATGATAGGTCAAAACATTGTATACGTGACTATGGTATCTCAAGATTACATAATATACAATACAAGTTGATTAAGTTATGGGTGGAATAGATTTGTTACCAATTTTCACGTAGCTAAAATGAGAAAAATTATCCAATCTTGTTTTACCCATAACTTCTTCATTTTAAATCCGTTTTGAGTGAATCAAATTGCTATGGTTTCATATTGAACTCTATTTTATGAATCTAAACAGAAAAAGTATAGGTTTATTGTCGGAAAAATAAGTCACAAGTCGCTTTTGTAAAGGTAGTCATTACAGTCGAAAGAACGACGTCTAGATGACCATTTTAGAAAACATACTTCCACTTTGAGTTTAACCATAATTTTTGGATATAGTTTCATGTTCATAATAAAAATCATTTTCCTAGAATAACAACTTTTAAATCAAAGTTTATCATAGTTTTTAATTAACTAACCCAAAACAGCCCGCGGTGTTACTACGACGGCGTAAATCTGATTTAGAATCACAAACATGTGTTTAGTTGATTTTAAAAGTCAAGTTAGAAGGATTAACTTTTATTTGCGAACAAGTTTAGAATTAACTAAACTATGTTCTAGTGATTCCAAGTTTAAACCTTCGAATAAGATAGCTTTATATGTATGAATCGAATGATGTTATGAACATCATTACTATCTCAAGTTCCTTGGATAAACCTACTAGAAATGAAAAAAATAGATCTAGCTTCAAAGGATCCTTGGATGGCTTGAAAGTTCTTGAAGCAGAATCATGACACGAAAACAATTTCAAGTAAGATTTCCACTCGAAATAAGATTGTTATAGTTATAGAAATTTAATTAAAGTTTGAATATGATTATTACCTTGTATTAGAAAGATAACCTACTGTAAGTAACAAAGGTTTCTTGATCTTGGATGATTACTTGGAATGGATTTAGAAAACTTGGAAGTAAACTTGCAATCTTGAAAGTATTCTTGATTTTATGAAACTAGAACTTTTGGAATTTATGAAGAACACTTAGAACTTGAATATAGAACTTGAGAGAGATTAATTAGATGAAGAAAATTGAAGAATGAAAGTGTTTGTAGGTATTTTTGGTCGTTGGTGTATGGATTAGATATAAAGGATATGTAAATTTGTTTTCATGTAAATAAGTCATGAATGATTACTCATATTTTTGTAATTTTATGAGATATTTCATGCTAGTTGCCAAATGATGGTTCCCAAATGTATTAGGTGACTCACATGGGCTGCTAAGAGCTGATCATTTTAGTGTATATACCAATAGTACATACATCTAAAAGCTGTGTATTGTACGAGTACGAATACGGGTGCATACGAGTAGAATTGTTGATGAAACTGAACGAGGATGTAATTGTAAGCATTTTTATTAAGTAGAAGTATTTTGATAAGTGTCTTGAAGTCTTTCAAAAGTGTATGAATATATATTATGTAACGACCCGGAAATTTCCGACCAAATTTAAACCCTAATCTTTATATGTTCCCGACACGATAAGCAAAATCTGTAATGTTGAGTCTAGAAAGTTTGAAATCTATATTCAGATAATCAAATACCCTTCGACCATTGCCGACAATTCACGAACAATTAATTGTATATAGTTTGTGTGTATATATATATAAATGTAATTAAAAATGTAATTTGAAATATTAAATGTGGTTGTTATATGTAATTATGTGATAAAAATATTTTTACCTTTATAGATCAAATTTTAGTACTCCGTACATAGCATTTGGAGCAGAAAATAAATAATTATTGAACCCTTTTTGATCAGGTTTCAAACAGGTAATGAGTGAAATACTTAGATTTATTTAAACTAAAAGTTTGAGATTTTTAGGAACTTTTTTTTACGTAAACTGTTTAGCAATGGACACGATATAGCCGCCCGGGATAAACTGTCTGCACAAGATGTCGAACAGGAGGCTGCTAAATATATTTTTTTTCTATATGACACGTTTTCTTACTTGACTATTTGTATTTATTATTTATTATTATAAATACATTTTATTATTACTAATTATTGTATAAGAGATAAATAAAAGGGACATAATTTAAGCGAATCAATTATCTGTTCATTTGTTTTTATTCCCCATCTGTTCCACTCGTGAACCCATATGTCCACACCAACTCCATTACAAAAACAAACTTGATAAAATTGTTGTTGGCCACTATAATCCTTCAATTACTCTTACGAAACCTTCGATGGTTCTGCTATTCGGAAAAGAGAAGAGAAAACTGAATCCTTAACGAGTTCAAACGACACCCAAATTCATTTTCGCTTGTAAACCATCGTGATACCTTCACCATTCACGGCCACCCTTCTTTCTCATCAACTACCATCATCTTTGATCTCCTTCTTCGTGACAAACCGCCTCTATTATCTTTTCCACATCGAACCACCACCTTTATTAAACGATCGTGAACGTCGAACATTATCTTCACTCTACCATCGAAACCCATTCGTTTTTACCCGTACGTTGTCGTGAAATCATAAGAAAACAAAACCCATTTAAATCATCAAACCACACCGTCTAAAACCCGTTCAATTTATTACCATTCAATCACCACCGTTTTACTGTTTTCCTATTCCGAATGAAACCCACCAACATCCCCTTACGAACCTCCAAACAACCACCATGTAACCATCGATCACCACCAAACACCGTCATCATCTTCAATCGACAATCCTCTCCATCACTTTCAACTTCTACACCTGCTACCACTTTCAAAAATAATCACCACCACTCACGAAAATTGCTTCAAGCTTCCTGTTGGATTAAATATACAGCAAGTCACAGCCACCACTACTGCAACCTCTGCTGTCTCGTTGTGTTTCTGCGGCCACAACAACTGCATATTTTTTTCCCTTGCTCGCTACTGCAGCTATATTTTTTTTTCCTGTTCTTACTCTTGCTTTGATTAGCGAATGGGATGATATAAGGTGGATGATGAAACGATAAATATGATAATATAAAGAAGATGAATTTGATGTTATTGTTTCTGGTTTTAATCGGATGGAGTATTAGGAATACCGGAAAAAAAAAAAAAAAAGCACAACATCGAAACCCTACATGTTTCCCCCACTACGGTTAATGAATCTGGCCAAAGTTTTGCAGTTTGTGGGCTGTTATTGGGTCGTAAATATTTTTGGGCCGTGACATAGTAGGAATAGTAAATGGACTATGAAATTGTTTTAGTTTTGAACCGTAAACTTGGGTTGTAAGGGAGAAGAAGGTGAAACAGGAAAACGTACGATTATATTATATATCTGTTAGATTATAATCAGAAAAACGGGCTGGATGGAGTGGTTTAGGTGTTTGATTGACTAGCGAGAGGTCGGGGGTTCGAGTCCCGTCTTGGGCAGTTTCAATCTTTTTAATGTTACAAGGTATAAATTGACATTAATATTATTTTTATTATTGTTATCTATATCAAAAACAATAAATATAGTTTTATTAAAATTTTATAATTATTAGTATTATCATCAAGACTAATATTAAATTATCATTATTATTAAACTTATTTTTAAGATTAAAATTTAAAAGTGTTATTATCATTATTAATTATTATTATTATCATTATTATTATTAGAATTAAAATTAGAATTTGAACTTGAATTATTATTATTACTATTAAAATTATTATTATTAAAATTTTCATTATTATTAAATTATCATTTTTATTATTATTAATAACAATATTTCTAAATACATCTAAAAATATTGATACATAATATTACATGAAATATTAAATAGACATTAACAATTATTATATATGTATCACATAATTAATAGGTGAAATTAGTTGACTTCAATTATGTGTTAACATATATACATGATATAGGTTCGTGAATCCGAGGCCAACCCTATACGTGTTCAATGATGTTATATGTATTTTTACTACAAAATACAGTATGGTGAGTATATAGTCCCTTTTAAATTCTAAATATTTTTGGGCTGAGAATACATGCGCTGTTTTTTTTTATAAATGATTTACGTTATGGACACAAGTGATTAAAAATGATATTCTGCGGATTGATGTGCTAGGTAATTTAGTTATATGTTATAATAGCATGTAAGCGCGAATCCTAAAGATAGATCTATCGGGTTTAACACCCCCATCCAGTAGGCTGCACTAGACATAAGAACTAGTGGGCGGATGTTTAGTACTTCGAGGATTATTTATACACTTGCGAGTGTACATATCCATCTTTACGAAGATGACTTATTATATTATTGTTAAGGTTGGTTACTGAGGCCTCAACATAAGCAGAATGATTTTATACACTTGCGAGTGTATTATATTTTTATATATGAAATCTTGTGGTCCATAGTTATAACGCTGCTAGCATCAAACCTATATATCTCACCAACTTTGTGTTGACGTTTTAAAGCATGTTATTCTCAGGTACGAATTAAGTCTTCCGCTGTGCATTTGCTCATTTTAAGGGCATTACTTGGAGTCGATCATCGTAATGGAACCAGATGTTGATGATTTCGTCCAGGTGGATAAGGACGGGTTGTTACATGTGGTATCAGAGCGTTGGTCTTAGCAAACCAGGTCTCCCATTAGTGTGTCTAACTGGTAGTTGTTAGGATACATTAGTGAGTCTGGACTTTGACCGTGTCTGCATGTCAAAAGTTTTGCTTATCATTTCTAGTCGGAAACTATCTGCTTATCATCCTTAGGGAATTGCCTGCTTATCATTCTTAAGTCTAGACACGTCTTACTGCATTTACTGCATTGATAGTGTATAGACGAAATTTATATCTTAGCGTATTTGATAATTCATATCTTAGCGCATCTGTAGACTTGCCTGACATATGCTGTAAATTCCTCTGTAGTCTACGAAATCTTTAGGATTATAGATATTCTATCTAGTTAGAATATCATCCGATATCTGAAAATCATTCACATCATTCACCAAATTGCCCTCTTGACGATGAACCTGAAGCATTTACTAGCGAACCTGTTCGAGAAACTATTTTCTCTCTCATTTCTAGAGTATCTCGTCACGATTATATACTATCCCATATTTCAGATCTTGTTCATTCACTCACTCCAACCACCAATCATCCCGGTATACTAGCAGAAGTTAACGAACTTTGCACTCGCGTGACGGCTTTGGAGAACATGGTGCGAAGGTGGCAAACACCAACAGCAGCACCAGCAACATAATCCGTACCATCATCACCAACGTCGACAGTACTCTTATCACCCCCAAACCAAAACCACACCGTAAATCTCAACATCACAAACGGTATCTTGGATATCAATATCACATACCTCAAAAATCTCATCGGAATTTCGAGTATGATCTTCGTTCTACATATCGTTCTACATCGATTAATTTCGTTTTACGTATTGTTCTACCTCATTTACCTACGTTCGACATGGCAATTATGTAATCTCTAATGTTTTAGAGATCATGTAATCAAGTGTTAACAATAAATCAAATGAGTATAATATTTTATTGACTCATTAAATCCATGATTACATCCGATGAAAATATATATGCGAGTATATTTTCATAAAGATTGTAATTAAAAATTCTTTTGTACAAACTGTTAATGATGAAAATATTTTAATGGGTGGGTAGTACCCGAGGAATATTTAGAATTCACATTAATAAGTTACACTGTACATTCTTCGAATCTAATTCAACGATCATTTACTATCCTACTTACAACTACCGATATACGTATCCGTTCACCACAGAATAACCATTTCTATTCAAATTTCATATTTGGATTTTGACCTATCAGAATCCAACAAGTGGCATAACGAAGAAAACATTGGACAAAAAAATAAAGTGTTAGAAACAAACGAATTAATTAATTGGAATTATGATAGGATTTCACGCTAACTGTTCCGGCTAACTGTTCCCAGCTAACTGATTAACATTTAATTTATCGAAATTTACATTCTCGCAATTTTATTTATCGTCATTTAATTTCTGTTATTTATTTTTACGCACTTTAAATAACGGGACACGTATGCAAGGTTTTGACTTATCATATCGACCCATCTATATATATATTTCGGAACAACCGTAGACACTCTATATGTGAAGGTGGGAGTTGGCTATACAGGGTCGGAGTTGATTCCAAAATATATATATACTTTGAGTTGTGATCGACACCGAGACCGGTACACGGGTCACGATACGTATTATTTAATTCGAATATTATATATTAAATTATATATGAATCATTGAACCATCGGACTATTGGACTGCTAACTTTGAACAATTAAAATGAGTTAAAATGCTAATTATAACATATGAAATTAAACAATTCTTCAAGTTTGCCACTTGATTCTATCTTAAACCTCATTCGTATCTAGACAATTACAATTATCGTTCAAATCTTTCATAATTCTTGATAACACCTCGATTGAGAAATTGAACCAGCCACACCTCGTTTATGGAAGAGAGATTCATGCATACAGTTATGCACCTGAAAAACTTTCAAAAACCGAAGTTATAGTTAAAACGTATCCGCGTCAAAATTCCTTATCATCCATTAGTAAAAGCAACCCTACGATTCCTTTTCAAGTAGCCAATTTTGTCACAGCTCCACTTTGACTTCTCACTAGTCTTACTATCATCTCGATATAAATACGTTGTCCTTTCACCGTCGTTACTGGAGAACCTTTTATATCCCCCGACATTATCAGCAGATATACCAGCAGCTCGTTATCTCTTCGGCGGAATCCGCAATTAGTATTTTGAAAATCTCGTAGCATTTCTCCAGTTATACCCATAATATTTATTTCTAAGAAATTCATACTCCGAATGTGAAGTTTCTGAAAACACCCTGAACTATGAAGTAGTTCTTAAAATGCTGATGAAGCAACAAAAACTGTGAATGAATTTAGCAGTCAAAAGATGACGATAAAGTATCATGTGTTGGTAAAGCTCAGAAAAAGAGGAGATTTGGAACTGGAAAACGGATTGAGCAAAGTATGAAGGAAGGTGTGGATAAATCACAATAACTGAGTCTGCTTTCACAGAATCCAAACGATTCAGAACCTGCTGAAACCGTTAGTAAGAACCCTACTCGATATTCTAAACCTTTCCGGATGATATTCTTCATCATCACCTTATCTTAGATATTATAAGATATCTTCATATTTTCTGTTATACATATTCTCCGTATTTCAGGAGATATTTTCACAACTACACCTATCTGCGATCATGTATCTTTCTGTAATATCTGCGTTATAAAATAAAAGAAACTACGTTAAATTCTGAAACCTTCGAAATTGAAATAGGAATGTTCTGAAGTAGTGTTGGGAACTGATGCATGAATTAATATAATATAATGAAACTTGATCAACTTCATTATATTACAGTAAGTCATGTTGAGTTTCTAATGGAATGTGATGATTAACTGTACCATCATCATGTAACATGTTACACGACTCTTTCATTCTACCTGATCTCTAAGCATACCACGAAAGTATTTCCTTGATATTTTCGTTCTCCCGTCATTCCAACAGTTGCTAATAAATTGTGCTATTACATTTTCTTTCTAATTAGAAGATTTCCTTAAACTTCTTGAATTTTGAAAATCCACCGTGACTACGTCAAAAGTTAAATCTCTATCTCGATCTTTTGTGATAGCTCCACTCATACGCTTCAAGTAATCGAATTGTTTTATCTATAATAATCAATAATGATAAAACTCTATTTATCAACTCATATTCGTCATAAAAACAATTTTATTTTTAGCCATGACGACCTCACTCAAATTTCGGGGACGAAATTTCTTTAACGGGTGGGTACTGTAACGACCCGGAAATTTCCGACCAAATTTAAACCCTAATCTTTATATGTTCCCGACACGATAAGCAAAATCTGTAATGTTGAGTCTAGAAAGTTTGATATCTATATTCAGATAATCAAATACCCTTCGACCATTGTCGACGATTCACGAACAATTAATTGTATATAGTTTGTGTGTATATATATATAAATGTAATTAAAAATGTAATTTGAAATATTAAATGTGGTTGTTATATGTAATTATGTGATAAAAATATTTTTACCTTTATAGATCAAATTTTAGTACTCCGTACATAGCATTTGGAGCAGAAAATAAATAATTATTGAACCCTTTTTTATCAGGTTTCAAACAGGTAATGAGTGAAATACTTAGATTTATTTAAACTAAAAGTTTGAGATTTTTAGGAACTTTTTTTTACGTAAACTGTTTAGCAATGGACACGATATAGCCGCCCAGGATAAACTGTCTGCACAAGATGTCGAACAGGAGGCTGCTAAATATATTTTTTTTTCTATATGACACGTTTTCTTACTTGACAATTTGTATTTATTATTTATTATTATAAATACATTTTATTATTACTAATTATTGTATAAGAGATAAATAAAAGGGACATAATTTAAGCGAATCAATTATCAGTTCATTTGTTTTTATTCCCCATCTGTTCCACTCGTGAACCCATATGTCCACACCAACTCCATTACAAAAACAAACTTGATAAAATTGTTGTTGGCCACTATAATCCTTCAATTACTCTTACGAAACCTTCGATGGTTCTGCTATTCGGAAAAGAGAAGAGAAAACTGAATCCTTAACGAGTTCAAACGACACCCAAATTCATTTTCGCTTGTAAACCATCGTGATACCTTCACCATTCACGGCCACCCTTCTATCTCATCAACTACCATCATCTTTGATCTCCTTCTTCGTGACAAACCGCCTCTATTATCTTTTCCACATCGAACCACCACCTTTATTAAACGATCGTGAACGTCGAACTTTATCTTCACTCTACCATCGAAACCCATTCGTTTTTACCCGTACGTTGTCGTGAAATCATAAGACAACAAAACCCATTTAAATCATCAAACCACACCGTCTAAAACCCATTCAATTTATTACCATTCAATCACCACCGTTTTACTGTTTTCCTATTCCGAATGAAACCCACCAACATCCCCTTACGAACCTCCAAACAACCACCATGTAACCATCGATCACCACCAAACACCGTCATCATCTTCAATCGACAATCCTCTCCATCACTTTCAACTTCTACACCTGCTACCACTTTCAAAAATAATCACCACCACTCACGAAAATTGCTTCAAGCTTCCTGTTGGATTAAATATACAGCAAGTCACAGCCACCACTACTGCAACCTCTGCTGTCTCGTTGTGTTTCTGCGGCCACAACAACTGCATATTTTTTTCCCTTGCTCGCTACTGCAGCTATATTTTTTTTTCCTGTTCTTACTCTTGCTTTGATTAGCGAATGGGATGATATAAGGTGGATGATGAAACGATAAATATGATAATATAAAGAAGATGAATTTGATGTTATTGTTTCTGGTTTTAATCGGATGGAGTATTAGGAATACCGGAAAAAAAAAAAAAAGCACAACATCGAAACCCTACATGTTTCCCCCACTACGGTTAATGAATCTGGCCAAAGTTTTGCAGTTTGTGGGCTGTTATTGGGTCGTAAATATTTTTGGGCCGTGACATAGTAGGAATAGTAAATGGACTATGAAATTGTTTTAGTTTTGAACCGTAAACTTGGGTTGTAAGGGAGAAGAAGGTGAAACAGGAAAACGTACGATTATATTATATATCTGTTAGATTATAATCAGAAAAACGGGCTGGATGGAGTGGTTTAGGTGTTTGATTGACTAGCGAGAGGTCGGGGGTTCGAGTCCCGTCTTGGGCAGTTTCAATCTTTTTAATGTTACAAGGTATAAATTGACATTAATATTATTTTTATTATTGTTATCTATATCAAAAACAATAAATATAGTTTTATTAAAATTTTATAATTATTAGTATTATCATCAAGACTAATATTAAATTATCATTATTATTAAACTTATTTTTAAGATTAAAATTTAAAAGTGTTATTATCATTATTAATTATTATTATTATCATTATTATTATTAGAATTAAAATTAGAATTTGAACTTGAATTATTATTATTACTATTAAAATTATTATTATTAAAATTTTCATTATTATTAAATTATCATTTTTATTATTATTAATAACAATATTTCTAAATACATCTAAAAATATTGATACATAATATTACATGAAATATTAAATAGACATTAACAATTATTATATATGTATCACATAATTAATAGGTGAAATTAGTTGACTTCAATTATGTGTTAACATATATACATGATATAGGTTCGTGAATCCGAGGCCAACCCTATACGTGTTCAATGATGTTATATGTATTTTTACTACAAAATACAGTATGGTGAGTATATATGTAGTGACCCGAACTTTTCCATGTTTATATATATTAATTGAGATTGATGTTTACATGATTAAATGTTTCCAAAATGTTAAGCAATCAAACTTGTTAAGACTTGATTAATTGAAATAGGTTTCATATAGACAATTGACCACCCAAGTTGACCGGTGATTCACGAACGTTAAAACTTGTAAAAAAACTATATGATGACATATATATGGTTATATATATAGTTAACATGATATTATGATAAGTAAACATATCATTAATTATATTAACAATGAACTACATATGTAAAAACAAGACTACTAACTTAATGATTTTTAAACGAGACATATATGTAACGTTTATCGTTGTAACGACATTTAATGTATATATATCATATTAAGAGGTATTCGTACATGATAATATCATGATAATATAATAATTTAAAATCTCATTTGATATTATAAACATTGGGTTAACAACATTTAACAAGATCGTTAACCTAAAGGTTTCAAAACAACACTTACATGTAACGACTAACGATGACTTAACGACTCAGTTAAAATGTATATACATGTAGTGTTTTAATATGTATTCATACACTTTTGAAAGACTTTAAGACACTTATCAAAATACTTCTACTTAACAAAAATGCTTACAATTACATTCTCGTTCAGTTTCATCAACAATTCTACTCGTATGCACCCGTATTCGTACTCGTACAATACACAGCTTTTAGATGTATGTACTATTGGTATATACACTCCAATGATCAGCTCTTAGCAGCCCATGTGAGTCACCTAACACATGTGGGAACCATCATTTGGCAACTAGCATGAAATATCTCATAAGATTACAAAAATATGAGTAATCATTCATGACTTATTTACATGAAAACAAAATTACATATCCTTTATATCTAATCCATACACCAACGACCAAAAACACCTACAAACACTTTCATTCTTCAATTTTCTTCATCTAATTGAACTCTCTCAAGTTCTATCTTCAAGTTCTAAGTGTTCTTCATAAATTCCAAAAGTTCTAGTTTCATAAAATCAAGAATACTTTCAAGTTTGCTAGCTCACTTCCAATCTTGTAAGGTGATCATCCAACCTCAAGAAATCTTTGTTTCTTACAGTAGGTTATCATTCTAATACAAGGTAATAATCATATTCAAACTTTGGTTCAATTTCTATAACTATAACAATCTTATTTCAAGTGATGATCTTACTTGAACTTGTTTTCGTGTCATGATTTTGCTTCAAGAACTTTGAGCCATCCAAGGATCCATTGAAGCTAGATCCATTTTTCTCTTTTCCAGTAGGTTCATCCAAGGAACTTAAGGTAGTAATGATGTTCATAACATCATTCGATTCATACATATAAAGCTATCTTATTCGAAGGTTTAAACTTGTAATCACTAGAACATAGTTTAGTTAATTCTAAACTTGTTCGCAAACAAAAGTTAATCCTTCTAACTTGACTTTTAAAATCAACTAAACACATGTTCTATATCTATATGATATGCTAACTTAATGATTTAAAACCTGGAAACACGAAAAACACCGTAAAACCGGATTTACGCCGTCGTAGTAACACCGCGGGCTGTTTTGGGTTAGTTAATTAAAAACTATGATAAACTTTGATTTAAAAGTTGTTATTCTGAGAAAATGATTTTTATTATGAACATGAAACTATATCCAAAAATTATGGTTAAACTCAAAGTGGAATTATGTTTTCTAAAATGGTCATCTAGACGTCGTTCTTTCGACTGAAATGACTACCTTTACAAAAACGACTTGTAACTTATTTTTCCGACTAGAAACCTATACTTTTTTTGTTTAGATTCATAAAATAGAGTTCAATATGAAACCATAGCAATTTGATTCACTCAAAACGGATTTAAAATGAAGAAGTTATGGGTAAAACAAGATTGGATAATTTTTCTCATTTTAGCTACGTGAAAATTGGTAACAAATCTATTCCAACCATAACTTAATCAACTTGTATTATATATTATGTAATCTTGAGATACCATAGACACGTATACAATGTTTCGACCTATCATGTCGACACATCTATATATATTTCGGAACAACCATAGACACTCTATATGTGAATGTTGGAGTTAGCTATACAGGGTTGAGGTTGATTCCAAAATATATATAGTTTGAGTTGTGATCAATACTGAGATACGTATACACTGGGTCGTGGATTGATTCAAGATAATATTTATCGATTTATTTCTGTACATCTAACTGTGGACAACTAGTTGTAGGTTACTAACGAGGACAGCTGACTTAATAAACTTAAAACATCAAAATATATTAAAAGTGTTGTAAATATATTTTGAACATACTTTGATATATATGTATATATTGTTATAGGTTCGTGAATCAACCAGTGGCCAAGTCTTACTTCCCGACGAAGTAAAAATCTGTGAAAGTGAGTTATAGTCCCACTTTTAAAATCTAATATTTTTGGGATGAGAATACATGCAGGTTTTATAAATGATTTACAAAATAGACACAAGTACGTGAAACTACATTCTATGGTTGAATTATCGAAATCGAATATGCCCCTTGTTATTAAGTCTGGTAATCTAAGAATTAGGGAACAGACACCCTAATTGACGCGAATCCTAAAGATAGATCTATTGGGCTTAACAAACCCCATCCAAAGTACCGGATGCTTTAGTACTTCGAAATTTATATCATATCCGAAGGGTGTCCCGGAATGATGGGGATATTCTTATATATGCATCTTGTTAATGTCGGTTACCAGGTGTTCACCATATGAATGATTTTTATCTCTATGTATGGGATGTGTATTGAAATATGAAATCTTGTGGTCTATTATTATGATTTGATATATATAGGTTAAACCTATAACTCACCAACATTTTTGTTGACGTTTTAAGCATGTTTATTCTCAGGTGATTATTAAGAGCTTCCGCTGTTGCATACTTAAATAAGGACAAGATTTGGAGTCCATGCTTGTATGATATTGTGTAAAAACTGCATTCAAGAAACTTATTTTTTTTGTAACATATTTGTATTGTAAACCATTATGTAATGGTCGTGTGTAAACAGGATATTTTAGATTATCATTATTTGATAATCTACGTAAAGCTTTTTAAACCTTTATTGATGAAATAAAGGTTATGGTTTGTTTAAAAATGAATGCAGTCTTTGAAAAATGTCTCATATAGAGGTCAAAACCTCGCAACGAAATCAATTAATATGGAACGTTTTTAATCAACAAGAACGGGACATTTCAGTTGGTATCAGAGCGTTGGTCTTAGAGAACCAGAAAATTTGCATTAGTGTGTCTTATCGAGTTTGTTAGGATGCATTAGTGAGTCTGGACTTCGACCGTGTTTTCTTTAAAAATGATTGCTTAACATTTTTGTTAGAAACTATATATTTTTAACATATGAATATTATGTGATATATTAATCTCTTAACGTGTTTGATATTATGTGATAGATGTCTACCTCTAGAACAAGTCCCATTGACTCACCTAATAATAATGAAGAGTCAAATGTAAATTGGAATGATTTGTGGACTGATTCACAAGTTCCCGAAGAGGAACCGGAAGAAGAGTCGGAACCGGAAGAAGAATCGGAACCGGAAGAAGAATCGGAACCGGATGAAGAAATAGAACCGGTGGGGGAAATAATAAAACGGTTAAGTAAAAGAAAATCCTCAACCAACCGACCAAAGTTAATTATGGTCAATGGTGTTTCCGCCAAGGAAGCAAAATATTGGGAGGATTACCAATTCTCCGATGAATCGGATTCCGACGAGAATTCCGATGATGTTATAGAAATTACCCCAACTGAATTTAAAAAGGCAAAAGAAAATAATAAGGGAAAGGGAATAAAAATAGAGAAATCTAATTCCAACCCCGATGAACTTTATATGTATCGTCAACCCCCGAAGTCCTTAAGTTGTAACAATGACCCGGGAACCTCTAAACCACCAGGTTTTTCTAAACCAATGTGGACAACGACGGCTCGTATTAGGGGAACATCATATATCCCTAGAAACTTGGCAAAACGAACCAAAACCGAAGAAGAAGAAACGAGCGAGTCGGAATAAGATAGTTGTATTCGTGTGGTGTAATATATGGAATATAGTGTTCTTATGCTTTATGATATATGTAAAAATTGCTTGTATTAATAAGTATTTTTTTTTTATGAATCTAACTCTTGTCTATTTTACAGTTTAAAAACACAAAATGGATAGACAACCCAATATTTTAAGAGACCTACCCGGAGACATGATTGATGAAATCTTGTCTAGAGTCGGCCAGAATTCTTCGGCACAACTATTTAAGGCGAGATCAGTTTGTAAGACATTCGAAGAACGTTCCAAGAATGTCTTGGTTTATAAGAGACTTTCGTTTGAAAGATGGGGGATATCACATTGGGAAACCCATAAGTTACGATGTGTTTACTTTGACGCATATATTGCGGGGAACCCAAATGCTATTTTACGCAACGGGTTAAGAAATTATTTTGACTCAATATATCCGAATATTGGACTTCGTGATTTAGAAAAAGCGGCTAACATGCAACATAAAGAAGCATGTTATGCTTACGGATTAGTAATGTTCGCTTCTCACCAAAGTGAGAACAAGAACATCGGGCTACAACTATTAAACAAAACGTTTCCACAAGTGACGGAGTCGGTAATTGGGGTAAGAAATGAGGTTTTTAGATTATTACGGGACTGTTGGACATTACGTAACCCTCGTCCCTTTGATGACGTTACAACACGCTGTCTTATCAACGGCCATAACGGTTATGTTGCACAAGACCAAGGATGGGAAGTAGTCCTAGTAAAACCAGAATGCATGACTTGTTTCTGGACGTATGAATTACGTGTCTTTATTGCCTTTGCTGAACGACTTGTGTACTAGCTAGAATTGTCTTCACAACTATCTTGTATCAAAGTTATTGTGTGCTATATTTCATGCTTTATGTAAAATAAGCGGTATTGTAAGTTTGTAAAATATTGTATAAAAGTTTGAACGCGAAATATTATTATGATCAGTTTTTCATATAGAATTGTAGTAGTTGAATTGTATATTAGCTACTAAGTATGAACTTAACGGGTAGGTACTACCCGAATCTAAACTTATAAAACGCTAATATGAAGAAAAAGCTTTTATAAATGAGTTCATATTATGCTACGAAATACTATTAACTACTCTTAATATTCTGTATGATTAACTTGTTCCATTTAACTATTTTGAAGGAAATGGCACCGACTACTCGACACACCGTGAATATGAATGAAGAGGAATTCCGTACTTTTCTAGCTTCAAACATAGCCGCAGTACAGGCTGCGCTATATACCAACAATAACCTTGGATCTGGCAGTACAGGAAATCGTGTAGGATGCACCTACAAAGAATTCACTGCCTGCAAACCTTTGGAATTTGATGGAACCGAAGGACCGATCGGATTGAAACGGTGGACCGAGAAGGTCGAATCGGTGTTTGCCATAAGTAAGTGTACTGAAGAGGACAAAGTGAAGTACGCTACGCATACCTTTACAGGTTCTGCGTTAACATGGTGGAATACCTATCTAGAGCAAGTGGGACAAGATGATGCGTACGCACTACCGTGGTCAGCATTCAAGCACTTGATGAACGAGAAGTACCGTCCCAGAACCGAGGTCAATAAGCTCAAGACAGAACTTAGAGGGTTACGAACCCAAGGATTTGATATTACCACGTATGAAAGACGATTCACAGAATTGTGCCTATTGTGTCCGGGAGCATTCGAAGATGAGGAAGAGAAGATCGACGCGTTTGTGAAAGGATTACCAGAAAGAATCCAAGAAGATATAAGTTCACACGAGCCCGCCTCCATACAACAGGCATGTAGAATGGCTCACAAACTAGTGAACCAGATTGAAGAAAGAATTAAAGAACAGACTGCTGAAGAGGCCAATGTGAAGCAAGTCAAAAGAAAGTGGGAAGAAAATGGTGATAAGAATCACCAATACAACAACAACAACAATCGCAACATCAATCGCAACTACAACAAACGGCTCAACAACAACAACAACAACAACAGCAACAGCAACTACAACAATCATCCCAACAACAATAATAACCGCAACAACAACAACAATCAGAAACAGCTATGCCAAAGGTGTGAAAAGTATCACTCGGGGTTCTGCACCAAATTTTGCAACAAGTGTAAAAGAAATGGTCATAGCGCGGCGAAGTGTGAGGTCTACGGACCAGGGGTTAATAGAACAAAAGGAACAAATGGTGTCGGAACGAGTAATGGCGGAGCAAGTAGTGTCGGAGCAAGCTATGCCAATGTAGTTTGTTATAAATGTGGAAAACCGGGCCACATTATTAGAAATTGCCCGAACCAGGAGAACACGAATGGACAAGGCCGTGGAAGAGTTTTCAATATTAATGCGGCAGAGGCACAGGAAGACCCGGAGCTTGTTACGGGTACGTTTCTTATTGACAATAAATCTGCTTACGTTTTATTTGATTCGGGTGCGGATAGAAGCTATATGAGTAGAGATTTTTGTGCTAAATTAAGTTGTCCATTGACGCCTTTGGATAGTAAATTTTTACTCGAATTAGCAAATGGTAAATTAATTTCAGCAGATAATATATGTCGGAATCGAGAAATTAAACTGGTTAGCGAAACATTTAAGATTGATTTGATACCAGTAGAGTTAGGGAGTTTTGATGTGATAATCGGTATGGACTGGTTGAAAGAAGTGAAAGCAGAGATCGTTTGTTACAAAAATGCAATTCGCATTATACGAGAAAAAGGAAAACCCTTAATGGTGTACGGAGAAAAGGGCAACACGAAGCTACATCTTATTAGTAATTTGAAGGCACAAAAACTAATAAGAAAAGGTTGCTATGCTGTTCTAGCACACGTCGAGAAAGTACAAACTGAAGAAAAGAGCATCAATGATGTTCCCATTGCAAAAGAATTTCCCGATGTATTTCCGAAAGAATTACCGGGATTACCCCCACAGCGATCCGTTGAATTTCAAATAGATCTTGTACCAGGAGCTGCACCAATAGCTCGTGCTCCTTACAGACTCGCACCCAGCGAGATGAAAGAACTGCAAAGCCAATTACAAGAACTTTTAGAGCGTGGTTTCATTCGACCAAGCACATCACCGTGGGGAGCTCCTGTTTTGTTTGTCAAGAAGAAAGATGGTACATTCAGGTTGTGTATCGACTACCGAGAGTTGAACAAACTTACTATCAAGAACCGCTACCCACTACCGAGAATCGACGACTTATTTGATCAACTACAAGGCTCGTCTGTTTATTCAAAGATTGACTTACGTTCCGGGTATCATCAAATGCGGGTGAAAGAAGATGATATTCCAAAGACTGCTTTCAGAACACGTTACGGTCATTACGAGTTTATGGTCATGCCGTTTGGTTTAACTAATGCACCAGCTGTGTTCATGGACCTTATGAACCGAGTGTGTGGACCATACCTTGACAAGTTTGTCATTGTTTTCATTGATGACATACTTATTTACTCAAAGAATGACCAAGAACACGGTGAACATTTGAGAAAGGTGTTAGAAGTATTGAGGAAGGAAGAATTGTACGCTAAGTTTTCAAAGTGTGCATTTTGGTTGGAAGAAGTTCAATTCCTCGGTCACATAGTGAACAAAGAAGGTATTAAGGTGGATCCGGCAAAGATAGAAACTGTTGAAAAGTGGGAAACCCCGAAAACTCCGAAACACATACGCCAGTTTTTAGGACTAGCTGGTTACTACAGAAGGTTCATCCAAGACTTTTCCAGAATAGCAAAACCCTTGACTGCATTAACGCATAAAGGGAAGAAATTTGAATGGAATGATGAACAAGAGAAAGCGTTTCAGTTATTGAAGAAAAAGCTAACTACGGCACCTATATTGTCATTGCCTGAAGGGAATGATGATTTTGTGATTTATTGTGACGCATCAAAGCAAGGTCTCGGTTGTGTATTAATGCAACGAACGAAGGTGATTGCTTATGCGTCTAGACAATTGAAGATTCACGAACAAAATTATACGACGCATGATTTGGAATTAGGCGCGGTTGTTTTTGCATTAAAGACTTGGAGGCACTACTTATATGGGGTCAAAAGTATTATATATACCGACCACAAAAGTCTTCAACACATATTTAATCAGAAACAACTGAATATGAGGCAGCGTAGGTGGATTGAATTATTGAATGATTACGATTTTGAGATTCGTTACCACCCGGGGAAGGCAAATGTGGTAGCCGATGCCTTGAGCAGGAAGGATAGAGAACCCATTCGAGTAAAATCTATGAATATAATGATTCATAATAACATTACTACTCAAATAAAGGAGGCGCAACAAGGAGTTTTAAAAGAGGGAAATTTAAAGGATGAAATACCCAAAGGATCGGAGAAGCATCTTAATATTCGGGAAGACGGAACCCGGTATAGGGCTGAAAGGATTTGGGTACCAAAATTTGGAGATATGAGAGAAATGGTACTTAGAGAAGCTCATAAAACCAGATACTCAATACATCCTGGAACGGGGAAGATGTACAAGGATCTCAAGAAACATTTTTGGTGGCCGGGTATGAAAGCCGATGTTGCTAAATACGTAG
Organism: Rutidosis leptorrhynchoides; assembly: GCF_046630445.1. NCBI lineage: Eukaryota > Viridiplantae > Streptophyta > Magnoliopsida > Asterales > Asteraceae > Rutidosis > Rutidosis leptorrhynchoides. The sequence goes on from NC_092339.1 coordinate 235,587,999, forward strand.
GAGAATGTTTGACGTGTTCTAAGGTCAAAGCTGAGCATCAGAAACCATCAGGTCTACTTCAACAACCCGAAATCCCGGAATGGAAATGGGAAAACATTACCATGGATTTCATCACTAAATTGCCAAGGACTGCAAGTGGTTTTGATACTATTTGGGTAATAGTTGATCGTCTCACCAAATCAGCACACTTCCTACCAATAAGAGAAGATGACAAGATGGAGAAGTTAGCACGACTGTATTTGAAGGAAGTCGTCTCCAGACATGGAATACCAATCTCTATTATCTCTGATAGGGATGGCAGATTTATTTCAAGATTCTGGCAGACATTACAGCAAGCATTAGGAACTCGTCTAGACATGAGTACTGCCTATCATCCACAAACTGATGGGCAGAGCGAAAGGACGATACAAACGCTTGAAGACATGCTACGAGCATGTGTTATTGATTTCGGAAACAGTTGGGATCGACATCTACCGTTAGCAGAATTTTCCTACAACAACAGCTACCATTCAAGCATTGAGATGGCGCCGTTTGAAGCACTTTATGGTAGAAAGTGCAGGTCTCCGATTTGTTGGAGTGAGGTGGGGGATAGACAGATTACGGGTCCGGAGATTATACAAGAAACTACCGAGAAGATCATCCAAATTCAACAACGGTTGAAAACCGCCCAAAGTCGACAAAAGAGCTACGCTGACATTAAAAGAAAAGATATAGAATTTGAAATTGGAGAGATGGTCATGCTTAAAGTTTCACCTTGGAAAGGCGTTGTTCGATTTGGTAAACGAGGGAAATTAAATCCAAGGTATATTGGACCATTCAAGATTATTGATCGTGTCGGACCAGTAGCTTACCGACTTGAGTTACCTCAACAACTCGCGGCTGTACATAACACTTTCCACGTCTCGAATTTGAAGAAATGTTTTGCTAAAGAAGATCTCACTATTCCGTTAGATGAAATCCAAATCAACGAAAAACTCCAATTCATCGAAGAACCCGTCGAAATAATGGATCGTGAGGTTAAAAGACTTAAGCAAAACAAGATACCAATTGTTAAGGTTCGATGGAATGCTCGTAGAGGACCCGAGTTCACCTGGGAGCGTGAAGATCAGATGAAGAAGAAATACCCGCATCTATTTCCAGAAGATTCGTCAACACCTTCAACAGCTTGAAATTTCGGGACGAAATTTATTTAACGGGTAGGTACTGTAGTGACCCGAACTTTTCCATGTTTATATATATTAATTGAGATTGATGTTTACATGATTAAATGTTTCCAAAATGTTAAGCAATCAAACTTGTTAAGACTTGATTAATTGAAATAGGTTTCATATAGACAATTGACCACCCAAGTTGACCGGTGATTCACGAACGTTAAAACTTGTAAAAAAACTATATGATGACATATATATGGTTATATATATAGTTAACATGATATTATGATAAGTAAACATATCATTAATTATATTAACAATGAACTACATATGTAAAAACAAGACTACTAACTTAATGATTTTTAAACGAGACATATATGTAACGTTTATCGTTGTAACGACATTTAATGTATATATATCATATTAAGAGGTATTCGTACATGATAATATCATGATAATATAATAATTTAAAATCTCATTTGATATTATAAACATTGGGTTAACAACATTTAACAAGATCGTTAACCTAAAGGTTTCAAAACAACACTTACATGTAACGACTAACGATGACTTAACGACTCAGTTAAAATGTATATACATGTAGTGTTTTAATATGTATTCATACACTTTTGAAAGACTTTAAGACACTTATCAAAATACTTCTACTTAACAAAAATGCTTACAATTACATTCTCGTTCAGTTTCATCAACAATTCTACTCGTATGCACCCGTATTCGTACTCGTACAATACACAGCTTTTAGATGTATGTACTATTGGTATATACACTCCAATGATCAGCTCTTAGCAGCCCATGTGAGTCACCTAACACATGTGGGAACCATCATTTGGCAACTAGCATGAAATATCTCATAAGATTACAAAAATATGAGTAATCATTCATGACTTATTTACATGAAAACAAAATTACATATCCTTTATATCTAATCCATACACCAACGACCAAAAACACCTACAAACACTTTCATTCTTCAATTTTCTTCATCTAATTGAACTCTCTCAAGTTCTATCTTCAAGTTCTAAGTGTTCTTCATAAATTCCAAAAGTTCTAGTTTCATAAAATCAAGAATACTTTCAAGTTTGCTAGCTCACTTCCAATCTTGTAAGGTGATCATCCAACCTCAAGAAATCTTTGTTTCTTACAGTAGGTTATCATTCTAATACAAGGTAATAATCATATTCAAACTTTGGTTCAATTTCTATAACTATAACAATCTTATTTCAAGTGATGATCTTACTTGAACTTGTTTTCGTGTCATGATTTTGCTTCAAGAACTTTGAGCCATCCAAGGATCCATTGAAGCTAGATCCATTTTTCTCTTTTCCAGTAGGTTCATCCAAGGAACTTAAGGTAGTAATGATGTTCATAACATCATTCGATTCATACATATAAAGCTATCTTATTCGAAGGTTTAAACTTGTAATCACTAGAACATAGTTTAGTTAATTCTAAACTTGTTCGCAAACAAAAGTTAATCCTTCTAACTTGACTTTTAAAATCAACTAAACACATGTTCTATATCTATATGATATGCTAACTTAATGATTTAAAACCTGGAAACACGAAAAACACCGTAAAACCGGATTTACGCCGTCGTAGTAACACCGCGGGCTGTTTTGGGTTAGTTAATTAAAAACTATGATAAACTTTGATTTAAAAGTTGTTATTCTGAGAAAATGATTTTTATTATGAACATGAAACTATATCCAAAAATTATGGTTAAACTCAAAGTGGAATTATGTTTTCTAAAATGGTCATCTAGACGTCGTTCTTTCGACTGAAATGACTACCTTTACAAAAACGACTTGTAACTTATTTTTCCGACTAGAAACCTATACTTTTTTTGTTTAGATTCATAAAATAGAGTTCAATATGAAACCATAGCAATTTGATTCACTCAAAACGGATTTAAAATGAAGAAGTTATGGGTAAAACAAGATTGGATAATTTTTCTCATTTTAGCTACGTGAAAATTGGTAACAAATCTATTCCAACCATAACTTAATCAACTTGTATTATATATTATGTAATCTTGAGATACCATAGACACGTATACAATGTTTCGACCTATCATGTCGACACATCTATATATATTTCGGAACAACCATAGACACTCTATATGTGAATGTTGGAGTTAGCTATACAGGGTTGAGGTTGATTCCAAAATATATATAGTTTGAGTTGTGATCAATACTGAGATACGTATACACTGGGTCGTGGATTGATTCAAGATAATATTTATCGATTTATTTCTGTACATCTAACTGTGGACAACTAGTTGTAGGTTACTAACGAGGACAGCTGACTTAATAAACTTAAAACATCAAAATATATTAAAAGTGTTGTAAATATATTTTGAACATACTTTGATATATATGTATATATTGTTATAGGTTCGTGAATCAACCAGTGGCCAAGTCTTACTTCCCGACGAAGTAAAAATCTGTGAAAGTGAGTTATAGTCCCACTTTTAAAATCTAATATTTTTGGGATGAGAATACATGCAGGTTTTATAAATGATTTACAAAATAGACACAAGTACGTGAAACTACATTCTATGGTTGAATTATCGAAATCGAATATGCCCCTTGTTATTAAGTCTGGTAATCTAAGAATTAGGGAACAGACACCCTAATTGACGCGAATCCTAAAGATAGATCTATTGGGCTTAACAAACCCCATCCAAAGTACCGGATGCTTTAGTACTTCGAAATTTATATCATATCCGAAGGGTGTCCCGGAATGATGGGGATATTCTTATATATGCATCTTGTTAATGTCGGTTACCAGGTGTTCACCATATGAATGATTTTTATCTCTATGTATGGGATGTGTATTGAAATATGAAATCTTGTGGTCTATTATTATGATTTGATATATATAGGTTAAACCTATAACTCACCAACATTTTTGTTGACGTTTTAAGCATGTTTATTCTCAGGTGATTATTAAGAGCTTCCGCTGTTGCATACTTAAATAAGGACAAGATTTGGAGTCCATGCTTGTATGATATTGTGTAAAAACTGCATTCAAGAAACTTATTTTTTTTGTAACATATTTGTATTGTAAACCATTATGTAATGGTCGTGTGTAAACAGGATATTTTAGATTATCATTATTTGATAATCTACGTAAAGCTTTTTAAACCTTTATTGATGAAATAAAGGTTATGGTTTGTTTAAAAATGAATGCAGTCTTTGAAAAATGTCTCATATAGAGGTCAAAACCTCGCAACGAAATCAATTAATATGGAACGTTTTTAATCAACAAGAACGGGACATTTCAATATAGTCCCTTTTAAATTCTAAATATTTTTGGGCTGAGAATACATGCGCTGTTTTTTTTTATAAATGATTTACGTTATGGACACAAGTGATTAAAAATGATATTCTGCGGATTGATGTGCTAGGTAATTTAGTTATATGTTATAATAGCATGTAAGCGCGAATCCTAAAGATAGATCTATCGGGTTTAACACCCCCATCCAGTAGGCTGCACTAGACATAAGAACTAGTGGGCGGATGTTTAGTACTTCGAGGATTATTTATACACTTGCGAGTGTACATATCCATCTTTGCGAAGATGACTTATTATATTATTGTTAAGGTTGGTTACTGAGGCTTCAACATAAGCAGAATGATTTTATACACTTGCGAGTGTATTATATTTTTATATATGAAATCTTGTGGTCCATAGTTATAACGCTGCTAGCATCAAACCTATATATCTAACCAACTTTGTGTTGACGTTTTAAAGCATGTTATTCTCAGGTACGAATTAAGTCTTCCGCTGTGCATTTGCTCATTTTAAGGGCATTACTTGGAGTCGATCATCGTAATGGAACCAGATGTTGATGATTTCGTCCAGGTGGATAAGGACGGGTTGTTACATATTAAAACACTACATGTATATAAATTTTAACTGAGTCGTTAAGTCATCGTTAGTCGTTACATGTAAATGTTGTTTTGAAACCTTTAGGTTAACGATCTTGTTGAATGTTGTTAACGCATTGTTTATTATAACAAATGAGATGTTAAATTGTTATATTATCATGATATTATGATATATAATATATCTTAGTATGATATATATACAGTTAAATGTCGTTACAACGATAATCGTTACATATATGTCTCGTTTCGAAATCATTAAGTTAGTAGTCTTATTTTTACATATGTATTTCATTGTTAATACACTTAATAATATATTTACTTATCATTTAACATAATTAACGAAGTGTATCAATATCTTAATATGATTCATATGTACCTAGTAAGACGTTGTTATAACGATAATCGTTATATATATCGTTTTCGAGTTTCTTAAATTAATAGTCTCATTTTTATGTATATAACTCATTGTTAAAATACCTAATGAGATACATACTTATAATAAAATCATGTTAACTATATATATAACCATATATATGTCATCATATAGTTTTTACAAGTTTTAAGGTTCGTGAATCACCGGTCAACTTGGGTGGTCAATTGTCTATATGAAACCTATTTCAATTAATCAAGTCTTAACAAGTTTGATTGCTTAACATGTTGGAAACACTTAATCATGTAAATAACAATTTCATTTAATATATATATATATAAACATGGAAAAGTTCGGGTCACTACAGTACCTACCCGTTAAATAAATTTCGTCCCGAAATTTTAAGCAGTTGGAGGTGTTGACGTATCTTCTGGAAATAAATGCGGGTATTTCTTCTTCATCTGATCTTCACGCTCCCAGGTGAACTCGGATCCTCTACGAGCATTCCATCAAACCTTAACAATCGGTATCTTGTTTTGTTTAAGTCTCTTAACCTCACGATCCATTATTTCGACGGGTTCTTCAATGAATTGAAGTTTTTCATTGATTTGGATTTCGTCCAACGAAATAGTGAGATTTTCTTTAGCAAAACATTTCTTCAAATTTGAGACGTGGAAAGTGTTATGTACAGCCGCTAGTTGTTGAGGTAGCTCCAGTTGGTAAGCTACTGGTCTGACACGATCTATAATCTTGAATGGTCCAATGTACCTTGGATTTAGTTTCCCCCGTTTACCAAATCAAACAACGCCTTTCCAAGGTGAAACCTTAAGCATGACCATTTCTCCAATTTCAAACTCTATATCTTTTCTTTTACTGTCCGCGTAGCTCTTTTGTCGACTCTGGGCGGTTTTCAATCTTTGTTGAATTTGGATGATTTTCTCGGTAGTTTCTTGTATTATCTCCGGACCCGTAATCTGTCTATCCCCCACTTCCCTCTAACAAATTGGATACCTACACTTTCTACCATAAAGTGCTTCAAACGGCGCCATCTCAATGCTTGAATGGTAGCTGTTGTTGTAGGAAAATTCTGCTAACGATAGATGTCGATCCCAACTGTTTCCGAAATCAATAACACAAGCTCGTAGCATGTCTTCAAGCGTTTGAATCGTCCTTTCGCTCTGCCCATCAGTTTGTGGATGATAGGCAGTACTCATGTATTGACGAGTTCCCAATGCTTGCTGTAATGTCTGCCAGAATCATGAAATAAATCTGCCATCCCTATCCGAGATAATAGAGATTGGTATTCCATGTCTGGAGACGAATTCCTTCAAATACAGTCATGCTAACTTCTCCATCTTGTCATCTTCTCTTATTGACAGGAAGTGTGCTGACTTGGTGAGACGATCAACTATTACCCAAATAGTATCATAACCACTTGCATTCCTTGGCAATTTAGTAGTGAAATCTATGGTAATGTTTTCCCATTTCCATTCTGGGATTTCAGGTTGTTGTAGTAGACCTGATGGTTTCTGATGTTCAGCTTTGACCTTAGAACACGTCAAACATTCTCCTACATATTTAGCAATATCGGCTTTCATACCTAGCCACCAAAAAAATGTTTCTTAAGATCCTTGTACATCTTTCCCGTTCCAGGATGTATTGAGTATCTGGTTTTATGAGCTTCTCTAAGTACCATTTCTCTCATATCTCCAAATTTTGGCACCCAAATTCTTTCAGCCCTATACCGGGTTCTGTCTTCCCGAATATTAAGATGCTTCTCCGATCCTTTGGGTATTTCATCCTTTAAATTTCCCTCTTTTAAAACTCCTTGTTGCGCCTCCTTTATTTGAGTAGTAAGGTTATTGTGAATTACTATATTCATAGATTTTACTCGAATGGGTTCTCTGTCCTTCCTGCTCAAGGCGTCGGCTACCACATTTGCCTTCCCCGGGTGGTAACGAATCTCAAAGTCGTAATCATTCAACAATTCAATCCACCTACGCTGCCTCATATTTAGTTGTTTCTGATTAAATATATGTTGAAGACTTTTGTGGTCGGTATATATAATACTTTTGACCCCATATAAGTAGTACCTCCAAGTCTTTAATGCAAAAACAACTGCGCCTAATTCCAAATCATGCGTCGTATAATTTTGCTCGTGAATCTTCAATTGTCTAGACGCATAAGCAATCACCTTCGTCCGTTGCATTAATACACAACTGAGACCTTGCTTTGATGCGTCACAATAAATCACAAAATCATCATTCCCTTCAGGCAATGAAAATATAGGTGCCGTAGTTAGCTTTTTCTTCAATAATTGAAACGCCTTCTCTTGTTGATCCTTCCATTCAAATTTCTTCCCTTTATGTGTTAATGCAGTCAAGGGTTTTGCTATTTTGGAGAAATCTTGGATGAATCTTCTGTAGTAACCAGCCAATCCTAAAAATTGACGTATATGCTTCGGAGTTTTTGGGGTTTCCCACTTTTCAACGGTTTCGATCTTTGCCGGGTCCACCTGGATACCTTCTTTGTTCACTATGTGACCGAGGAATTGAACTTCTTCCAACCAAAATGCACACTTTGAAAACTTAGCGTACAGTTTTTCTTTCCTCAATACTTCTAGCACTTTTCTCAAATGTTCTTCATGCTCTTGATCATTCTTTGAGTAAATAAGTATGTCATCGATGAAAACAATGACAAACTTGTCAAGATATGGCCCACACACTCGGTTCATAAGGTCCATGAACACAGCTGGTGCGTTAGTCAATCCAAACGGCAAAACCATAAACTCGTAATGACCATAACGCGTCCTAAAAGCAGTTTTTGGAATATCATCCTCCTTTACTCACATTTGATGATATCCAGAACGTAAATCGATCTTTGAATAAACCGACGAGCCTTGTAGTTGATCAAATAAGTCGTCAATTCTCGGTAGTGGATAACGGTTTTTGATGGTAAGTTTGTTCAACTCTCTGTAGTCAATACACAACCTAAATGTACCATCCTTCTTCTTGACAAACTAAACAGGAGCTCCCCATGGTGATGTGCTTGGTCGAATGAAACCACGTTCTAATAGTTCTTGTAGTTGGCTTTGCAGTTCTTTCATCTCGCTGGGTGCGAGTCTATAAGGAGCACGAGCTATTGGAGCAGCTCCTGGTACAAGATCTATTTGAAATTCAACAGATCGATGTGGAGGTAGTCCCGGTAATTCTTTCGGAAATACATCGGGAAATTCTTTTGCGACGGGAACATCATTGATGCTCTTTTCTTCAGTTTGTACTTTCTCGACGGGTGCTAGAATAGCAGAGCAACCTTTTCTTATTAGTTTTTGTGCCTTCAAATTACTAATAAGATGTAGCTTCATGTTGCCCTTTTCTCCGTACACCATTAAGGGTTCTCCTTCTTCTCATACAATGCGAATTGCATTTTTATAACATACAATCTCTGCTTTCACCTTCTTCAGCCAGTCCATGCTAACTATTACATCAAAACTCCCTAACTCTACTGGTATCAAATCAATCTTAAATATTTCGCTACCCAGTGTAATTTCTCGATTCCGGCATATATTATCTGCTGAAATTAATTTACCGTTTGCTAATTCGAGTAAAAATTTACTATCCAACGGCGTTAATGGACAACTTAATTTAGCACAAAAATCTCTACTCATATAGCTTCTATCCGCACCCGAATCAAATAAAACGTAAGCAGATTTATTGTCAATAAGAAACGTACCCGTAACAAGCTCCGGGTCTTCCTGTGCCTCTGCCACATTAATATTGAAAACTCTTCCGCGGCTTTGTCCATTCATGTTCTCCTGGTTCGGGCAATTTCTAATAATGTGGCCCGGTTTTCCACATTTATAACAAACTACATTGGCATAACTTGCTCCGACACTACTTGCTCCGCCATTACTCGTTCTGACACCATTTGTTCCTTTCGTTCTATTAACCCCTGGTCCGTAGACCTCACACTTCGCCGCGCTATGACCATTTCTTTTACACTTGTTGCAAAATTTGGTGCAGAACCCCGAGTGTTACTTTTCACACCTTTGGCATAGCTGCTTCTGATTGTTGTTGTTGTTGCGGTTGTAATTGTTGTTGGGATGATTGTTGTAGTTGCTGTTGTTGTTGTTGTTGTTGTTGTTGTTGTTGTTGTTGTTGTTGTTGGGCCGTTTGTTGTAGTTGCGATTGATGTTGCAATTGTTGGGATAATTGTTGTGATTATTATTGTAATTGCTGTTGTACTAGCATTTTGGTGATTCTTATCATCGTTTTCCTCCCACTTTCTTTTGACTTGCTTCACATTGGCCTCTTCAGCCGTCTGTTCTTTAATTCTTTCCTCAATCTGGTTCACTAGTTTGTGAGCCATTCTACATGCCTGTTGTATGGAGGCGGGCTCGTGTTAACTTATATCTTCTTGGATTCTTTTCGGTAATCCTTTCACAAACGCGTCGATCTTCTCTTCCTCATCTTCGAATACTCCCGGACACAATAGGCACAATTCTGTGAATCGTCTTTCGTACGTGGTAATATCAAATCCTTGGGTTCGTAACCCTCTAAGTTCTGTCTTGAGCTTATTGACCTCGGTTCTGGGACGGTACTTCTCGTTCATCAAGTGCTTGAATGCTGACCACGGTAGTGCGTACGCATCATATTGTCCCACTTGCTCTAGATAGGTATTCCACCATGTTAACGCAGAACCTGTGAAGGTATGCGTAGCGTACTTCACTTTGTCCTCTTTAGTACACTTACTTATGGCAAATACCGATTCGACTTTCTCGGTCCACCGTTTTAATCCGATCGGTCCTTCAGTTCCATCAAATTCCAAAGGTTTGTAGGCAGTGAATTCTTTGTAGGTGCATCCTACACGATTTCCTGTACTGCTAGATCCAAGGTTATTGTTGGTATGTAGCGCAGCCTGTACTGCGACTATGTTTGAAGCTAGAAAAGTACGGAATTCCTCTTCATTCATATTCACGGTGTGTCGAGTAGTCGGTGCCATTTCCTTCAAAATAGTCAAATGGAACAAGTTAATCATACAGAATATTAAGAGTAGTTAATAGTATTTCGTAGCATAATATGAACTCATTTATAAAAGCTTTTTCTTCATATTAGCGTTTTATAAGTTTAAATTCGGGTAGTGACCCGAACTTTTCCATGTTTATATATATTAATTGAGATTGATATTTACATGATTAAATGTTTCCAACATGTTAAGCAATCAAACTTGTTAAGACTTGATTAATTGAAATATGTTTCATATAGACAATTGACCACCAAAGTTGACCGGTGATTCACGAACGTTAAAACTTGTAAAAACTATATGATGACATATATATGGATATATATATAGTTAACATGATACTATGATAAGTAAACATATCATTAAGTATATTAACAATGAACTACATATGTAAAAACAAGACTACTAACTTAATGATTTTTAAACGAGACATATATGTAACGATTATCGTTGTAAAGACATTTAATGTATATATATCATATTAAGAGATATTCATACATGATAATATCATGATAATATAATAATTTAAAATCTCATTTGATATTATAAACATTGGGTTAACAACATTTAACAAGATCGTTAACCTAAAGGTTTCAAAACAACACTTACATGTAACGACTAACGATGACTTAACGACTCAGTTAAAATGTATATACATGTAGTGTTTTAATATGTATTTATACACTTTTGAAAGACTTCAATTCACTTATCAAAATACTTCTACTTAACAAAAATGCTTACAATTACATCCTCGTTCAGTTTCATCAACAATTCTACTCGTATGCACCCGTATTCGTACTCGTACAATACACAGCTTTTAGATGTATGTACTATTGGTATATACACTCCAATGATCAGCTCTTAGCAGCCCATGTAAGTCACCTAATACATGTGGGAACCATCATTTGGCAACTAGCATGAAATATCTCATAAAATTACAAAAATATGAGTAATCATTCATGACTTATTTACATGAAAATAAAATTACATATCCTTTATATCTAATCCATACACCAACGACCAAAAACACCTACAAACACTTTCATTCTTCAATTTTCTTCATCTAATTGATCTCTCTCAAGTTCTATCTTCAAGTTCTAAGTGTTCTTCATAAATTTTACAAGTTCTAGTTACATAAAATCAAGAATACTTTCAAGTTTGCTAGCTCACTTCCAATCTTGTAAGGTGATCATCCAACCTCAAGAAATCTTTGTTTCTTACAGTAGGTTATCATTCTAATACAAGATAATAATCATATTCAAACTTTGGTTCAATTTCTATAACTATAACAATCTTAATTCAAGTGATGATCTTACTTGAACTTGTTTTCGTGTCATGATTCTGCTTCAAGAACTTCGAGCCATCCAAGGATCCGTTGAAGCTAGATCCATTTTTCACTTTTCCAGTAGGTTTATCCAAGGAACTTAAGGTAGTAATGATGTTCATAACATCATTCGATTCATACATATAAAGCTATCTTATTCGAAGGTTTAAACTTGTAATCACTAGAACATAGTTTAGTTAATTCTAAACTTGTTCGCAAACAAAAGTTAATCCTTCTAACTTGACTTTTAAAATCAACTAAAAACATGTTCTATATCTATATGATATGCTAACTTAATGATTTAAAACCTGGAAACACGAAAAACACCGTAAAACCGGATTTACGCCGTCGTAGTAACACCGCGGGCTGTTTTGGGTTAGTTAATTAAAAACTATAATAAACTTTGATTTAAAAGTTGTTATTCTGAGAAAATTATTTTTATTATGAACATGAAACTATATCCAAAAATTATGGTTAAACTCAAAGTGGAAGTATGTTTTCTAAAATGGTCATCTAGACGTCGTTCTTTCGACTGAAATGACTACCTTTACAAAAACGACTTGTAACTTATTTTTCCGACTATAAAACTATACTTTTTCGGTTTAGATTCATAAAATATAGTTCAATATGAAACCATAGCAATTTGATTCACTCAAAACGGATTTAAAATGAAGAAGTTATGGGTAAAACAAGATTGGATAATTTTTCTCATTTTAGCTACGTGAAAATTGGTAACAAATCTATTCCAACTATAACTTAATCAACTTGTATTGTATATTATGTAATCTTGAGATACCATAGACACGTATACAATGTTTTGACCTATCATGTCGACACATCTATATATATTTCGGAACAACCATAGACACTCTATATGTGAATGTTGGAGTTAGCTATACAGGGTTGAGGTTGATTCCAAAATATATATAGTTTGAGTTGTGATCAATACTGAGATACGTATACACTGGGTCGTGGATTGATTCAAGATAATATTTATCGATTTATTTCTGTACATCTAACTGTGGATAACTAGTTATAGATTACTAACGAGGACAGCTGACTTAATAAACTTAAAACATCAAAATATATTAAAAGTGTTGTAAATATATTTTGAACATACTTTGATATATATGTATATATTGTTATAGGTTCGTGAATCAACCAGTGGCCAAGTCTTACTTCCCGACGAAGTAAAAATCTGTGAAAGTGAGTTATAGTCCCACTTTTAAAATCTAATATTTTTGGGATGAGAATACATGCAGGTTTTATAAATGATTTACAAAATAGACACAAGTACGTGAAACTACATTCTATGGTTGAATTATCGAAATCGAATATGCCCCTTTTTATTAAGTCTGGTAATCTAAGAATTAGGGAACAGACACCCTAATTGTCGCGAATCCTAAAGATAGATCTATTGGGCCTAACAAACCCCATCCAAAGTACCGGATGCTTTAGTACTTCGAAATTTATATCATATACGAAGGGTGTCCCGGAATGATGGGGATATTCTTATATATGCATCTTGTTAAGTCGGTTACCAGGTGTTCACCATATGAATGATTTTTATCTCTATGTATGGGATGTGTATTGAAATATGAAATCTTGTGGTCTATTGTTACGATTTCATATATATAGGTTAAACCTATAACTCACCAACATTTTTGTTGACGTTTTAAGCATGTTTATTCTTAGGTGATTATTAAGAGCTTCCGCTGTCGCATACTTAAATAAGGACGAGATTTGGAGTCCATGCTTGTATGATATTGTGTAAAAACTGCATTCAAGAAACTTATTTTGTTGTAACATATTTGTATTGTAAACCAGTATGTAATGGTCGTGTGTAAACAGGATATTTTAGATTATCATTATTTGATAATCTACGTAAAGCTTTTTAAACCTTTATTGATGAAATAAAGGTTATGGTTTGTTTTAAAATGAATGCAGTCTTTGAAAAACGTCTCATATAGAGGTCAAAACCTCGCAACGAAATCAATTAATATGGAACGTTTTTAATCAATAAGAATGGGACATTTCAGTTGGTATCCGAGCGTTGGTCTTAGAGAACCAGAATTTTGCATTAGTGTGTCTTATCGAGTTTGTTAGGATGCATTAGTGAGTCTGGACTTCGACCGTGTTTACTTGAAAAATGATTGCTTAACAAATTTTGTTGGAAACTATATATTTTTAACATGTGAATATTATGTGATATATTAATCTCTTAATGCGTTTGATATTATGTGATAGATGTCTACCTCTAGAACAAGTCCCATTGACTCACCTAATAATAATGAAGAGTCAAATGTAAATTGGAATGATTCGTGGACTGATTCACAAGTTCCCGAAGAGGAACCGGAAGAAGAGTCGGAACCGGAAGAAGAATCGGAACCGGAAGAAGAATCGGAACCGGATGAAGAAATAGTACCGGTGGGGGAAATAATAAAACGGTTAAGTAAAAGAAAATCCTCAACCAACCAACCAAGGTTAATTATGGTCAATGGTGTTTCCGCCAAGGAAGTAAAATATTGGGAGGATTACCAATTCTCTGATGAATCGAATTCCGACGAGAATTCCGATGATGTTATAGAAATTACTCCAACTGAATTTAAAAAGGCAAAAGAAAATAATAAGGGAAAGGGCATAAAAATAGAGAAATCTAATTCCAACCCCGATGAACTTTATATGTATCGTCAACCCCCAAAGTCCTTAAGTTGTAACAATGACCCGGGAACCTCTAAACCACGAGGTTTTTCTAAACCAATGTGGAAAACGACGGCTCGTATTAGGGGAACATCATATATCCCTAGAAACTTGGCAAAACGAACCAAAACCGAAGAAGAAGAAACAAGCGAGTCGGAATAAGATAGTTGTATTCGTGTGGTGTAATATATGTGATATAATGTGCTTATGCTTTATGATATATGTAAAAATTGCTTGTATTAATAAGTATTTTTTTTATGAATCTAACTCTTGTCTATTTTACAGTATAAAAACACAAAATGGATAGACAACTCAATATTTTAGGAGACCTACCCGGAGACATGATTGATGAAATCTTGTCTAGAGTCTGTCAGAATTCTTCGGCACAACTATTTAAGGCGAGATCAATTTGTAAGACATTCGAAGAACGTTCAAAGAATGCCTTGGTTTATAAAAGGCTTTCGTTCGAAAGATGGGGGATATCACATTGGGAAATCCATAAGTTACGATGTGTTTACTTTGACGCATATATTGCGGGGAACCTAAATGCTATTTTACGCAATGGGTTAAGAAATTATTTTGACTCAATATATCCGAATATTGGACTTCGTGATTTAGAAAAAGCGGCTAACATGCAACATAAAGAAGCATGTTATGCTTACGGATTAGTAATGTTCACTTCTCACCAAAGTGAGAACAAGAACATCGGGCTACAACTATTAAACAAAATGTTTCCACAAGTGACGGAGTCGGTAATTGGGGTAAGAAATGAGGGTTTTAGATTGTTACAGGACTGTTGGACATTACGTAACCCTCGTCCCTTTGATGACGTTACAACACGCTGTCTTATCAACGGCCATAACAGTTGTGTTCCACAAGACCAAGGATGGGAAGTAATCCTAGTAAAACCAGAATGCATGACTTGTTTCTGGACGTATGAATTACGTGTCTTTATTGCCTTTGCTGAACGACTTGTGTACTAGCTAGAATTATCTTCACAACCATCTTGTATCAAATTTATTGTGTGCTATATTTCATGCTATATGTAAAATAAGCAGTATTGTAAGTTTGTAAAATATTGTGTAAAAGTTTGAACGCGAAATATTATTATAATTAGTTTTTCATATAGAATTGTAGTAGTTGAATTGTATATTAGCTACTAAGTATGAACTTAACGGGTAGGTACTACCCGAATTTAAACTTATAAAACGCTAATATGAAGAAAAAGCTTTTATAAATGAGTTCATATTATGCTACGAAATACTATTAACTACTCTTAATATTCTGTATGATTAACTTGTTCCATTTGACTATTTTGAAGGAAATGGCACCGACTACTCGACACACCGTGAATATGAATGAAGAGGAATTCCGTACTTTTCTAGCTTCAAACATAGCCGCAGTACAGGCTGCGCTACATACCAACAATAACCTTGGATCTAGCAGTATAGGAAATCGTGTAGGATGCACCTACAAAGAATTCACTGCCTGCAAACCTTTGGAATTTGATGGAACCGAAGGACCGATCGGATTGAAATGGTGGACCGATAAGGTCGAATCGGTGTTTGCCATAAGTAAGTGTACTGAAGAGGACAAAGTAAAGTACGCTACGCATACCTTCACAGGTTTTGCGTTAACATGGTGGAATACCTATCTAGAGCAAGTGGGACAAGATGATGCGTACGCACTACCGTGGTCAGCATTCAAGCACTTGATGAACGAGAAGTACCGTCCCAGAACCGAGGTCAATAAGCTCAAGACAGAACTTAGAGGGTTACGAACCCAAGGATTTGATATTACCACGTACGAAAGATGATTCACAGAATTGTGCCTATTGTGTCCGGGAGCATTCGAAGATGAGGAAGAGAAGATCGACGCGTTTGTGAAAGGATTACCGGAAAGAATCCAAGAAGATATAAGTTCACACGAGCCCGCCTCCATACAACAGGCATGTAGAATGGCTCACAAACTAGTGAACCAGATTGAAGAAAGAATTAAAGAACAGACTGCTGAAGAGGCCAATGTGAAGCAAGTCAAAAGAAAGTGGGAGGAAAACGGTGATAAGAATCACCAATACAACAACAACAGCAATTACAACAATAATCGCAACAATTATCCCAACAATCGCAACATCAATCGCAACTACAACAAACGGCCCAACAACAACAACAACAACAACAACATTAACTACAACAATCATCCCAACAATAATAATAACCGCAACAACAACAACAATCAGAAGCAGCTATGCCAAAGGTGTGAAAAGTATCACTCGGGGTTCTGCACCAAATTTTGCAACAAGTGTAAAAGAAATGGTCATAGCGCGGCGAAGTGTGAGGTCTACGGACCAGGGGTTAATAGAACGAAAGGAACAAATGGTGTTGGAACGAGTAATGGCAGAGCAAGTAGTGTCGGAGCAAGTTATGCCAATGTAGTTTGTTATAAATGTGGAAAACCGGGCCACATTATTAGAAATTGGCCGAACCAGGAGAACACGAATGGACAAGGCCGCGGAAGAGTTTTCAATATTAATGCGGCAGAGGCACAGGAAGACCCGGAGCTTGTTACGGGTACGTTTCTTGTTGACAATAAATCTTCTTACGTTTTATTTGATTCGGGTGCGGATAGAAGCTATATGAGTAGAGATTTTTTGTGATAAATTAAGTTGTCCTTTGACGCCTTTGGATAGTAAATTTTTACTCGAATTAGCAAATGGTAAATTAATTTCAGCAGATAATATATGTCGGAATCGAGAAATTAAACTGGTTAGCGAAATAGCGAAACATTTAAGATTGATTTGATACCAGTAGAGTTAGGGAGTTTTGATGTGATAATCGGTATGGACTGGTTGAAAGAAGTGAAAGCAGAGATCGTTTGTTACAAAAATGCAATTCGCATTATACGAGAAAAAGGAAAACCCTTAATGGTGTACGAAGAAAAGGGCAACACGAAGCTACATCTTATTAGTAATTTGAAGGCACAAAAACTAATAAGAAAAGGTTGCTATGCTATTCTAGCACACGTCGAGAAAGTACAAACTGAAGAAAAGAGCATCAATGATGTTCCCATTGCAAAAGAATTTCCCGATGTATTTCCGAAAGAATTACCGGGATTACCCCCACATCGATACGTTGAATTTCAAATAGATCTTGTGCCAGGAGCTGCACCAATAGCTCGTGCTCCTTACAGACTCGCACCCAGTGAGATGAAAGACCTACAAAGCCAATTACAAGAACTTTTAGAGCGTGGTTTCATTCGACCAAGCACATCACCGTGGGGAGCTCCTGTTTTGTTTGTCAAGAAGAAAGATGGTACATTCAGGTTGTGTATCGACTACCGAGAGTTGAACAAACTTACCATCAAGAACCGCTACCCACTACCGAGAATCGACGACTTATTTGATCAACTACAAGGCTCGTCTGTTTATTCAAAGATTGACTTACATTTCGGGTATCATCAAATGCGGGTGAAAGAAGATGATATTCCAAAGACTGCTTTCAGAAGACGTTACGGTCATTACGAGTTTATGATCATGCCGTTTGATTTAACTAATGCACCAGCTGTGTTCATGGACCTTAAGAACCGAGTGTGTGGACCATACCTTGACAAGTTTGTCATTGTTTTCATTGATGACATACTTATTTACTCAAAGAATTACCAAGAACACGGTGAACATTTGAGAAAGGTGTTAGAAGTATTGAGGAAGGAAGAATTGTACGCTAAGTTTTCAAAGTGTGCATTTTGGTTGGAAGAAGTTCAATTCCTCGGTCACATAGTGAACAAAGAAGGTATTAAGGTGGATCCGGCAAAGATAGAAACTGTTGAAAAGTGGGAAACCCCGAAAACTCCGAAACACATACGACAGTTTTTAGGACTAGCTGGTTACTACAGAAGGTTCATCCAAGACATTTCCAGAATAGCAAAACCCTTGACTGCATTAACGCAGAAAGGGAAGAAATTTGAATGGAATGATGAACAAGAGAAAGCGTTTCAGTTATTGAAGAAAAAGCTAACTACGGCACCTATATTGTCATTGCCTGAAGGGAATGATGATTTTGTGATTTATTGTGACGTATCAAAGCAAGGTCTCGGTTGTGTATTAATGCAACGAACGAAGGTGATTGCTTATGCGTCTAGACAATTGAAGATTCACGAACAAAATTATACGACGCATGATTTGGAATTAGGCGCGGTTGTTTTTGCATTAAAGACTTGGAGGCACTACTTATATGGGGTCAAAAGTATTATATATACCGACCACAAAAGTCTTCAACACATATTTAATCAGAAACAACTGAATATGAGGCAGCGTAGGTGGATTGAATTATTGAATGATTACGACTTTGAGATTCATTACCACCCGGGGAAGGCAAATGTGGTAGCCGATGCCTTGAGTAGGAAGGACAGAGAACCCATTCGAGTAAAATTTATGAATATAATGATTCATAATAACCTTACTACTCAAATAAAGGAGGTGCAACAAGGAGTTTTAAAAAAGGGAAATTTAAAGGATGAAATACCCAAAGGATCGGAGAAGCATCTTAATATTCGGGAAGACGGAACCCGGTATAGGGCTGAAAGGATTTGGGTACCAAAATTTGGAGATATGAGAGAAATGGTACTTAGAGAAGCTCATAAAACCAGATACTCAATACATCCTGGAACGGGGAAGATGTACAAGGATCTGAAGAAACATTTTTGGTGGCCGGGTATGAAAGCCGATGTTGCTAAATATGTAGGAGAATGTTTGACGTGTTCTAAGGTCAAAGCTGAGCATCAGAAACCATCAGGTCTACTTCAACAACCCGAAATCCCGGAATGGAAATGGGAAAACATTACCATGGATTTCATCACTAAATTGCCAAGGACTGCAAGTGGTTTTGATACTATTTGGGTAATAGTTGACCGTCTCACCAAATCAGCACACTTCCTGCTAATAAGAGAAGATGACAAGATGGAGAAGTTAGCACGACTGTATTTGAAGGAAGTCGTCTCCAGACATGGAATACCAATCTCTATTATCTCTGATAGGGATGGCAGATTTATTTCAAGATTCTGGCAGACATTACATCAAGCATTAGGAACTCGTCTAGACATGAGTACTGCCTATCATCCACAAACTGATGGGTAGAGCGAAAGGATGATACAAACGCTTGAAGACATGCTACGAGCATGTGTTATTGATTTCGGAAACAGTTGGGATCGACATCTACCATTAGCAGAATTTTCCTACAACAACAGCTACTATTCAAGCATTGAGATGGCGCCGTTTGAAGCACTTTATGGTAGAAAGTGCAGGTCTCCGATTTGTTGGAGTGAAGTGGGGGATAGACAGATTACGGGTCCGGAGATTATACAAGAAACTACCGAGAAGATCATCCAAATTCAACAACGGTTGAAAACCGCCCAAAGTCGACAAAAGAGCTACGCTGACATTAAAAGAAAAGATATAGAATTTGAAATTAGAGAGATGGTCATGCTTAAAGTTGCACCTTGGAAAGGCGTTGTTCGATTTGGTAAACGAGGGAAATTAAATTCAAGGTATATTGGACCATTCAAGATTATTGATCGTGTCGGACCAGTAGCTTACCGACTTGAGTTACCTCAACAACTCGCGGCTGTACATAACTCTTTCCACGTCTCGAATTTGAAGAAATATTTTGCTAAAGAAGATCTCACTATTCCGTTAGATGAAATCCAAATCAACGAAAAACTTCAATTCATCGAAGAACCCGTCGAAATAATGGATCGTGAGGTTAAAAGACTTAAGAAAAACAAGATACCAATTGTTAAGGTTCGATGGAATGCTCGTAGAGGACCCGAGTTCACCTGGGAGCGTGAAGATCAAATGAAGAATCAATACCCGCATCTATTTCCAGAAGATTCGTCAACACCTTCAACAGCTTAAAATTTCGGGACGAAATTTATTTAACGGGTAGGTACTGTAGTGACCCGAACTTTTCCATATTTATATATATTAATTGAGATTGATATTTACATGATTAAATGTTTCCAACATGTTAAGCAATCAAACTTGTTAAGACTTGAGTAATTGAAATATGTTTCATATAGACAATTGACCACCAAAGTTGACCGGTGATTCACGAACGTTAAAACTTGTAAAAACTATATGATGACATATATATGGATATATATATAGTTAACATGATACTATGACAAGTAAACATATCATTAAGTATATTAACAATGAACTACATATGTAAAAACAAGACTACTAACTTAATGATTTTTAAACGAGACATATATGTAACGATTATCGTTGTAAAAACATTTAATGTATATATATCATATTAAGAGATATTCATACATGATAATATCATGATAATATAATAATTTAAAATCTCATTTGATATTATAAACATTGGGTTAACAACATTTAACAAGATCGTTAACCTAAATGTTTCAAAACAACACTTACATGTAACGACTAACGATGACTTAACGACCCAGTTAAAATGTATATACATGTAGTGTTTTAATATGTATTTATACACTTTTGAAAGACTTCAATTCACTTATCAAAATACTTCTACTTAACAAAAATGCTTACAATTACATCCTCGTTCAGTTTCATCAACAATTCTACTCGTACGCACCCGTATTCGTACTCGTACAATACACAGCTTTTAGATGTATGTACTATTGGTATATACACTCCAATGATCAGCTCTTAGCAGACCATGTGAGTCACCTAACATATGTGGGAACCATCATTTGGCAACTAGCATGAAATATCTCATAATATTACAAAAATATGAGTAATCATTCATGACTTATTTACATGAAAACAAAATTACATATCCTTTATATCTAATCCATACACCAACGACCAAAAACACCTACAAACACTTTCATTCTTCAATTTTCTTCATCTAATTGATCTCTCTCAAGTTCTATCTTCAAGTTCTAAGTGTTCTTCATAAATTTTACAAGTTCTAGTTACATAAAATCAAGAATACTTTCAAGTTTGCTAGCTCACTTCCAATCTTGTAAGGTGATCATCCAACCTCAAGAAATCTTTGTTTCTTATAGTAGGTTATCATTCTAGTACAAGGTAATAATCATATTCAAACTTTGGTTCAATTTCTATAACTATAACAATCTTATTTCAAGTGATGATCTTACTTGAACTTGTTTTCGTGTCATGATTCTGCTTCAAGAACTTCGAGCCATCCAGGGATCCGTTGAAGCTAGATCCATTTTTTTCTTTTCCAGTAGGTTTATCCAAGGAACTTAAGGTAGTAATGATGTTCATAACATCATTCGATTCATACATATAAAGCTATCGTATTCGAAGGTTTAAACTTGTAATCACTAGAACATAGTTTAGTTAATTCTAAACTTGTTAAAAAAAAGTTAATCCTTATAACTTGACTTTTAAAATCAACTAAACACATGTTCTATATCTATATGATATGCTAACTTAATGATTTAAAACCTGGAAACACGAAAAATACCGTAAAACCGGATTTACGCCGTCGTAGTAACACCGCGGGCTGTTTTGGGTTAGTTAATTAAAAACTATGATAAACATTGATTTAAAAGTTGTTATTCTGAGAAAATGATTTTTATTATGAACATGAAACTATATCCAAAAATTATGGTTAAACTCAAAGTGGAAGTATGTTTTCTAAAATGGTCATCTAGACGTCGTTCTTTCGACTGAAATGACTACCTTTACAAAAACGACTTGTAACTTATTTTTCTAACTATAAACCTATACTTTTTCTGTTTAGATTCATAAAATATAGTTCAATATGAAACCATAGCAATTTGATTCACTCAAAACGGATTTAAAATGAAGAAGTTATGGGTAAAACAAGATTGGATAATGTTTCGACCCATAACTTAATCAACTTGTATTGTATATTATGTAATCTTGAGATACCATAGACACGTATACAATGTTTCGACCTATCATGTCGACACATCTATATATATTTTGGAACAACCATAGACACTCTATATGTGAATGTTGGAGTTAGCTATACAGGGTTGATGTTGATTCCAAAATATATATAGTTTGAGTTGTGATCAATACTGAGATACGTATACACTGGGTCCTGGATTGATTCAAGATAATATTTATCGATTTATTTATGTACATCTAACTGTAGACAACTAGTTGTAGGTTACTAACGAGGACAGCTGACTTAATAAACTTAAAACATCAAAATATATTAAAAGTGTTGTAAATATATTTTGAACATACTTTGATATATATGTATATATTGTTATAGGTTCGTGAATCAACCAGTGGCCAAGTCTTACTTCCCGACGAAGTAAAAATCTGTGAAAGTGAGTTATAGTCCCACTTTTAAAATCTAATATTTTTGGGATGAGAATACATGCAGGTTTTATAAATGATTTACAAAATAGGCACAAGTACGTGAAACTACATTCTATGGTTGAATTATCGAAATTGAATATGCCCCTTTTTATTAAGTCTGGTAATCTAAGAATTAGGGAACATACACCCTAATTGACGCGAATCCTAAAGATAGATCTATTGGGCCTAACAAACCCCATCCAAAGTACCGGATGCTTTAGTACTTCGAAATTTATATCATATCCGAAGGGTGTCCCGGAATGATGGGGATATTCTTATATATGCATCTTGTTAATGTCGGTTACCAGGTGTTCACCATATGAATGATTTTTATCTCTATGTATGGGATGTGTATTAAAATATGAAATCTTGTGGTCTATTATTATGATTTGATATATATAGGTTAAACATTATAACTCACCAACATTTTTGTTGACGTTTTAAGCATGTTTATTCTCAGGTGATTATTAAGAGCTTCCGCTATCGCATACTTAAATAAGGATGAGATTTGGAGTCTATGCTTGTATGATATTGTGTAAAAACTGCATTCAAGAAACTTATTTTGTTGTAACATATTTGTATTGTAAACCATTATGTAATGGTCGTGTGTAAACAGGATATTTTAGATTATCATTATTTGATAATCTATGTAATGCTTTTTAAAACCTTTATCTATGAAATAAAGGTTATGGTTTGTTTTAAAAATGAATGCAGTCTTTGAAAAACATCTCATATAGAGGTCAAAACCTCGCAACGAAATCAATTAATATGGAACGTTTTTAATCAATAAGAACGGGACATTTCATAAATTTAGGTAGTACCTACCTGTTAAGTTCATACTTAGTAGCTAATATACAATTCAACTACTACAATTCTATATGAAAAACTGATTATAATAATATTTTGCGTTCAAACTTTTATACAATATTTTACAAACTTACAATACCGCTTATTTTACATAAAGCATGAAATATAGCACACAATAACTTTGATACAAGATAGTTGTGAAGAAAATTCTAGCTAGTACACAAGTCGTTCAGCAAAGGCAATAAAGTTACGTAATTCATACGTCCAGAAACAAGTCATGCATTCTGGTTTTACTAGGACTACTTCCCATCCTTGGTCTTGTGGAACATAACCGTTATGGCCGTTGATAAGACAGCGTGTTGTAACATCGTCAAAGGGACGAGGGTTACGTAATGACCAACAGTCTCGTAATAACCTAAAAACCTCATTTCTTACCCTAATTACCGACTCCGTCACTTATGGGAACGTTTTGTTTAATAGTTGTAGCCCGATGTTCTTTTTCTCACTTTGGTGAGAAGCGAACATTACTAACCCGTAAGCATAGCATGCTTCTTTATTTTGCATGTTAGCCGCTTTTTCTAAATCATGAAGTCCTATATTCGGATACATTGAGTCAAATTAATTTCTTAACCCGTTGCGTAAAATAGCATTTGGGCTCCCTGCAATATATGCGTCAAAGTGAACACATCGTAACTTATGGGTTTCCCAATGTGATATCCCCCATCTTTCAAACGAAAGTCTCTTATAAACCAAGACATTCTTGGAACGTTCTTCGAATGTCTTACAAACTGATTTTGCTATAAATAGTTGTGCCGAAGAATTCTGACCGACTCTAGACAAGATTTCATCAATCATGTCTCCGGGTAGGTCTCTTAAAATATTGGGTTGTCTATCCATTTTGTTTTTTTATACTGTAAAATAGACAAGAGTTAGATTCATAAAAAAAAAATACTTATTAATACAAGCAATTTTTACATATGTCATAAAGCATAAGCACACTATATTACATATATTACACCACACGAATACAACTATCTTATTCCGACTCGCTCGTTTCTTCTTCTTCTTTAGTTTTGGTTCGTTTTGCCAAGTTTCTAGGGATATATGATGTTCCCCTAATACGAGCTGTCGTTTTCCACAACGGTTTAGAAAAACCTAGTGGTTTAGAGGTTCCCGGGTCATTGTTACAACTTAAGGGCTTCGGGGGTCGACGATACACATAAAGTTCATCGGGGTTGGAATTTGATTTCTCTATTTTTATGCCCTTTCCCTTATTATTTTCTTTTTCCTTTTTAAATTCAGTTGGGGTAATTTCTATAACATCATCGGAATTCTCGTCGGAATCCGATTCATTGGAGAATTGGTAATCCTCCCAATATTTTGCTTCCTTGGCGGAAACACCATTGACCATAATTAACCTTGGTCGGTTGGTTGAGGATTTTCTTTTACTTAACCGTTTTATTATTTCCCCCACCGGTTCTATTTCCTCCTCCGGTTCCTCCTCTTCCGGTTCTGATTCTTCTTCCGGTTCTGATTCTTCTTTCGGTTCTTCTTCGGGAACTTGTGAATCAGTCCAATATATATTCGACCCTTCGTTATTATTAGGTGAGTCAATGGGATTTGTGCTAGAGGTAGACATCTATCACACAATATCAAACATGTTAAGAGATTAATATATCACATAATATATACATGTTAATAATATATAGTTTCCAACAAAAATGTTAAGCAATCATTTTTAAAGAAAACACGGTCGAAGTCCAGACTCACTAATGCAGCCTAACAAACTTGATAAGACACACTAATGCAAATTTCTGGTTCTCTAAGACCAACGGTCGGATACCAACTGAAATGTCCCGTTCTTATTGATTAAAAACGTTCCATATTAATTGATTTCGTTGCGAGGTTTTGACCTCTATATGAGACGTTTTTCAAAGACTGCATTCATTTTTAAAACAAACCATAACCTTTATTTCATAAATAAAGGTTTAAAAGTTTTACGTAGATTATCAAATAATGATAATCTAAAATATCCTGTTTACACACTACCATTACATAATGGTTTACAATACAAATATGTTACATCGAAATCAGTTTCTTGAATGTAGTTTTTACACAATATCATATAAACATGGACTCCAAATCTTGTCCTTATTTTAGTATGCAACAGCGGAAGCTCTTAGTATCCACCTGAGAATAAACATGCTTTAAACGTCAACAAAAATGTTGGTGAGTTATAGGTTTAACCTATATATATCAAATCGTAACAATAGACCACAAGATTTCATATTTCAATACACATCCCATACATAGAGATAAAAATCATTCATATGGTGAACACCTGGTAACCGACATTAACAAGATGCATATATAAGAATATCCCCATCATTCCGGGACACCCTTCGGATATGATATAAATTTCGAAGTACTAAAGCATCCGGTACTTTGGATGGGGTTTGTTAGGCCCAATAGATCTATCTTTAGGATTCGCGTCAATTAGGGTGTCTGTTCCCTAATTCTTAGATTACCAGACTTAATAAAAAGGGGCATATTCGATTTCGATAATTCAACCATAGAATGTAGTTTCACGTACTTGTGTCTATTTTGTAAATCATTTATAAAACCTGCATGTATTCTCATCCCAAAAATATTAGATTTTAAAAGTGGGACTATAACTCACTTTCACAGATTTTTACTTCATCGGGAAGTAAGACTTGGCCACTGGTTGATTCACGAACCTATAATAATATATACATATATATCAAAGTATGTTCAAAATATATTTACAACACTTTTAATATATTTTGATGTTTTAAGTTTATTAAGTCAGCTGTCCTCGTTAGTAACCTACAACTAGTTGTCCACAGTTAGATGTACAGAAATAAATCGATAAATATTATCTTGAATCAATCCACGACCCAGCGTATACGTATCTCAGTATTGATCACAACTCAAACTATGTATATTTTGGAATCAACCTCAATCCTGTATAGCTAACTCCAACATTCACATATAGAGTGTCTATGGTTGTTCCGAAATATATATAGATGTGTCGACATGATAGGTCGAAACATTGTATACGTGTCTATGGTATCTCAAGATTACATAATATACAATACAAGTTGATTAAGTTATGGTTGGAATAGATTTGTTACCAATTTTCACGTAGCTAAAATGAGAAAAATTATCCAATCTTGTTTTACCCATAACTTCTTCATTTTAAATCCGTTTTGAGTGAATCAAATTGCTATGGTTTCATATTGAACTCTATTTTATGAATCTAAACAGAAAAGTATAGGTTTATAGTCGGAAAAATAAGTCACAAGTCATTTTTGTAAAGGTAGTCATTTCAGTCGAAAGAACGACGTCTAGATGACCATTTTAGAAAACATAATTCCACTTTGAGTTTAACCATAATTTTTGGATATAGTTTCATGTTCATAATAAAAATCATTTTTCCAGAATAACAACTTTTAAATCAAAGTTTATCATAGTTTTTAATTAACTAGCCCAAAACAGCCCGCGGTGTTACTACGACGGCGTAAATCCGATTTTACGGTGTTTTTCGTGTTTCTAGGTTTTAAATCATTAAGTTAGCATATCATATAGATATATAACATGTGTTTAGTTGATTTTAAAATTCAAGTTAGAAGGATTAACTTTTATTTGCGAACAAGTTTAGAATTAACTAAACTATGTTCTAGTGATTCCAAGTTTAAACCTTCGAATAAGATAGCTTTATATGTATGAATCGAATGATGTTATGAACATCATTACTACCTCAAGTTCCTTGTATAAACCTACTGGAAATGAGAAAAATAGATC
The DNA here is from genome assembly GCF_046630445.1 of Rutidosis leptorrhynchoides. Classification (NCBI taxonomy): domain Eukaryota; kingdom Viridiplantae; phylum Streptophyta; class Magnoliopsida; order Asterales; family Asteraceae; genus Rutidosis; species Rutidosis leptorrhynchoides. Next base: position 235,615,462 of record NC_092339.1, read on the forward strand.
TAGCTTCAAAGGATCCTTGGATGGCTTGAAAGTTCTTGAAGCAGAATCATGACACGAAAACAATTTCAAGTAAGATTTCCACTCGAAATAAGATTGTTATAGTTATAGAAATTGAATTAAAGTTTGAATATGATTATTACCTTGTATTAGAAAGATAATCTACTGTAAGTAACAAAGGTTTCTTGATCTTGGATGATTACTTGGAATGGATTTAGAAAACTTGGAAGTAAACTTGCAATCTTGGAAGTATTCTTGATTTTATGAAACTAGAACTTTTGGAATTTATGAAGAACACTTAGAACTTGAAGATAGAACTTGAGAGAGATCAATTAGATGAATAAAATTGAAGAATGAAAGTGTTTGTAGGTGTTTTTGGTCGTTGGTGTATGGATTAGATATAAAGGATATGTAATTTTGTTTTCATGTAAATAAGTCATGAATGATTACTCATATTTTTGTAATTTTATGAGATATTTCATGCTAGTTGCCAAATTATGATTCCCACATGTGTTAGGTGACTCACATGTGTAACATCCCGCGTTTTTCCGTTAAATTTATTTTTAACACCGTCTTTTTCTTTTAAATAATACCTTTCGTTAATTAAATTAATAGTTTCCGTGAGTAACGTTCATTATATTTCCGCTATTTAATTTTGACATCACCCGTTTACTCGAGCGTTTTAAAAATATTCGTTTGGTTAATTCCCGCACCCGACTACAAACATGAGGGACTTAAGTTGACAAGTGGGCAAAGTGGTGACTAGGTCAACTAGTCAACCACTTCACCTCCTCCCCATCTTTCTTTTATTTTCTTTTCCATTTTCTTCTCATACTTCTCCATTTTCTTTCAATCTTTCAAAAAGAAATTCATCATCTAATTTTGATTTAGGAAGCTCACAACAAATCCGACTACATATTCTTGATCCTCGTTTCATCCTCTTCGATTTGATACCAACCTCATCCATTTTGGGTAACTTTCTAAAATCACTAATTTTATGTGTTCTTGAGATTTTTGAGTTATAAAGTTGTTAATTAGTGTCTATGGCTCATTATGATGTCGTGTATGTAAATTGTATGCTTGATTCGTTGTTTTTGGTGTAACTAGTTCAATATGAAAATTTCTTGCTAAATCCTTGATTTTGGATGATCAAATGTTGTTAGATTGTTAAAGTGCATGTTTTAAAAGTGTTACTAGTATCATTAGCTTCGGTTTGATGTATAGGTTGATTAAGGAAACTCCAAGAACATGATTAATGATTTTGTGAACTTGGATTAGGGTTTGATAAGCTTTACATGAACTTTTGATGCGTCAAATGCTATGAGATATTGTTGTTAAGTGTTTTGTTGCAATGTGTGTTTGATTACCTTCGAAACGGCATAACATACATGTAAATTGGTTGCCCGAACCATAAAATGCGTTTTTGGAACTTGAACTTAGATTATGAATGTTTAATTTCGGTTTTTGGTTGTTATAAGTGCAAGTTTGATTGATGATATGTGTTTAGTTGCATTCCTCGTCAAAATACCTTTCCAACGATGTATGATAGGCGTTATAAGTGTTTACGGGTCAAGAGTTGTGTTTGAATTGGTTTTGGCTCGTGCATATTTGTGGAAAACAGAAACAGACCTGTACAGGGGGTGGCGCGGCGCGCCCCTTACCCGCGCGGCGCGCAGAATAGGCTGGACAGATTCTGTCCAATTTGGTCAAATTTCGAATAATGTTTGCTATGCTACGCATCTCCGATTAACATGTAACTTGGCCAACATGCTCATATATGACTTCTAAGCTTAGAAAAATAGTTCGGGACCCGACCCGAACGTGTTGACTTTCGTTGACTTTGACCGACCAAAGTTTGACTTTTTGTCAAACTTAACCAAATGATTATGCAACCTTCCTAACTTGTTTATATACTTGTATCTTACATGAAACTTGGCAATTTGATTTCACATGCTAAATAATCGAGTCGTAACGAGCCATAGGACTAATTGAACATCTTTGACCTATCGTGTTTACCGTTATTGATACAACCTATATGTTTAGGTCAAGACTAGCTTTGCCTTTGCACACGTTTACCTTGTGAAGTACATTTATACTCGTGCAATCAAAGGTGAGATCATAGTCCCACTTTTACTCTTTTTGAACTTGCATTTGGGATGAGAAAACATAAACGATTCTTTTGAACTAAGTGAACACAAGAACGGGAAAACAAACATTCTACATACGAGTTTAGAACAAAATCCTCAATTCGATTATCATTAGTTACACTTGCCGGGTGTAAGCGAGAACTTATGTTATATGGCCATATGGGTTGACGACCCTCATCCTTGACGGTTCGCTACCGTCTACGGATGAAATATATTTTCGAGAATCAGTGCTTGTTCTAGCACTAAGTGATGGGGTATACAATGGAAGGAATGTTAAGCTTTGATAATTGGGTGCTCGTGAAACAAACTTTTGGAATGTATTACTATTATTTCTTTGATGCAAATCTTGTGGTTCACTTGTACTTACTTACTTAAACCTATGATTTCACCAACGTTTTCGTTGACAGATTTCTATGTTTTTCTCAGGTCTTGCACGATATGTGAAACATGCTTCCGCTTACTATTTGATACTTGCATCCGATGTCGAGTATACATGCATTTCATGGAGCGTCTTTTGACTTTACTTTAAACCGTGTCGCCTAGATTTCATTCGTATTATAACGTTGTAACTTAACTATTGGTTGAACAATTCTTGTAAACTTTGGGAAAAATCTTTATTTTGAAATGAAGGCGACATATTTTGGTCAAACGTTATCTTAAAGACTTATAATCAGGTAATGGGACCCACGTAGCCGACGCCGTCACTTGACGATTTGTCGGGGTCGCTACAGTTGGTATCAGAGCCTTGGTTGTAGGGATTTAGAGTTCATTTGTGTCCACCCCGAGTCATAGGGTACATAGGTGAATCTAGACTACAACCGGCATATAGACTGAAGTAGGGAATACTTGACAAATTGTGCATTTATACTCGAACTCTCCTATCATATCTAACTCGTATTCGATCTTAATCTTAAGTTGATAAATTTTGTTGATGCGCCACCTTGACTTTATGAAGTAATGTTAAGTGCACATGCGAATCAGGGTAATATAATTTCCGGGATTATATTACGGTGATTCACATGGACGTTCCGACATTATGACATAAAGAATTTAAGGCGAGTCAAAGAAAATTTTCTCTATATCTTTATTCCATATCACGGTTAGTATTGTTAAGGATACTAATCAACGATATTCTTGTGTCATGAAGGGACAATGGCTCACCAAGGTCCACACAATACCCCTCTCGAAACTCTAGAACAAGCTCTTCAACGAATGATAACCACCGCCGTGGGTACGGCCGTGGCTGATCACTTTTCCAACAACACCAATCGTGGAGCCGGTGATTCAAGCGAAGGTTGCTCCTACAAGAACTTCATGAAGTACAACCCTCCCACTTTCGATGGAACCGGAGGACCGGTTACCCTCACCCGATGGTTTGAACAAACAGAATCCGTTTTTAGCATAAGCGGTTGTCAGGACCAAGATAAGGTCAAGTTTTCCACCCTCACTCTTACCGGTATCGCTCTCTCATGGTGGAACACGTATGTACAATCAGTGGGTATCGATGAAGCCCTTACACTCTCTTGGACCGAATTAAGAGAAAGAATGATCACCGAATACTTCCCGCGCGATGAGACTCGAAGGCTCGAGCAAGGGCTAAGGAATTTAAGAACGGTCGGGAATGACCTCGGAACTTATAATCAACGGTTTACCGAACTAGTCTCAATGTGTCCAAATCTCATGACTCCCGAATCCCTAAGAGTCGAACTTTACATGGATGGCCTCCCTAAGAGCATTCAACACAAGGTAATGACATCTCAACCCACTAACCTACAAGAGGCTTTAACAATGGCCCGCCAAGCCTTAGAAACGGTGAATGAAATGGAAGCACCGGCACCAATGGTCGAGAACCACCCGAGTAACAACAAAAGAACATGGGAAGCCTCTCAACCAAGCAACCACAACAATAACAACAACCCCGCCAAGAAGCCTTTTATCTCCAACGACAAGAAAGGCTATGCCGGAAGACTACCTTTTTGTAACGAATGCCACAAGCATCACTTTGAAGGATGTGGCAGATTTCGCCACCGGCGCCAAGGACCCGTCGCTCGAAAGATGCCCAATGCACCCAAGACGGGTGTTTGTTTTGAATGTGGCCAACCGGGACATTTTAGGAGTGCGTGCCCAAATAAGAAAATCAACCCCAACGCACGCCGTTGAACTTTCGACATCGACACCTAGGATGCCCGAGACGACGATGGACTAGTCACGGGTACGTTTCTTCACAACAAACCGTATATTTCATACTTATTCGATTCGATTACCGCTAGATGTTTATTAACCAAGTCTTTGACTCGTGCTCTTTACATTCCATTTTTTTTTCCCTAGACACTACATAGACAATTTAAGTGACCAACGGAAAATATTGTGTGCCTATAAATTTTATTGGAGGATATACGTTAAGACTTTTGACTTGACACCTATAGAACTAGGGAGCTCGAAACCTATTCGTTAAAAAAAAAAAAAAAAAAAAAAAAAAAAAAAAAAAAAAAAAAAAAAAAAAAATGTTTCCCCATCATCTTGTATAGATTATTGTGAACTAAGAAATTTTCGGTTGGAAACCGATACCCTCTCCCTCGCATCCATGACCTCTTGATTATTTGCACGACTCCCGTATATTCCAAATCGACCTCCGTTCCGGTTATCACCAATTGGGGGTTAAGGGAGACGATGTCTCCTAAGCCACTTTCCGAACTCGCCACGTTAGTTGTAAATCTCTCCTAGTACCGTCGATTTATTTAGGACTCCGTCCGTATTCATGAACCTCCTAAACCACGTATGCAACTTATCTAGACTAATCTGTTATCGTGTTTATAGATGACATCTTAACTTATTCAAGTAAAGAAGGAAAATGAACAACATCACCATCTTAGTCTCGAACTTTTGAGAAAAGAGCAACTTTATACCAAATTCTCCGAGTGAGAATTTCTGTTGAACGAAGTCCAATCTTCTAGACCATGAAGTTAATGGTCAAGGCATTACAATCAATCTCAAAATCAAGCCACACGTAATCAGGAAACTCTCCCAACTCAGACTTGCATTCGTAAAAATCTTAGATCTCACCGGTTGCTACCGAAGATTCATTTCTGACTTTTCTCGTATTACACGACTTTAATCTCTCCGCGATCGAACCTTGAGCGTGATTCTTCACACCAACATTTCTAGCTAAATTCGTACAACACCAGATGGGACTCAAATATGGAAATATTTCTACTTGGACGCCGAAAGGCATACTCCCCCGACTCGAAATCAACGGGACGGAAATTCGTTATTTTGCACGAAGAATTCGAATACTAAATTGTAGATCCGATCAATATTCTTGTCATCACGTACCACACTACATACCTCTGTTATTTCACCGTTACCGTCTGATATTACTGGAAATTAAGATAACACACAATCCAACGATACTTCACTCTTCTTTGACTTAACGCCCTTGTGTTTCTGATAACCGGTCAACTATTATTCAACCCCGAACTATACAACTACGTGTACTACCTCGTTTCTCTTGCAGACTTCAACTTTTGACAACTAGAGGCACGTTATAGCAACCTCGAGATGTAAACTCATCCTATTCTAAGTCCTCATTTCACTACTATCTTTACCGTTCGCATTTCCGTTTAAAGAAACTCCTTGTAACATTTCTCCATGGATAGAGAAACTCCTCATATTACATAAGTATTCGCCACGAGGGTGAATGGTCCTAACGAACATTTTTCGAACCCTAACTAACTTGTTCAAACGTATCTTAAGAGATTCTATTCCAACACGGTGTATTTTTGTCAATTATTCTGTATCGAAATACTCGTTTCACTTCTAGTTTTACAAGAAACCTTGGAGACCGCTTAGACATGAGTACCGCGTACCACCCACAAACAGACGAACCGAACAAACGAACGATTTACGTCTTCGAAAGACATGTTTCAAACTTGCATGGTCGCTTTTAGTAGATCCCTCTTACAACAGTAAGTTACCACTCGTGTGTTCACACGCACTTTCCGAAATCCTATATGACCGCTAATGTCATACCCCTATTCGTTGGACCAAAGCATGTGGCAAACAAAACACCGAATCTTAACTCATCCAAGAAACAACAATTGAGATAATCCAAGTCCGAGAAGGGCTCGAGACGACCCGTAGTCGCCCAAAAGAGTTATACCAAACTTAGATGAAAACCCCACAAATCCCAGTGTGCAACCGCGTAATATTGAGAAACCGCACCTTGGAAAGGTGTAACTCATTTTGAGAAATCGAGGAAGGTTATATCCGCAATATGGAACCTTTTGAAACCTTGGGGCGTATTGGAGCCGCTTCCTACCATTTAGAACGGCCGACTCAATTAAGTTTCCGTTTACCCTACATTTCGTGTAACAAACTTAGAAACGTGTCCTGCGGAACAGGAACGTGCAATCCTGCTGGATACATCAACTATCGATGACAAACTTCTCTTCATAGGAAAACCAGTTGAAACTGGGGATCGTAAAAACCGAACCTTAATGCAACGTAAAACCCTGACTATCCAAATTCATGAGAACCCTCAAGAACGTACTTTCACTTATTCATAGCATTGACAACGTAAAGTCTCGAGTAAGAGATATCGACTACTACTTCCAACTAAATTTCGGGACGAAATTTCTTTTGAGTTGTGGATAATGTAACATCCCGCGTTTTTCCGTTAAATTTATTTTTAACACCGTCTTTTTCTTTTAAATAATACCTTTCGTTAATTAAATTAATAGTTTCCGTGAGTAACGTTCATTATATTTCCGCTATTTAATTTTGACATCACCCGTTTACTCGAGCGTTTTAAAAATATTCGTTTGGTTAATTCCCGCACCCGACTACAAACATGAGGGACTTAAGTTGACAAGTGGGCAAAGTGGTGACTAGGTCAACTAGTCAACCACTTCACCTCCTCCCCATCTTTCTTTTATTTTCTTTTCCATTTTCTTCTCATACTTCTCCATTTTCTTTCAATCTTTCAAAAAGAAATTCATCATCTAATTTTGATTTAGGAAGCTCACAACAAATCCGACTACATATTCTTGATCCTCGTTTCATCCTCTTCGATTTGATACCAACCTCATCCATTTTGGGTAACTTTCTAAAATCACTAATTTTATGTGTTCTTGAGATTTTTGAGTTATAAAGTTGTTAATTAGTGTCTATGGCTCATTATGATGTCGTGTATGTAAATTGTATGCTTGATTCGTTGTTTTTGGTGTAACTAGTTCAATATGAAAATTTCTTGCTAAATCCTTGATTTTGGATGATCAAATGTTGTTAGATTGTTAAAGTGCATGTTTTAAAAGTGTTACTAGTATCATTAGCTTCGGTTTGATGTATAGGTTGATTAAGGAAACTCCAAGAACATGATTAATGATTTTGTGAACTTGGATTAGGGTTTGATAAGCTTTACATGAACTTTTGATGCGTCAAATGCTATGAGATATTGTTGTTAAGTGTTTTGTTGCAATGTGTGTTTGATTACCTTCGAAACGGCATAACATACATGTAAATTGGTTGCCCGAACCATAAAATGCGTTTTTGGAACTTGAACTTAGATTATGAATGTTTAATTTCGGTTTTTGGTTGTTATAAGTGCAAGTTTGATTGATGATATGTGTTTAGTTGCATTCCTCGTCAAAATACCTTTCCAACGATGTATGATAGGCGTTATAAGTGTTTACGGGTCAAGAGTTGTGTTTGAATTGGTTTTGGCTCGTGCATATTTGTGGAAAACAGAAACAGACCTGTACAGGGGGTGGCGCGGCGCGCCCCTTACCCGCGCGGCGCGCAGAATAGGCTGGACAGATTCTGTCCAATTTGGTCAAATTTCGAATAATGTTTGCTATGCTACGCATCTCCGATTAACATGTAACTTGGCCAACATGCTCATATATGACTTCTAAGCTTAGAAAAATAGTTCGGGACCCGACCCGAACGTGTTGACTTTCGTTGACTTTGACCGACCAAAGTTTGACTTTTTGTCAAACTTAACCAAATGATTATGCAACCTTCCTAACTTGTTTATATACTTGTATCTTACATGAAACTTGGCAATTTGATTTCACATGCTAAATAATCGAGTCGTAACGAGCCATAGGACTAATTGAACATCTTTGACCTATCGTGTTTACCGTTATTGATACAACCTATATGTTTAGGTCAAGACTAGCTTTGCCTTTGCACACGTTTACCTTGTGAAGTACATTTATACTCGTGCAATCAAAGGTGAGATCATAGTCCCACTTTTACTCTTTTTGAACTTGCATTTGGGATGAGAAAACATAAACGATTCTTTTGAACTAAGTGAACACAAGAACGGGAAAACAAACATTCTACATACGAGTTTAGAACAAAATCCTCAATTCGATTATCATTAGTTACACTTGCCGGGTGTAAGCGAGAACTTATGTTATATGGCCATATGGGTTGACGACCCTCATCCTTGACGGTTCGCTACCGTCTACGGATGAAATATATTTTCGAGAATCAGTGCTTGTTCTAGCACTAAGTGATGGGGTATACAATGGAAGGAATGTTAAGCTTTGATAATTGGGTGCTCGTGAAACAAACTTTTGGAATGTATTACTATTATTTCTTTGATGCAAATCTTGTGGTTCACTTGTACTTACTTACTTAAACCTATGATTTCACCAACGTTTTCGTTGACAGATTTCTATGTTTTTCTCAGGTCTTGCACGATATGTGAAACATGCTTCCGCTTACTATTTGATACTTGCATCCGATGTCGAGTATACATGCATTTCATGGAGCGTCTTTTGACTTTACTTTAAACCGTGTCGCCTAGATTTCATTCGTATTATAACGTTGTAACTTAACTATTGGTTGAACAATTCTTGTAAACTTTGGGAAAAATCTTTATTTTGAAATGAAGGCGACATATTTTGGTCAAACGTTATCTTAAAGACTTATAATCAGGTAATGGGACCCACGTAGCCGACGCCGTCACTTGACGATTTGTCGGGGTCGCTACAACATGGGCTGCTAAGAGCTGATCATTGGAGTGTATATACCAATAGTACATACATCTAAAAGCTGTGTATTGTACGAGTACGAATACGGGTGCATACGAGTAGAATTGTTGATGAAACTGAACGAGGATGTAATTGTAAGCATTTTTGTTAAGTAGAAGTATTTTGATAAGTGTCTTGAAGTCTTTCAAAAGTGTATGAATACATATTAAAACACTACATGTATATACATTTTAACAGAGTCGTTAAGTCGTCGTTAGTCGTTACATGTAAATGTTGTTTTGAAACCTTTAGGTTAACGATCTTGTTGAAACCTTTAAGTCATCATTATCGTTGCATATATGTCTCGTTTCGAAATCATTAAGTTAGTAGTCTTATTTTTACATATGTATTTCATTGTTAATACACTTAATAATATATTTACTTATCATTTAACATAATTAACCAAGTGTATCAATATCTTAATATGATTCATATGTACCTAGTAAGACGTTGTTATAACGAATCGTTATATATATCATTTTCGAGTTTCTTAAATTAATAGTCTCATTTTTATGTATATAACTCATTGTTAAAATACCTAATGAGATACATACTTATAATAACCCAATGTTTTGAAACCTTTAGGTTAACGATCTTGTTAAATGTTGTTAACCCAATGTTTATAATATCAAAAGAGATTTTAAATTATTATATTATCATGATATTATCATGTATGAATATATCTTAATATGATATATATACATTAAATGTCTTTACAACGATAATCGTTACATATATGTCTCGTTTAAAAATCATTAAGTTAGTAGTCTTGTTTTTACATATGTAGTTCATTGTTAATATACTTAATGATATGTTTACTTATCATAGTATCATGTTAACTATATATATAACCATATATATGTCATCGTATAGTTTTTACAAGTTTTAACGTTCGTGAATCACCGGTCAACTTGGGTGGTCAATTGTCTATATGAAACCTATTTCAATTAATCAAGTCTTAACAAGTTTGATTGCTTAACATGTTGGAAACACTTCATCATGTAAATAACAATTTCATTTAATATATATATATATATAAACATGGAAAAGTTCGGGTCACTACAATGTGCATGTCATCCGGGTACTTGGTCTTGCCATTTGTCCGACATGGTAAAGTTTCCATAACGATGTCAGGTGGACGTCGAGGAAAGAAGTTTGTATTCCGGTACGCGCAGTACCGGGTAAGATTTTTACCGGGAAGCTTGACTATTTTTGAGACGGATCATTATGCGTATCATTAAGTCCCCCCAGTTTGATGGTGGTAGCCGGGACAGTTACCATCGTCAAACTTCCGGGACAAAGCCATGTTTCCGATTGCATGTGCATTTAATGTTTGTCAGCGTGAAAATACAGTTTCTGCAGATACGCCCCCTTTTTGTGTTTTTTTCGTTTTCCAACTTCTTGGAACGGTGTTCGAGAGATTTCTTTTTGCGATTTTAATCATTGGTTTTGTTGATCCTCCTTTTGATCTGATCCGTTGGATCAATCTTCTTTAAAACCTATAAATAGCTTCCCTTTTCCAATATATCTACTTTTTACAGCTTTCGTGCCCTAATCGTTTCTCCTTCAAAAACCCAACATTTTTTTTGCGAAAAAGGTACCTTTTTTATTTCTTTCTTCATTATTACTTTTTATTTCGTACATATGGTGGATCAGTCTTCCACTTCTACTAGCGTAGACGCTCCTGGAACTTCTTCTAGGCCTTCTGTAAATGTTAGTGGAATTATGAGTCAAGTGTGCGACGTGTATCTTGACGAGATGGTACGCAAGTACCCATTTTTGACTCGCTTTTCATTAAGGGTGCCCTATGCTTTTCATAGGGCCCAAAAGCCTCTTTTGAGCATGGTTACCTTTTATGGCTATGCCATTAGTGTGGGCAATTTTCGATTGCCCTATTTCGAATTTATGTATCAGTTCTTTGCGCACTATGGTATAGCGCCTGCGCAGGTACATCCACATGCATACCAAAAATTGGTCATGTGGGAGATGTATTTTAATCACTATCATATTCTTCCCACCGTCTGTATGTTTCGATTCTGCTTTTCCGTCTCGAAGTCCGGGGTTGGATGGCTTACCATTAAACAGAGAGCGCAATTCAATTTTACTGGAGATATGGACACGTCATTGAAGGAGTGATGGGAGTCTTTCTTTTTTGTTGATAGCAAAGAGCTGCCATCGCAATTCGTTGGGCTCTGCGAATGGGCAGTTAACATCAAGAAGGGAGCCAACAGAGTCCCGAGTTTGAATGCTGCCGAGAAGGCATGTATAGAAGCTATTCAGGAGTTTAAGTTTCCACAACGGCTATACCCGGAGGCGATGCTCATGTTGGGGGAGTTAGCCACCAATGGTCGGACTCTAATACCAAGCCTGTTCTTCGTTTTAATGGAGCAGGTGAAGACTGATCCTAGCCGCTTGCTATATCGCCCGGTTTATTTATTGTATACTAACTTTGTTTATATTTGACGTTTATGCAACAGTGATAGAGTTTGCTAATACGTTGGGTTTCGACGATCTGACGGAGATCCAGGTGGATAGTGTCCCAGTAATTCCTGGAAATGAACCGGATGTCGCTCCCCAGGACCTGGAGCAGAATGCTGATGATGGTGCTGACTTGATCCTTCCTGGTCCAGACGTGCTGGAGGGGCATGCATCGGTGATGAGGAGGATTCATTAGCTCCCCCACTTACGGAGGAAGGCCAAAGGTAACCGTCTTGTTTCGATAAACCAGTTATATCTTAATATTTTTACTTGTCCCATCCCTAACTTTTGTTAAAAATATTTGTTTTGCAGCTATTGCCGAGCCATCTGTTGGTGCTGGCACGATCGAGACGGAGCCCATAGATTTAGGTGGGGAGGGTAACCAGTTCTCCCTGGAAAGCTTTGATGATATGCATTTCAACGTCTCGGTGGGGGATGATCTTATCCGTTCCTTCTCTCAGCTGGATATTAACTATCTCGGCTGCAAGAATATTTTGGAACGGGAGTCTTCTTTGTCCCTTCTCCAGGCGGTGTCTGTCCTCCCACAAGAAGAATATGATGATGTCTGAGCTCGGGCACTCATGGCGATGAATACGCTTGTTCTACATGGTTTGTACCGGGAGAGACAGATGGCGGATCAGCTTAAAGCTGCTCGTGAGGAACTATCACAGGAACCCTTGGCCCGGGAAGCTGTTAATAGCTTGGAGGCCTAACTGAGGGCTGCCAAGGATGAACTTGTTCGGGTGGTGCAGGAGAAGGACAGGGAGATTGCTGTTGCCGTTTCTGCCAAGGAGGGGGCCCTTGCTGAGTGTAAACGGTTGCAGGGTGGTCTTCCTTCTATTTTGAAAAAGGCTATCAATTCTTCAACTGTGAAGGCACCCTTCCAGGCTTATGTAAATAGCTTTGGGGCAGCCAACTTTACCCATGCCATTAGGTTGATGCAGAAACATCACATTAGCGGTACCGTCCTCTTGCATCCGGAAATTACCGGGAAGGTGAACTCAGCCGCCGCGCAAGAATGTCAAGCTTCTCAAAAGGCCTTGGTGGAGATCCGATTTGGTAGTTTTGGGGATCTTTGTTCCAATGATAGTACAACCGTGCAGCAGCTCTTGGACTTTAATTTTTAATTTGTTGTACTACGCATTGTTGCATATTTTGTTGGAGAAGCTTGTAATGAATCATGTATAGCGAATGAAAGTTTTGTTTCAAGTATTTTGTGTTGAATTTTTCTTGAGTTTAACTAGTTCATATCTTCATATGTATGTCTAGAATACATTTGTGTTAGTTTTGGTGTGTATACCATGCAGTCACGCGTGTTTATGCCATCTACTCATTGACCTTTTATCAGTATAAACTTGTACCGACGAGGGCTAGACAATCACCTCTTAAGGAGGTATAAAATAACTAGTGTGGGAGTTACGTGGATGCCGGATTCCGTCTGCTGCTAACCGGTTATTAATACATGATCATCGTTTGTAAATAACGTACTGAACAAGTTATTGTAAATGGTAAAATGCTTTTATTCATTCCTGAAAATGAAAAACATACATAGATTCTTTATTGAGAAAGAGATAATCATCAAGCTAGCCGTAAGTTGAAATGATCAGTTTCAGTCACGGAATCCATCTAAATTGCAGTGTAGCATCTAGCAACTTTTGTTTCCCTTAGCGGGCGTTCCATCTCGGTTGGAGCTTCGATGACTTTCTGGCCAGGAATGTTTTGATGCCCAACTAAGGTGTTCAGTTGTTCCATGGTTATTAATAAATAGTTCTTCCCACTCCGGCCGATAGCGGCTGCCGACGCTCCCGCTTCCAGTCTTGTAAGAGTTAGTTGGGCTATTTTTGTTGGAGTATGATGCTGGACGGGAGTAACATAACCGTTTAAGCACTGACACACGTTTTTCTTCCAAGATGTGTGGTGTTTTACCCTCTTGTGTTCTTCGTGTGACTTGAGTATTTCCTTTTACCAGGAAAGGCTGTCGGGTCGATTCGACTGTAGCCACCCCTTTCCGTGATGGAAATTTAAGCAAGTCGTGAGCAGTGGAGGTTATGGCGCTAAACTTTCTGAAGAAGTTTCTTCCCAAGATCACATTCATGGCTGTGTGCCCACCGTCACTGTTTCTTTGAGTCTTCCTATGGGTTCGTCAGTAGAGCACGCAAATCCAGAGATAATGGCGTTGGAGTGCCTTATTTTTCTACCGACATATTTTGGGAGTTGGGAAAGGCAATGGGTGTACAAGACATCAACCTCACTCCAAGTGTCAGTGTACATTTCCTGGACACGAAAGCCGTCTATCAGGCCATCAATCACCACAGGTTCTTCCCGAGCGTATCGTGTCGAAAACCTAGGGAATGTGATTGTCGCATCTCTTCAGGAGTCAAGCTCATCTTTTTCGATACTAATCATATTGATCATAACTTTATCTTTCGCCTTCTCACGCTTCTTACCATCTTCCTTCTGCCAACTAAATGTTTTGTTGGGGTTGGCCTACTTGAACTTCCATCCTGACAACAAGTGATTGAGTTCGCCTGCTTTGATTTTGGAGATGATTTCGCATATCAACGCCTTGCATTCATCGGTGTCATGGCCGTTGTCTTCGTGGAACTCACAATACTTGTCTGAATTTTAACCGTCATGTTTTTCCAGTGGTGCCGGAGGGGTAAACTTTGCCTTTACGGGTTCTGTTAGCAGTATTTCCCTTGGAGTTTTGGATAGGCTGTCGATTAGGGACCCCTTATCATATGGTCTTCAGCTGCTCTTATCATGCCTGTGGCTGTCATGGCTTTTGCTGTGACTGTTATGGCCTTTGTGATGGTTTTCCCTGCGCGTACTGCTCTCGTGGCGGTGCATGCTGTCGCTTCTTCTTTCCTCTTCTCTTTTCTTTTCATCCCGGTGATACCCGACTGGTCTTTCTCTTCCAGAGTGTTGGTACTTCCTCGCTACCATCACTGCGTCTGCAAATGTACTCGGGATGTTCCACCGGAGTTCAGAGACGAGTGACGGGCGTGTGTCTTTATCCAGGCATGTTATGAATCCATAAATCTGCTGTGTTTCTGGGAGTCCTGGTATTTTTTGACATTCTAGCATATACCTTGTATGAAGCTTTCAATTTTCTCTCCCCAGTACATTAGTATTTCATGAGCATACAGGTGCGTATACGTGTGTCGACGGAGGTTCTGATACTGCATGAGGAACTTTTCCCGCAGGTCTGCGAAGCACGTGATTCCATTAGGTGGTAATTTTGCGAACCATTCCCTGGCAGCCAACTGTAGGACGGTCAGAAAGAGATGGCACACTACCTCCTTGCTCTAATGTTGGGTTTTCATGGAGCCCTCAAAGATTTACAGGAAATCATCCGGGTTGGTGGTGCCATTGTACACCCCTAAAGTGACCGGTATGATGATATTAGCAGGGAGTGTACAGCCGGCGATCCGTTCGTAGAGCTTTTGGATAGTTTCCGACATCTCAACCGGTCGCTTTGCTTTGTTACCGGTGATCAGGGAGAAAAGATTCTCAAGTGCGGTTCCCTGGACGGCGGGTTGCGACGGGGAGTGTTTATATGCTGGCGGTGTAGCCTGCACAAGGAGCTCAGTCAACCATGCATTTGCGGCAGCCTTGGTGACACCCTCGCTTGCCGCACCGATGTTTAACATTGGGCTATTTTTTAGAATGTCTAGAGTTTGCGATTGTGGTTTCTCTGCTAGACTGTTATCATTCAGCATGGACTTTAGCTTTTCGATTACTTTTTTCTCGACGTCGGCTGAGATCATTTTGGTGATCATGTCGGTGTCGTTATGAGAGGATCTGATGTCGCTTAAACCACCAGTTTTAAGACAAAGAGTTTCGAGCTTCAACCTATCTCCACCGAACTGTGACGACCCGGAGATTTTCGACCAAATTTAAACTTAATCTTTATATGATTTCGATACGATAAGCAAAGTATGTAATGTTGAGTCTAGAAAATTTTGAAACGATGTTCATATATTCAATTAACTTCGACCAGTTTCGACGATTCACGAACCATTAATTGTAAATAGATATGTGTGTGTATATATATATATATATATATATATATATATATATATATATATATATATATATATATATATATATATATATATATATATATATATATAAATGGTGATTGAAAATGTAATTTGAAATATTATATGTTATTCCTATTAAAATTTAATTATGTAAAATAAAATAACAATAGGATATTATAATAATTATTATTTAAAATATATCTATATATATAAATAAAGTATATTAAAAATAAATATTAAATGATTGTAATATTCGTTGATGTTCTGATTGATATTAAGCAAGTTAAATTCAAACTTATATAGTTTTAAAATAATCGGTGATCCAAAAATGAGTGATATTAATTTTAGACTTATTAAAAATGTATTTAGGAACTATTTGTTGAATTTCAAAACTTTTTATATTTTACTTGGGGTTGGGAGTGAATAATTAATGTAATATTTATTTAATAGTTAATGACTAAA
This sequence comes from Rutidosis leptorrhynchoides, assembly GCF_046630445.1. NCBI lineage: Eukaryota > Viridiplantae > Streptophyta > Magnoliopsida > Asterales > Asteraceae > Rutidosis > Rutidosis leptorrhynchoides. The sequence continues at coordinate 235,631,632 of NC_092339.1, forward strand.
TTTTATACCATAATGACTGAAATAAATAAAGTTAATTAGTGTAAAAATTTGGGATTTTTCTGAAGACCTTTTATCCGCCACTAATTTAACAACGGAGCACGATTTAGCAATCCATGAAAACTGTCGGTATAACAGCCGAATTATATGGCTGCTAAACTGTGCTTAATTGATGAATTCTTTTAATTACTGTACATGGTTACTGTGCCTTGTTCTTTTTAGTTACCACTAGCATATATAAATATAAATTATATATATATATAAAGGATATATATACATACATTTACACGTGCACTTGTTCTCCACTAACTAAAATCCATAAGATTCATATAAACATACACATATGCATTATTATAGAATTACAACTGTCACTAACTAGTTTACCTTATAATTATATATGCTTACACATTACAAGAAAACCATTAACACTTATGATTCTTCTTCCTGCTACTCGACACCATAACACCCATTTAATCTTCGATGCTACTACTACCATATTTATGTTTTCTTTTTGTTTCAACCAAAACCAAAACACTAAACCTATCGAACCATGTTATCGTTGCTACTTGATTGTGTCTGATATTCAAACCGAAACCATCATCACCATTTTCACCTATGATCATTACCACCAAACCCACAACAACCATGAAATCACCACCTCCCACCGAGACCATTACCATAAATCACCAAGATTATAACTTCTATTTTATGTTTCGATTTTTCTGCTGCAACCACAGCAACCTTCTTCTTCCTTGAAACATCCTCACCACCGGAGCCACCATGGCAACACCACACCCGCCGGGTTAATCATCACTACCACCCTCCTCCACCATTTTTGGTTCACCATCGAACATACTACAACCACAATATACGAACATGTTTTCTTTTTCTTTTCTTCCTGTCCGAATACATCCGACACCAACACCACTTTATAACCTGCAAAACTATTGCCATCATTCTGTTTCTATTTATTCGTAACCCACTCAACAAGAAATCTATTGACTGCTGCCATTAATAACTGAAATCACAATTTATGTCCATTGTTGCTGTTTCCTTCGTGATCCATTTAAAAACAGATAAATCGCTCATCACGGCATCAGCTACGTTTTTTTTTTTCGTTAAATGGAAAGGATGAGCAAAGGTGAAGGATGCATTTTATATTTTTTTATTTGTTTAGTAGATAAATACTAGTGGGCAAATTACAATTTATAAATAATAGAGTAGAGGTCGACATTTTCAGTTTTTTTTTTCTTTTTAGTGGGGTGGTTAATTATTTGAGGGACCCAAATTAGAATTCTATAAGTTGAAACAACATTCTTTGACTATCAGATTACTAAAGATTTCGACTAGTTAGTTGTTTATGACGTCATAAAGTTCTGTTAGGAGTAGGTTTGCAAATAAAATATGGAGATGGTATTAAAGGCGAGATCACGATGTGGAGAGGATGAACTGAAGACGTTTATATTGATTAAGCTAATGATGATGATGATTAAGGTGGTGTATAATGATATTGATGATTGATGATGGCGCATGTATATTAGTTATAGATTAAGAAAATGATGTTATAAAAAAAAATGATGATGATGCGTTACTGTTGTTCCAGACGAACCCACATCACCAAAATTCCCATCAAGCAAATTTAATTAAGAGTGTTATTGGGTTTATGAAATTGGATTGGGCCAAAGTTATATTATTTTCCTTGGGCCGAGAATTATTAAAACTATTGGGCCGGGTATCATCTGTTGGGCCGGGTATTCTCAGTTGGGCCATGAGCTATTGATTTTTCAGTTGGGCTGAATAGTTTACGAGTTAAGTAGATTAAGTTTGTTTCATAGATTAGAAAAACAGAGATGGAGGAGTGGTGTGGGGTGTTGCTAGATGAGCGAGTGGTCGCGGGTTCGGTCCCTGCTGGTGACATATTATTTTTAAAGCTTATTTTGAGGTAGTTTTTCATTATCAAAAATTAGTATTATTGTTATGATTTTCATTATTATTGTTATTACTAATATTATTATCATTATTAGTATTATTATTATTATTTTTACTACTAGTGTTATTATTATTATTATCATTATAACTATATTACTATTATCATTACTACTATTAATAATATTATCAATATGACTTTAAAAATTAGTCATATAAAAATATACTTAACAAAACTATATTAATATATTTATTTCTTTAAGGTATACAAAATAAATACATTTAATTAAGTTACTAATGAAACACCTAATCTACTAAGATAACATTTATTATATATAAATCTAATAAATATAAATCTGTTCGATTACAATTAAAGATGTTAATATACATACTTGATATAGGTTCGTGAATCCGAGGCCAACCCTGCATTGTTCAGTTTCGTCATATGTATTTTTACTACAAAATACAGTATTGTGAGTTTCATTTACCCTTTTTACACTTTACGTTTTTGGGCTGAGAATACATGCAAATGCTTTATTAACTGTTTTACAATATTTATATGCGTGAGTCTCATTTACCCTTTTTACTCTTTACGTTTTTGGGCTGAGAATACATGCAAATGCTTTATTAACTGTTTTACAATATTTATATGCGTGAGTTTCATTTGCCTTTTTACCCTTTATATTTTTGGGCTGAGAATACATGCGCTGCCTTTATAACTGTTTTACGAAATAGACACAAGTATCTAAAATTTCATTTTATGGCTGGATTATAAAATCGAATATGCCCCTTTTTAGTCTGGTAATCTAAGAATTAGGGAACAGACACCCTAATTGACGCGAACTCTAAAGATAGATCTATAGGGCCCAACAAGCCCCATCCAAAGTACCGGATGCTTTAGTACTTCGAAATTTATATCATGTCCGAAGGAGGATCCCGGAATGATGGGGATATTCTTATATACATATTGTGAATGTCGGTTACCAGGTGTTCAATCCATATGAATGATATTTTTGTCTCTATGCAGGGGACGTATGTTTATGTGAAATGGAAATATGAGATCTTGTGGTCTATTAAAATAATGAAATGATTATTTAGGTTAAACTAATGAACTCACCAACCTTTTGGTTGACACTTGAAAGCATGTTTATTCTCAGGTATGAAAGAAGTCTTCCGCTGTGCAATTGCTCGTTTTAAAGATATTACTTGGAGTCATTCATGACATATTTCAAAAGACGTTGCATTCGAGTCGTTGAGTTCATTAAGATTATTATTAAGTAAATTATAGTTAGATATATTATAAAATGGTATGCACACCGTCAACTTTCGATGTAATGAAAGATTGTCTTTTCAAAAATGAATGCAATGTTTGTAAAATGTATCATATAGAGGTCAAGTACCTCGCGATGTAATCAACTGTTGTGAATCGTTTATAATCAATATGGACTTCGTCCGGATGGATTAGGACGGGTCTTCACAGTTGGTATCAGAGCAGAGGTCTTAGCGAACCAGGTCTTGCGTTAGTGAGTCTAACTGATAGTCGTTAGGATGCATTAGTGAGTCTGGACTTCGACCGTGTCTGCATGTCAAAAGTTTTGCTTATCATTTCTAGTCAGAAATCCTCTGCTTATCTTCCTTATGAAATTACCTGCTTATCATTCTTAGTCTAGACACATCTTACTACATTGATTGCATAAATAGTATATAGACAAAATTCATATCTTAGCGTATCTGTTACTGTAACTTTGCCTGACAACTTCCGTAGATTCCTCCGTAACTTATGGGATTTTAGTATTATATATGCATATGTAAATTATGTATTGCAGGGTACTAATCAACATCCTATAATCTATTTCTTATCGAAAATCCTTCATCTGATCGTACGAGATGAATACTGCAACCAGTTCGCGTCGCTCAGATTACAATAGCTATTCCGGTAGTTATTCCGACAGCTATTCCGACATAGATGTTCACCTAAGCTCCGAAAACAGCGTCATCGGCATGAATCAACCAATCAGCCATTATCAATTCATCTGATGGGTTCGTAGTCGACTTAATTAATGGAAACGCACAGAAGGTAATCCCTTCCACCAACCGAATTCACCTCTTGACAATGAACCTGAAGCGTTTACCGGCGAACCTGTTCTAAACACCATTTTCAGTCTCATTTCCAGGGTAACTCGATAAGATTATATTTTATCCACAATTCTGAACCTTATTCATCCGCTCGTTCAGACCGACAATCATCCTGGAGTAATAAGTCAATGAACTTCGCGCTCGAATAATCAATTCGGAGAATATGGTGCAAAATGTACCAGCTTCAGCAACATCACCGGCACCAACAGTACCATCGATAACAGCACCAATACCATCAACAATCCATGCTTCAATATCATCATCTGTACTTTGAGTATGATCTTCGTTCTACGTATCGTTCTACCTCATTTATCTTCGTTCGACATGGCGAATATGTAAACTCTAAAGTTTTAGAGATTATTTATTCTAGTTCCAACCGAAAACTAATTGAGTTTAATATCATATTAACTCATTAAATTCATGAATACATCTGAAGAAAATATATATGTATATATGTTTTCATAAAGATTGTAATTAAAAATTCTTTCGTACAAACTGATAATGGTGAAAATATTTTAACGGGTAGGTAATACCCGAGGAATATTCAGATTTCACATTAATAAGTTACACTGTACATTCTTCGAAGCTGATCCAACAGTCATTTACTATTCTACTTACACCCACAGCTATACGAATCCGTTCACTACAGAATAACCATTTCTATTCAATTTCATATTGCGATTTTGATTTATCAGAATCCAACAAGTGGCATAATGAAGAAAACATTTGACAAAATAAAATTTGTTAGAAACAAACAAATTAACTATGAGAAATTTTGTTAAGAATCCACGCTAACTGTTCCTAACTAATTGTTCCTAGCTAACTGATTACATTTTATTTATCGCAATTTAATTATCGCAATTTACATTCTCGTAATTTTATTTGTCGTCATTTAATTTCTGTTATTTACTTTACGCACTTTATTTATCGTCATTTAAATTTCTGTTATTTAGTTTTACGCACTTTAAATATCGGGACACGTATACAGGGTTTTGACATATCATATCGACACATCTATATATATTATTTGGAATCACCATAGACACTCTATATGCAGTAATGATCGAGTTCTCTATACAGGGTTGAGGTTGATTCTCAAATAATATATATACTTTGAGTTGTGATCGAGTCCGAGACGTATACGGGTCATGACACGTATTAATTAATTCGAATATTATATATTAAACTATATATGAATTATTGGACTGTCAACTGTGGACTATCGACTATGGACTAATAACATTGGATAATTAAAATAAATTAAAATATTGATTATAACATATGAAACTAAACAATTCTTCAAGTTGCCACTTGATTTTGTCTTAAACATCATTTGTATCTTCACGATTACATTCTGCGTTCAAACTTTTCATGATTCTTGAAAACACCTCAATCGAGAGGATGAACCAACTGCATCTCATCTACGGAAGAAAAAAATAAAAAATAAAAAAAAATTTATGCATATAGTTATGCACCTGAAAAACTCTTGGAACCTGAGTAAAGGCTTAACACGTATCTGTGCTAGCTCCTTTGGCATTGTTATTACAGAAAATAACATTGCAATTCTTTTTCACAATAGTCAGTTTTGTCACAGCTCCAGCAAGTCAACTTCGAATTTTCGTTCGAAACAATCTTATTATAACCTTGATATTTATGCGTGCTCTTTTATTGTTATCGGAGAACCTTTTATATTCCCCCATATTACCAACAGATGTACAAGCAACCTTGTTGCTCCTTAGTTTAAATCTCTCTGACAAATCACTATATTTACCTATTGAAGTCTTATCATATACTCATCCGCATCTTGTAACGAGAACTGCCATACCAATTACCTGGAATCAGCAATCAGTACTTCGAAAACTCACAGCATATCTACATCAACAGTTATATGTATAACATTTATCTCTTAGAATTATGATCTTTCATTCTGAAATTCTGAAAAGCACTCAGTCTACAAATCAATACTCTGAATGTTGAAAGAGCTGAATGAAGCAGCAAAAACCGTAGACAACCGGAAATGACCTTAATCGTCGAAAGTTTGATGATAAAGAATAGTATGTTGGCAAAGCTCAGAAAAAGTCTGAAACTGGAAAATGGATTGAGCAATCCGTGAAGGAGGCTGTGGACAAATCATAAAGACTAAACCTGCCTTCAATAAATCCCGATGATTCTGTTTCTGATGAACTCGTCAGCGAATATCTTGCTCCTTATTTATTCTAAATCCTTGCGAAAGGATTTTATCCATTAACTTTCAATCTTAGAAGTTCCAAAATATCGTCATAAATATCTTCGATATTTCTGAAGATATTTTCATAACTATCCTTATATGAAATCAGATATCTTTTCACGTCATCTGTATTACACCTTAAAGGAAACTGTTTAGTTTCTATTTTATGTAAACCTTCAAGTTTAAATTATGAATGTTTTTGAAGTAATGTTGGGAGCTGAAGCATGAGTTAGTATAATATAATGACACTTGATCAACGTGATTATATTACAGTAAGTCATGCTGAGTTTCTAATGGAACGTGATGATTCACAGATCATAATGTCATCATGTGCCATGTTACACAACTCTTACATTCTATCTATTCTATAAACATATCAGGAACTTATTTTCTTGATAGTTTTATCTTTTCTCTTGAATTCTGGTAATTTAACAATCAAGATCATGTCATTACAATTTCTCTCTTAGAACAATAGGCATATTCCATCGATACTCCATATCTATGAATTCTGGACCATTACTTGCGACAAGAAAACAAAAGCATGAAGCTCCGAAAGAGAAAGGGGGTATCAATCGCAACAAATAAAAGAGAGCATTTACTGTGAATGACGATGATTATAGAAGATGGAAGCAGGGACTCTAAAATATAAGAGGAAATATAAAGCCCAATAACAACACAGAGGTTACAAACCATGGATATTAATACGAATAGCAATATAAAGACACATTATAATTAAGAATAGTATCACCCCAAGGTAATAGTAGAAGTAAACAGAACCTTCTGATGGAAGATTGAAAAGAAGGATGACATAAATGATAATTAGAAAAATATCAAGGATTAGAACTGGATTAAGCATTTTCACAATCTTTTGGATGTATGAACTAAGAAAGAAAGTATAGGAATGGTGAGAATAATGGAACGAAAGAGCTTAATTTATAATGGAAATATCAGACGGAGTAATCGAGGCAGATCACCGTATTTAATTATAGAGATCTTAATTTCCTTATTCGCCGAAGAATCAAATCTTTTAGATTTCGAAGATTATCTTTAAATCCCTTGAATTCCGGAATTCAACCCTGGTTATGTCAAAAGCTAGGACGAATCTCTATTTCTTCATTTCATTCTTTCGTGATAGCTTCACGCGTACACTTCGAATAATCGAATTATTTTATCCAGGTTACACCCTGTGATAAAATTCTATTTATCAACTTATATTCGTCATGAAAACATTTCTATTGTTAGTCATGACCACCTCACTCAAATTTCGGGACGAAATTTCTTTAACGGGTAGGTACTGTGACGACCCGGAGATTTTCGACCAAATTTAAACTTAATCTTTATATGATTTCGATACGATAAGCAAAGTATGTAATGTTGAGTCTAGAAAATTTTGAAACGATGTTCATATATTCAATTAACTTCGACCAGTTTCGACGATTCACGAACCATTAATTGTAAATAGATATGTGTGTATATATATATATATAAATGGTAATTGAAAATGTAATTTGAAATATTATATGTTATTCCTATTAAAATTTAATTATGTAAAATAAAATAAAAATAGGATATTATAATAATTATTATTTAAAATATATCTATATATATAAATAAAGTATATTAAAAATAAATATTAAACAATTGTAATATTCGTTGATGTTCTGATTGATATTAAGCAAGTTAAATTCAAACTTATATAGTTTTAAAATAATCGGTGATCCGAAAATGAGTGATATTAATTTTAAACTTATTAAAAATGTATTTAGGAACTATTTGTTGAATTTCAAAAGATTTTATATTTTACTTGGGGTTGGGAGTGAATAATTAATGTAACATTTATTTAATAGTTAATGGCTGAATTTTATACCATAATGACTGAACTAAATAAAGTTAATTAGTATAAAAATTTGGGATTTTTCTGAAGACCTTTTATCCGCCACTAATTTAACAACGGAGCATGATTTAGCAATCCGTGAAAACTGTCGGTATAACAGCCAAATTATATGGCTGCTAAACTGTGCTTAATTGATGAATTCTTTTAATTACTGTACATTGTTACTGTGCCTTGTTCTTTTTCGTTACCACTAGCATATATAAATATAAATTATATATATATAAAGGATATATATACATACATTTACACGTGCACTTGTTCTCCACTAACTAAAATCCATAAGATTCATATAAACATACACATATGCATTATTATAGAATTACAACTGTCACCAACTAGTTTACCTTATAATTATATATGCTTACACATTACAAGAAAACCATTAACACTTATGATTCATCTTCCTGCTACTCGACACCATAACACCCATTTAATCTTCGATGCTACTACTACCATATTTATGTTTTCTTTTTGTTTCAACCAAAACCAAAACACCAAACCAATCGAACCATGTTATCATTGCTACTTGATTTTGTCTGATATTCAAACCGAAACCATCATCACCATCTTCACCTATGATCATTACCACCAAACCCACAACAACCATGAAATCACCACCTCCCATCGAGACCACTACCATAAATCACCAAGGTTATAACTTCTATTTTATGTTTCGATTTTTCTGCTACAACCACAGCAACCTTCTTCTTCCTTGAAACATCCTTACCACCGGAGCCACCATGGCAACACCACACCCGCCGGGTTAATCACCACAACCACCCTCCTCCACCATTTTTGGTTCACCATCGAACATACTACAACCACGATATACGAACATGTTTTCTTTTTCTTTTCTTCCTGTCCGAATACATCCGACACCAACACCACTTTATAACCTGCAAAACTATTGCCATCATTCTGTTTCTATTTATTCGTAACCCACTCAACAAGAAATCTATTGACTGCTGCCATTAATAACTGAAACCACAATTTATGTCCATTGTTGCTGTTTCCTTCGTGATCCATTTAAAAACAGATCAATCGCTCATCACTGCATAAGCTACGTTTTTTTTTTCGTTAAATGGAAAGGATGAGCAAAGGTGAAGGATGCATTTTATATTTTTTTATTTGTTTAGTAGATAAATACTAGTGGGCAAATTACAATTTATAAATAATAGAGTAGAGGCCGACATTTTAAGTTTTTTTTTTCTTTTTAGTGGGGTGGTTAATTATTTGAGGGACCCAAATTAGAATTCTATAAGTTGAAACAACATTCTTTGACTATCAGATTACTAAAGATTTCGACTAGTTAGTTGTTTATGATGTCATAAAGTTCTGTTAGGAGTAGGTTTGCAAATAAAAGATGGAGATGGTATTAAAGGCGAGATCACGATGTGGAGAGGATGAACTGAAGACGTTTATATTGATTAAGCTAATGACGATGATGATTAAGGTGGTGTATAATGATATTGATGATTGATGATGGCGCATGTATATTAGTTATAGATTAAGAAAATGATGTTATAAAAAAAATGATGATGATGCGTTACTGTTGCTCCAGACGAACCCACATCACCAAAATTCCCATCGAGCCAATTTAATTAAGAGTGTTATTGGGTTTATGAAATTGGATTGGGCCAAAGTTATATTATTTTCCTTGGGCCGAGAATTATTAAAACTATTGGGCCGGGTATCATCTGTTGGGCCGGGTATTCTCTGTTGGGCCATGAGCTATTGATTTTTCAGTTGGGCTGAATAGTTTACGAGTTAAGTAGATTAAGTTTGTATCATAGATTAGAAAAACAGAGATGGAGGAGTGGTGTGGGGTGTTGCTAGATGAGCGAGTGGTCGCGGGTTCGGTCCCTGCTGGTGACATATTATTTTTAAAGCTTATTTTGAGGTAGTTTTTCATTATCAAAAATTAGTATTATTGTTATGATTTTCATTATTATTGTTATTACTAATATTATTATCATTATTAGTATTATTATTATTATTTTTACTACTAGTGTTATTATTATTATTATCATTATAACTATATTACTATTATCATTACTACTATTAATAATATTATCAATATGACTTTAAAAATTAGTCATATAAAAATATACTTAACAAAACTATATTAATATATTTATTTCTTTAAGGTATACAAAATAAATACATTTAATTAAGTTACTAATGAAACACCTAATCTACTAAGATAACATTTATAATATATAAATCTAATAAATATAAATCTGTTCGATTACAATTAAAGATGTTAATATACATACTTGATATAGGTTCGTGAATCCGAGGCCAACCCTGCATTGTTCAGTTTCGTCATATGTATTTTTACTACAAAATACAGTATTGTGAGTTTCATTTACCCTTTTTACTCTTTACGTTTTTGGGCTGAGAATACATGCAAATGCTTTATTAACTGTTTTACAATATTTATATGCGTGAGTCTCATTTACCCTTTTTACTCTTTACGTTTTTGGGCTGAGAATACATGCAAATGCTTTATTAACTGTTTTACAATATTTATATGCGTGAGTTTCATTTGCCTTTTTACCCTTTATATTTTTGGGCTGAGAATACATGCGCTGCTTTTATAACTGTTTTACGAAATAGACACAAGTATCTAAAATTTCATTCTATGGCTAGATTATAAAATCGAATATGCCCCTTTTTAGTCTGGTAATCTAAGAATTAGGGAACAGACACCCTAATTGACGCGAACTCTAAAGATAGATCTATCGGGCCCAACAAGCCCCATCCAAAGTACCGGATGCTTTAGTACTTCGAAATTTATATCATGTCCGAAGGAGGATCCTGGAATTATGGGTATATTCTTATATACATATTGTGAATGTTGGTTACCAGGTGTTCAATCCATATGAATGATATTTTTGTCTCTATGCAGGGGACGTATGTTTATGTGAAATGGAAATATGAGATCTTGTGGTCTATTAAAATTATGAAATGATTATTTAGGTTAAACTAATGAACTCACCAACCTTTTGGTTGACACTTGAAAGCATGTTTATTCTCAGGTATGAAAGAAGTCTTCCGCTGTTCAATTGCTCATTTTAAAGATATTACTTGGAGTCATTCATGACATATTTCAAAAGACGTTGCATTCGAGTCGTTGAGTTCATTAAGATTATTATTAAGTCAATTATAGTTAGATATATTATAAAATGGTATGCACACCGTCAACTTTCGATGTAATGAAAGATTTTCTTTTCAAAAATGAATGCAATGTTTGTAAAATATATCATATAGAGGTCAAGTACCTCGCGATGTTATCAACTGTTGTGAATCATTTATAATCAATATGGACTTCGTCCGGATGGACTAGGACGGGTCTTCACACGAGTGGTGATCCCTCGTCTGTATCCTCATCGTCATCGGAGATATTCATATCGTCTCCCGACGCATCATCGGAGTGGATGTGAGCGATTGATTGCTTTTGAGGTTGAGGTGGTTCCATCGGTGGTGAGTTTCCTTTGTTTAGAGGTGGTTGAGCATCATCGACTGTTCCTTTCTTGCTTGCCGTTTCACTGCCTGGTTTCACTATGTTGTTCGTACCTTTAGGTGGTGCCATTTAATCAAACCAAAGTCGTCTAGTATGAATAGATTTTGGGTTTGAGTTCTTGATTTGGGAAAAATAGTAAGTCGAATGTTTTAACTCCAATAACTGTGCAAACCCCAATTTGGAATCTGGATTCCAAGGGCGTAAAACAATCGATTGAATTAGCCCTATTCGATCGGAATCGAATAAGCTAATATCTAAGAGTGAGGATTAGTTCTGACGATGATCGGAGAACCGGCCGGAATTGGTTTAACGACTGGAGTGGTGTTACCGTAATTGATTTGGGCAGAGTAACGTTAATGCATCTAGTGTTGTCTTAATGAAAGATCTTTTTTACATATTTATAGATGTCTAGGAGGGAATGATGACGTGGCACATGTCCCTTTCATAGTTGCAACGAGCTTTGTCAATCCCGAGGGGTGACGTGGCACCTGTCCCTTTCGTGGGGAATAACAGATCTTAACAAACTTTCGTAGATTCATGGGCTGACGTGGCATGCAACGTGCTTGCATGCTTACTCCATCGTTAGGTAAGCGTTCTGGGACGAAGTGTCTGCTCCGGGACAGTGCACTTTCTCCGGGGCAATGGGTTCATCCCGGAAGAATATCTTCGTGCCGGGATGGAACGCCATGACGGTACTGACGGCAAGTTGGTCCCAGTTACGGCATCACGGTGCTCTCAGCCTAGCCGGGAAGGTTTTGCTTTCTACTTTGTTCCAAGTGTTTCTTCATGGTTATGATTATCGCAACTGGCTGTATGACGCCAGCTATGTGCATGTCATCCGGGTTCTTGGTCTTGCCATTTGTCTGACATGGTAAATTTTCTGTAACGACGCCAGGCGGACGTCGGGGAAAGAAGTCCGTATTCCGGTACGCGCAGTACCGGCTAAGATTTTTGCCGGGATGCTTGCCTATTTTTGAGACGGATCATTATGCGTATCATTACTAAGCGAGTGAAATATCCCATTAGATATTAATACAAAGTACCAAGCCTATCTTTTAGGGAGCATGCATCTGGTCACGAGCATGTGGACATAGCATTACATAGCTAATGCATAATATAACGTTACACATCCATATCATAGAGAGCTAGACGGTAATTCAATTAAAAGAGTAGCAATAGCATCAACAAGCTATTCAGTAATGGCACCAAAGGTACTACACTAACATAGCCTTAAATAGCTATACAATAAAGGTATCCATAGCTATATATAGCTACTCACTAATGTATCAATAGCTCTACACAACTATTCACTCTTATAGCACTAACGGCTATACATAACACTAATGGCTATACATAGCACTAACGGCTATAAATCCCAAGAGGATCGTTGACCCTGCCAGGTCTACAACTACTAGCTGATCAAGCTAGAGCTGTACCGATAGCTCCAATTATTATCCCACATTATACCTCTCCTGACATTTACATACATCAATTGCAATATACTGCCCGTACAATAATCCCCGAGCCCAACCCTTCTATACATGGTTGACCTCTTTCGTCCCTTCTATACACGGACGGTACTGACCCTTCTATACACGGCCAGTTCCCAAATGTGCACATAAACCACCTACAATATCACCGTTGGTAACATCGCTATTAGAAACAGGACACTCTAATTAGATATCCTCATGATTCAATCTAATCGGGAAACCTGGTAATAGTAGTGTAGCATACTACTTATCATTACAACAGTAACTAACATGCATACATACATTATCATAATCTTTATTAAACATAACAACAGGTAGTAACTACACTTGTTACCAAATACCAATATCTATAAGGATAGTCCCACTCACCAATTACCAGCAAGAACTCAGTGGTCTAATGTTACCGATTCTTCTCCGTTCCTTTATCACCTGAGAATGATACAATCCAACTCAGTAATCACATCAAATGGCTCAAGATGACCACCGACCCTATAGTAACACCACTTTTCAATCACGTTCTTATTAGAACATATAGAATCATACATCAAACAGATCAACGAAGCAGAAACACAACACCAAGAAAATCTGTCAGATCAACAGCACAAGTGACCATCACTTGCACGAGTGAGTCACTTCACCCGTACGGGTGAAATATGACTCGTGCATGTGAATCACACATAAAAACACAACATCAACTTGTAGTTACTTGTACGGTCAAACCATTGAGTCATACGATTGACCATCTCACTCGTACGAGTGAGATGTGAGTCGTACAGTTCATTTCTCACAAACAAATATTCAATAAAAACATCTCGTTCATACGAGTGATGCCCTTAACCAATTTGTTTACCAATTACGCACAAAACCCAACTCATATATGTCCTTATCCATATATGATAAGATTATACAGTTCCCCTTTCAATAGTAACCCCCACACGTGCATAAAATGAAGCATACACAGTTATATTGTAATTTCACCCAAATATCAAGTTTTATTTAGTGTTTTAAAACCATACCATTGGAAAGTAGACCTTAAGACAATTCCAATGATAGTTTATTTGTCAAAAACAGAGTTACGGTTTTAAAGCTACACCCTTTATCATTATACCAAAAGTCGGCCACTTCTCAACCGCGTGGTTGAGCCCTCAACAGTACGGTTGAGCTCTCCACCGCGTGGTTGAACCCTTAAAAGTGTGCTCAGCTGCGTGGTTGAGCTGTCAAAAGTGTGTGAGCTGAAAAACAGCTCCAGCTCGCTGTTTTCGCGTTTATAACACCCAAAACTCGATTTCGGCTTGTTTTGGTCTATCTAATGCATAAAGAATACCACATAACACATATAGAAACTATTTCTAACATCAGTTAAGCATAACAAACACATATCATCAAGAATCAAATCTAAAAATCATCAAAACCCATTTTAACCCAAACCCACTTAAAACCCAATTTAATTCATCAAATTCAGAGTTGTTTGCCTCGTTTTGATCCTTGTAAACACTAGAATTAGATATACAAAATTGCAAGATTTGATTTTCACCTTTTGATTTTATGATATAGAAGTAGTAAGAGGTTTTTAGGGTTTAGGGTTTCCAAAATAAGAAAGTAATGAAACAAGCAAATGTTTAAATCTATTTGGGGTTTCTTCATTGTGAGGAAACCTCACTCCCCATTTCACACGGGTATTTAACAGTTATCTGAAACATGAAGCACCTAATTAAGTGGTCTGAACGAGGTCCAATCTACATAACGAAATCTGTTCTGTGACCCTTGTCACAAAACGCACTTTATCACATACATCAATAATTATGAACACATACTTATTAAAATCACTAATATTAATAAACTAATATTAACTAAGGGTAAAAAGGTCATTTACTACTAAGCCCAGTTTGAGTGTGTTACAAATCTACCCCTGATATCGGCCAAAAAGTCATGTTTTTACCCCCGATATTAAGCCCTAAATCCATAAAGTTCGAAACTTTAACAAGTAAAATAGAGCTAAAACGAAGATCAAGTAAAACAGAGCTAAAACAAAGAATCTAGAGCGAAAATGGCGAAAGACAAGAAATCTAGTTACGATCAAGGAAACAAGCCTACCAGGGCAGCCAAACGGCTTTCCAAACGGGCTATCACTATGGGAAACGGCTTGCCATACGAGCCAAGCAAATGGGAAACAAAAACGGGCCACCAAGACAAACAGTCTCTGCAAACGGCTTACCAAACGGCCTGCCAGCCGTTTGCAGGCAAAAATCCAAGTCTATTTAAAGAGATTCTTCCATCCATTTCAACACACACTCAATTTGTATTTTACTTTATCTTTTCAAGCTTTTTAGTTAGTTTAGTAGTAGCTAGCTTAGCTTTTATTTTCCGGAGGATATCCCGGCGAGTCCCTACGATCTCGGGCAGATTTCTTCAGTCTTTTTAGGTTTTTATCCGGAACGCTTGTCTTTTGTATTAAACATGTTTTGTTACCATTTATGCTTAATAATGTGTTCTGATAATACCATGTAAGCTTAATTAATCTGTATGTTGCCATGATATAAGTGTGGGTTAGCGTAGTTATGTTAAATTAGTACGGTTACTATTGTTATGCTAAACCTGTGAGTCTGGTAAATTTGTATGCTAGCATCTTAAGGATTGACCAACTAGGTTGCGATCAGGACTTGTCCACCTATATAAACTTAGCTACTTCATAGGATTAAGACCCTTGGTTATACTGTATCTGAAGATTCTATGAACTCGGTATGGCTGGAGTTCCCGAGAGGCATCTAATACTCTTTTAGGACACCGGAACTTAGGAATTGAGACATGAATGACCTAGTATGCCTATTGACCGTTCCAAAGAGACCTCTTAGGATCTGTTAAGATCTAGCTAGTGTTAGGTATCTATTATGTTTCTATCTTCCTTAGGATTAAGTCATATCAACTGTTAGGTATCTGTTAAGTTTCTATCTGCTTTACTTTCAGTATATCAAATGTAGTGCTGTATAATGTTTGATTTGATATGATCTCATTATTATGATGAAATGGTTGTTAGTATTCATTTAAGGTTTTGTCAAATTAATCCAACTGACTCCTTCCGTTTGTGATCAGTGTTCAATCAACATGGCACGTTGTTATTCAGTTAACTAAACGGATAACGAGAGTTAGGATTAGAGTTCAACTAACTAACTAACCTAGTGCTTTACTGAGGATAACCTCTGAGGTATAGTTACCTTTCGATTATACGACCAATTGACATACTTTTCACTACTCAACGAGAACTCTGAGACTCTACAGATAAGTAGGTCTGTGTAATTGGCTCATCCAACTAGATATATACCATTCCAACCATAGCTTTAACATAAACATAATTACCTTTCCCTAGCCCAAACTAATATCTTGGTCAACATTTCCCTGATCTTTATACTACAGATATCCTTCCACTTTCTTTACTTTTCCTCAATTAGGACCATTAGCTTAAAACCACTACTATCCTTTATCTAGGTATTTTAACTAAATACAATTATCCACTTGATCTTCAATTCGATAAACCATTCAAAAGTACGACCCTAGGTTAACTTACACCTTCTACCATCAGAAAGTTAAAAGTAAATTTAGGCCCCGCAAAATATAAATAATAAACCACTGTTTGTTTCTCTGATCAGCTAATTCTGGCGCCCTGCGGCCTAATGACACCGCACGAATAAAATCGGCCATTTCGGTCATATCATTGTAGTAAACAAGTTTTTGACGCCGCTGCCGGGGATCGAATATTTTAATTGAGAAAGATTTTAAACAGACAAAAGTATTGTTTGGTGGTGTCTAAGAAAGACAATTATACACGGACATGGTTCTTGGATTTTTTGAACAATCTCCAATTATATTGGAACCAAAAGGGTCCTGCCTCTCTGTAGTCGGCCTGGCCACCTAGATACGAAGTAATCTGTAAGAAGTCCTACCAATTGGAATATCCGCTAAGGATAGTGACTGAATTTCAAAAATAATTGTTTTATTTAAATTATCGACACTTTTAGTCAATTAATATTTTCTAAAAGTTACTTTTAAGTCTTTTTAAACAGAAAAACTAAAAATGGAACATCAAAATACACTTGCTTCTATGCAAAAGTCGTGCTTAGAAGAAAGAGGAGGACCAATCACCTTAGGAACCGAAGGAACTCCTGAAATCCATTTACACTTGATCAAGCTGGTGAAATGTCCCGTTCATATTGATTATAAACGTTCCATATTAATTGATTTCGTTGCGATTTTTTGACCTCTATATGAGACGTTTTTCAAAGACTGCATTCGTTTTTAAAACAAACCATAACCTTTATCTTATCGACAAGGTTAAAAAGTCACCACCTAGATTATCCAGAAATGATAATCTAAAATATCACACTTACACACTACCAATACATATTGGTTTACAATATTAATATGTTATAACAAAGTAAATCTCAAATGCAGTTTTAAACAATATTATACAAGCATGCTGACACCAAATCTTGTCCATATTTTAGCATGCAACAGCGGAAGCTCTTAGTAATCACCTGAGAATAAACATGCTTTAAATGTCAACAAAAATGTTGGTGAGTTATAGGTTTAACCTATATATTTATCAAATCATAATAATAGACCATAAGATTTCATATTTCAATATACATCCCATACATAGAGATAAAAATCATTCATATGGTGAACACATGGTAACCGACCTTAACAAGATGCATATAGAATATCCCCTATCATTCCGGGACTCCTTTCGGACATGATGAATTCGAAGTACTAAAGCATCCGGTACTTTGGTTGGGGCTCGTTGGGCCCAATAGATCTATCTTTAGGATTCACGTCAATTAGGGTGTCTGTTCCCTAATTCTTAGATTACCAGACTAAAAAGGGGCATATTCGGTTTAATAATCCAGCCATAGAATGTACTTTCAAGTACTTGTGTCTATTTCATAAAACATTTATAAAACTACATGTATTCTCATCCCAAAATATTAGATTTTAAAAGTGGGATTATAACTCACTTTCACAGATTTTTACTTCGTCAGGAAGTAAGACTCGATCACTGGTCGATTCACGAACCTATAACAAATATGTACATATATATCAAAGTATGTTCAAAATATATTTAGAACAATTTTTATTACGTTTTGCTGTTTTAAGTTTATTAAGTCAGCTGCCCTCGTTAGTAACCTACAACTAGTTGTCCACATTAGATGTACAGAAAATAAATCAATATATATTATCTCGAATCAATCCACTACCTCGTGTATACAAGCCTCAGGCTAGATCACAACTCAAAGTATATATAATATTTTGGAATCAACCTCAACCATGTATAGCTAACTCCAACATTACTGCATATAGAGTATCTATGGTTGTTCCGAAATATATATATAGATGGGTCGATATGATATGTCAAAACATTGTATTCGTGTCTATGGTATCCTAAGATTACATAATATATTTGAATACATGTATAATACAATATGAGTTAGCTAGGATATGATTAATATAGATTTGTTACCAATTTTCACGTAGCTACAATAAGAAAAATTATCCAATCTTGTTTTGCCCATAACGTTTTCGTTTTAAATCCATTTTGAGTGATTCAAGTTGCTATGGTTTCATATTGAACTTAAGTTTATGAATCTAAACAGAAAAAGTATAAGTTTATTTTTAGAAATATAGGTTACAAGTCGTTTTTGTAAAGGTAGTCATTTTAGTCGAAAGAACGACGTCTAGATGACTATTTTGGAAAACATACTTCCACTTTGAGTTTAACCATGATTTTTGGATATAGTTTCCTATTCATAAGAAAAATCATTTTCTCAGAAGAATAACTTTTAATTCAAAGTTTAACATAGTTTTTAATTAACTAACCCAAAACAGCCCGCGGTGTTACTACGACGGCGTATATCCGGTTTTTCGTGTTTTCAGGTATTAAATCATTAAGTTAGCATATCATATAGATATAGAACATGTGTTTAGTTGATTTTAAAAGTCAAGTTAGAAGGATTAACTTTTGTTTGCGAACAAGTTTAGAATTAACTAAACTATGTTTCAGTGATTACAAGTTTAAACCTTCGAATAAGGTAGTTTTATATATATGAATCGAATGATGTTATGAACATCATTACTACCTCAGGTTTTGTAGATAAACCTACTGGAAATGAGAAAAATAGATCTAGCTTCAAAGGTGTAACACCCTAGGCATATCCCACATCGCCCACGGACATGAGTGATCATGGGATTATAAGGTAATACTCACACTTAAATGACATAACGCGTTTTGGGACCACAGACAGAGCAGATGTGTGAGTACGCTACAGTTAAGCGTGCTCGGGCGAGAGCACTACCAGGATGGGTGACCTCCTGGGAAAGTGATTCTCGTGTGTGGTCGATAAGAAAAAGCCGTGCGCCTGCGGGCAAAGCGAACGATATTGTGGTCATGTTAAGTTGGGGTATTACAGAATGGTATCAGAGCTGGTTTAAGCTGTGTCGTCGGCTTAATCGTATAGGGGGTTCTCGCAGTGTTAAATGTGACGAAGCATTGGCTCTTACTCCTCGCGGTCCGAATATGGTTGGCTTTGCCGAGAGGCATGGCCGTAAAATCAGTGTCTCTGAGGTACGCTCAGTGGTCACCAGGCGGTTAGCTGGGAAGGCACTGAGTGGGATGCGTCCCCACTAATTACAGAATGGTATCAGAGCCACTCATGTGCCGGTGGGGGTGGTGGGGTAATCCTCATCGAAGACGATGAGTCCCTGAGGGGGGTAAATGTAACACCCTAGGCAAATCCCACATCGCCCACGGACATGAGTGATCATGGGATTATAAGGTAATACTCACGCTTAAATGACACAATACGTTTTGGGACCACAGACAGAGCAGATGTGTGAGTACGCTGCAGTTAAGCGTGCTCGGGCGAGAGCACTACCAGGATGGGTGACCTCCTGGGAAAGTGCTTCTCGTGTGTGGTCGCCAAGAAAAAGCCTTGCGCCTGCGGGCAAAGCGGAAAATATTGTGGTCATGTTAAGTTGGGGTATTACAAAAGTATCCTTGGATGGCTTGAAAGTTCTTAAAGCAAAATCATGACACAAAAACAAGTTCAAGTAAGATTTCCACTCGAAATAAGATTGTTATAGTTATAGAAATTGAATCAAAATTTGAATATGAGTACTACCTTGTATTAGAGAGATATCTTACTGTAAATAAGAAAGGTTTCTTGAGTTTGGATGATCACCTGAAATGGATTTGCAAGATTGAAAGCAAGTTAGCAAACTTGGAAGTGTTGTTGGTGTGTTCTTGAGTAGTTGTTTGTATCTTGGTTTATGTATGGATTTATGAACTAGATTGAGCTAGATTTTGTTGAAGATGATGAAGAACACTTAGAACAAAGGAAGAACACTTGAGAGAGAGAGTAGTTTTATGCACGTAAGTTGTAAAATGAAAGTGTTTGTGTACCCTCTAATTCACGTGAACTTTGCTTCATCATATAGGCTCCATTAGTTTGTTATTTTGTGAGATATTTCATGCTAGATCTTAAATGATGGTTCCTACATGGTTAGGTGACTCACATGGGCTGCTAAGAGCTGATCATTGGAGTGTATATACCAATAGTAAATACATTTAGAAGCTGTGTGTTGTACGAGTACAAATACGAATGCATAGGAGTAGAATTGTTGATGAAAATGAACGAGGATGTAATTGTAATCATTTTTGTTAAGTAGAAGTACTTTTATACGTGTCTTGAAGTCTTTCAAAAGTGTATAAATACATATTAAAACACTACATGTATATACATTTTAACTGAGTCGTTAAGTCATCGTTAGTCGTTACATGTATGTGTTGTTTTGAAACCTTTAAGTTAACGATCTTGTTAAATGTTGTTAATCCATTGTTTATTAAATCTAATGAGATGTTAAATTATTATATTATCATGATATTATGATGTATTAATATATCTTAATATGATATATATACAATTAAATGTCGTTACAACGATAATCGTTACATATATGTCTCGTTTCAAAATCCTTAAGTTAGTAGTCTTGTTTTTACATATGTAGTTCATTGTTAATATACTTAATGATATGTTTACTTATTATTTATCATTTTTATATATAGTGTAACAATATCTTAAAATGATTCATATGTAATTAGTAAAACATTGTTATAACGATAATCGTTATATATATCGTTTTCAAGTTTCTTAATTCAATAGTCTCATTTTTATGTATTTAACTCATTCTTAAAATACCTAATGAGATACTTACCTATCATAATATCATGTTAACTATATATGTCATCATATAGTTTTTACAAGTTTTAACGTTCGTGAATCACCGGTCAACTTGGGTGGTCAATTGTCTATATGAAACCTATTTCAATTAATCAAGTCTTAACAAGTTTGATTGCTTAACATGTTGGAAACACTTAATTATGTAAATATCAATTTCATTTAATATATATAAACATGGAAAACTTCGGGTCACTACAGTACCTACCCGTTAAATAAATTTCGTCCCGAAGTTTTAAGCATTTGGAGGTGTTGACGTATCTTCTGGAAATAAGTGCGGGTATTTCTTCTTCATCTGATCTTCTCATTCCCAGGTGAACTCTGGTCCTCTACGAGCATTCCATCAAACCTTAACAATTGGTATCTTGTTTTACTTAAGTCCTTTAACCTCACGATCCATTATTTTGACGGGTTCTTCGGTGAATTGAAGTTTTTCGTTGATTGGGATTTCATCTAATGGAATAGTGAGATCTTCTTTAGCAAAACATTTCTTCAAATTCGAGACGTGGAAAGTGTTATGTACAGCCGCGGGTTGTTGAGGTAACTCAAGTCGGTAAGCTACTAGTCCGACACGATCAATAATCTTGAATAGTCCAATATACCTTGGATTTAATTTCCCCTGTTTACCAAATCGAAAAATGCCTTTCCAAGGTTCAACTTTAAGCATGACCATCTCTCCAATTTCAAAATCTATATCTTTTCTTTTAATGTCAGCGTAGCTCTTTTGTCGACTTTGGGCGATTTTCAACCGTTGTTGAATTTGGATGATCTTCTCGGTAGTTTCTTGTATTATCTCCGGACCCGTAATCTGTCTATCCCCCACTTCACTCCAACAAATCGGAGACTTGCACTTTCTACCATAAAGTGCTTCAAACAGTGCCATCTCAATGCTTGTATGGTAGCTGTTGTTGTAGGAAAATTCTGCTAACGGTAGATGTCGATCCCAACTGTTTCCGAAATCAATAACACATGCTCGTAGAATGTCTTCAAGCATTTGTATCGTCCTTTCGCTCTGCCCATCAGTTTGTGGATGATAGGCAGTACTTATGTCTAGATGAGTTCCTAATGCTTGCTGTAATGTCTGCCAGAATCTTGAAATAAATCTGCCATCCCTATCAGAGATAATAGAGATTGGTATTCCATGTCTAGAGACGACTTCCTTCAAATACAGTCGTGCTAACTTCTCCATCTTGTCATCTTCTTTTATTTTTAGGAAGTGTACTGATTTGGTGAGATGATCAACTATTACCCAAATAGTATCAAAACCACTTGCAGTCCTTGGTAATTTAGTGATGAAATCTATGGTAATGTTTTCTCATTTCCATTCCGGGATTTCGGGTTATTGAAGTAGACCTGATGGTTTCTGATGCTCAGCTTTGACCTTAGAACACGTCAAACATTCTCCTACGTATTTAGCAACATCGGCTTTCATACCCGGCCACCAAAAATGTTTCTTGAGATCCTTGTACATCTTCCCCGTTCCAGGATATATTTAGTATCTGGTTTTATGAGCTTCTCTAAGTACCATTTCTCTCATATCTCCAAATTTTGGTACCCAAATTCTTTTAGCCCTATACCGGGTTCCGTCTTCCCAAATATTAAGATGCTTCTCCGATCCTTTGGGTATTTCATCCTTTAAATTTCCTCCTTTTAAAACTCCTTGTTTGCGCCTCCTTTATTTGAGTAGTAAGGTTATTGTGAATCATTATATTCATAGCTTTTACTCGAATGGGTTCTTTGTCCTTTCTGCTCAAGGCGTCGGCTACTACATTTGCCTTCCCCGGGTGGTAACGAATCTAAAAATCGTAGTCATTCAACAATTTGATCCACCTGCGCTGCCTCATGTTCAGTTATTTCTGATTAAATATGTGTTGAAGATTTTGTGGTCAGTATATATAATACTTTTGACCCCATATAAGTAGTGTCTCCAAGTCTTTAATGCAAAAACAACCGCGCCAAATTCCAAATCATGCGTCGTATAATTCTGCTCGTGAATCTTCAATTGTCTAGACGCATAAGCAATTACTTTCATTCGTTGCATTAATACACAACCGAGACCTTGCTTTGAGGCATCACAATATATCACAAAATCATCATTCCTTTTAGGTAATGACAATATATGTGTCGTAGTTAACTTTTTCTTCAACAATTGAAACGCTTTCTCTTGTTCATCTTTCCATTCAAATTTCTTCCCTTTATGCATTAATGCATTCAAGGGTTTTGCTATTTTGGAAAAATCTTGGATGAATCTTCTGTAGTAACCAGCTAGTCCTAAAAATTGGCGTATATGCTTCAGAGTTTTTGGGGTTTTCCACTTTTCAACGGTTTCAATCTTTGCTGGATCCACCTGAATACCTTCTTTGTCCACTATATGACCGAGGAATTGAACTTCTTCCACCCAAAATGCACACTTTGAAAACTTAGCGTACAGTTTTTCTCTCCTTCACAACTTTAGCACTTTTCTCAAATGTTCTTCATGCTCTTGGTCATTCTTTGAGTAAATAAGTATGTCATCGATGAAAACAATGACCAACTTGTCAAGGTATGGTCCACACACTCGGTTCATAAGGTCCATGAACACAGTTAGTGCGTTAGTCAACCCAAACGGCATAACCATAAACTCGTAATGACCGTAACACGTCCTAAAAGCAGTCTTTGGAATATCATCCTCCTTCACCCGCATTTGATGATACCCAGAACGTAAATCAATCTTTGAATAAACCGATGAGCATTGTAGTTGATCAAATAAGTCGTAGATTCTTGATGGTAAGTTTGTTCAACTCTCGGTAGTCGATACACAACCTAAATGTACCATCCTTCTTCTTGACAAACAAAACAGGAGCTCCCCATGGTGTTGTGCTTGGTCGAATGAAACCACGCTCTAAAAGTTCTTGTAATTGGCTTTGGAGTTCCTTCATTTCGCTGGGTACGAGTCTGTATGGAGCACGAGCTACTGGTGCAGCTTCTGGTACAAGGTCTATTTGGAATTCAACTGATCGATGTGGGGGTAATCCCGGTAATTCTTTCAAAAATACATCGGGAAATTCTTTTGCGACGGGAACATCACTGATGTTCTTTTTTTCAGGTTTAACTTCCTTGATGTGTGCTAGAATGATGTAACAACCTTTTCCTATTAGTTTTTGCGCCTTTAAACTACTAATAAGATTTAATTTTGCATTGTTCTTTTCTCTGTACACCATTAAAGGTTTTCCTTTTTCACGCACAATGCGAATCGCATTTTTGTAACAAACGACCTCTACTCTCACCTTTTTCAACCAGTCCATGCCAATTATTACATAAAAACTCCCTAACTCGACTGGTATTAAATCAATTTTGAACGTTTCATCCCCCAGTTTAATTTCTCTATCCCGACATATATTATCTGCTGAAATTAATTTACCGTTTGCAAATTCGAGTAAAAATTTACTATAAAAAGGCGTCGATGGGCAATTTAATTTAGCACAAAAATCTCTACTCATATAGCTTCTATCCGCACCTGAATCAAATAAAACATAAGCAGATTTATCGTCAATAATAAACGTACCCGTAACAAGCTCCGAGTCTTCCTGTGCTTCTGCCGCAATAATATTGAAAACTCTTCCATGGCCTTACCCATTAGTATCCCCTTGGTTTGGGCAATTTCTAATAATGTGACCCGGTTTTCCATATTTATAACAAACTACGTCGGCATTATTTGTTCCGACCTTATTTGTTTCTTTATTTTTGTTGTTCTTTGGTCCGTAAACCTCACATTTTGCCGCGCCATGACCACTTCTCTTACACTTGGTGCAAACTGTTGTGCAAAACGCATTCGGATGGTACTCTGCACACCTGAAGCATGGTTGTTTTTGTTGTTTGTTGTTATTGAGGTTGTTGTTGGGATTGTTATTGTTGTTGAAACGGTTGTTATAGTTGTTGTTGTTGTTGTTAGGACATTTGTTGTAGTTATTGTTAGGATTGTGATTATTGTTGCGATTATTGTTGCGGTTGTGGTTGTAAATGTTATTGTTGTTGTACTGGTGACTCTTGTTGTAGTGACCCGAACTTTTCCATGTTTATATATATTAATTGAGATTGATGTTTACATGATTAAATGTTTCCAACATGTTAAGCAATCAAACTTGTTAAGACTTGATTAATTGAAATAGGTTTCATATAGACAATTGACCACCCAAGTTGACCGGTGATTCACGAACGTTAAAACTTGTAAAAAAACTATATGATGACATATATATGGTTATATATATAGTTAACATGATATTATGATAAGTAAATATATCATTAATTATATTAACAATGAACTACATATGTAAAAACAAGACTACTAACTTAATGATTTTGAAACGAGACATATATGTAACGTTTATCGTTGTAACGACATTTAATGTATATATATCATATTAAGAGATATTCGTACATCATAATATCATGATAATATAATAATTTAAAATCTCTTTTGTTATTATAAACATTGGGTTAACCACATTTAACAAGATCGTTAACCTAAAGGTTTCAAAACAACACTTACATGTAACGACTAACGATGACTTAACGACTCAGTTAAAATGTATATACATGTAGTGTTTTAATATGTATTTATACACTTTTGAAAGACTTCAATACACTTATCAAAATACTTCTACTTAACAAAAATGCTTACAATTACATTCTCGTTCAGTTTCATCAACAATTCTACTCGTATGCACCCGTATTCGTACTCGTACAATACACAGCTTTTAGATGTATGTACTATTGGTATATACACTCCAATGATCAGCTCTTAGCAGCCCATGTGAGTCACCTAACACATGTGGGAACCATCATTTGGCAACTAGCATGAAATATCTCATAAGATTACAAAAATATGAGTAATCATTCATGACTTATTTACATGAAAACAAAATTACATATCCTTTATATCTAATCCATACACCAACGACCAAAAACACCTACAAACACTTTCATTCTTCAATTTTCTTCATCTAATTGAACTCTCTCAAGTTCTATCTTCAAGTTCTAAGTGTTCTTCATAAATTCCAAAAGTTCTAGTTTCATAAAATCAAGAATACTTTCAAGTTTGCTAGCTCACTTCCAATCTTGTAAGGTGATCATCCAACCTCAAGAAATCTTTGTTTCTTACAGTAGGTTATCATTCTAATACAAGGTAATAATCATATTCAAACTTTGGTTCAATTTCTATAACTATAACAATCTTATTTCAAGTGATGATCTTACTTGAACTTGTTTTCGTGTCATGATTTTGCTTCAAGAACTTTGAGCCATCCAAGGATCCATTGAAGCTAGATCCATTTTTCTATTTTCCAGTAGGTTCATCCAAGGAACTTAAGGTAGTAATGATGTTCATAACATCATTCGATTCATACATATAAAGCTATCTTATTCGAAGGTTTAAACTTGTAATCACTAGAACATAGTTTAGTTAATTCTAAACTTGTTCGCAAACAAAAGTTAATCCTTCTAACTTGACTTTTAAAATCAACTAAACACATGTTCTATATCTATATGATATGCTAACTTAATGATTTAAAACCTGGAAACACGAAAAACACCGTAAAACCGGATTTACGCCGTCGTAGTAACACCGCGGGCTGTTTTGGGTTAGTTAATTAAAAACTATGATAAACTTTGATTTAAAAGTTGTTATTCTGAGAAAATGATTTTTATTATGAACATGAAACTATATCCAAAAATTATGGTTAAACTCAAAGTGGAAGTATGTTTTCTAAAATGGTCATCTAGACGTCGTTCTTTCGACTGAAATGACTACCTTTACAAAAACGACTTGTAACTTATTTTTCCGACTAGAAACCTATACTTTTTTTGTTTAGATTCATAAAATAGAGTTCAATATGAAACCATAGCAATTTGATTCACTCAAAACGGATTTAAAATGAAGAAGTTATGGGTAAAACAAGATTGGATAATTTTTCTCATTTTAGCTACGTGAAAATTGGTAACAAATCTATTCCAACCATAACTTAATCAACTTGTATTATATATTATGTAATCTTGAGATACCATAGACACGTATACAATGTTTCGACCTATCATGTCGACACATCTATATATATTTCGGAACAACCATAGACACTCTATATGTGAATGTTGGAGTTAGCTATACAGGGTTGAGGTTGATTCCAAAATATATATAGTTTGAGTTGTGATCAATACTGAGATACGTATACACTGGGTCGTGGATTGATTCAAGATAATATTTATCGATTTATTTCTGTACATCTAACTGTGGACAACTAGTTGTAGGTTACTAACGAGGACAGCTGACTTAATAAACTTAAAACATCAAAATATATTAAAAGTGTTGTAAATATATTTTGAACATACTTTGATATATATGTATATGTATATATTGTTATAGGTTCGTGAATCAACCAGTGGCCAAGTCTTACTTCCCGACGAAGTAAAAATCTGTGAAAGTGAGTTATAGTCCCACTTTTAAAATCTAATATTTTTGGGATGAGAATACATGCAGGTTTTATAAATGATTTACAAAATAGACACAAGTACGTGAAACTACATTCTATGGTTGAATTATCGAAATCGAATATGCCCCTTTTTATTAAGTCTGGTAATCTAAGAATTAGGGAACAGACACCCTAATTGACGCGAATCCTAAAGATAGATCTATTGGGCCTAACAAACCCCATCCAAAGTACCGGATGCTTTAGTACTTCGAAATTTATATCATATCCGAAGGGTGTCCCGGAATGATGGGGATATTCTTATATATGCATCTTGTTATTGTCGGTTACCAGGTGTTCACCATATGAATGATTTTTATCTCTATGTATGGGATGTGTATTGAAATATGAAATCTTGTGGTCTATTGTTACGATTTGATATATATAGGTTAAACCTATAACTCACCAACATTTTTGTTGACGTTTTAAGCATGTTTATTCTCAGGTGATTATTAAGAGCTTCCGCTGTCGCATACTTAAATAAGGACAAGATTTGGAGTCCATGCTTGTATGATGTTGTGTAAAAACTGCATTCAAGAAACTTATTTTGTTGTAACATATTTGTATTGTAAACCATTATGTAATGGTCGTGTGTAAACAGGATATTTTAGATTATCATTATTTGATAATCTACGTAAAGCTTTTTAAACCTTTATTGATGAAATAAAGGTTATGGTTTGTTTAAAAATGAATGCAGTCTTTGAAAAACGTCTCATATAGAGGTCAAAACCTCGCAACGAAATCAATTAATATGGAACGTTTTTAATCAATAAGAACGGGACATTTCAGTTGGTATCCGAGCGTTGGTCTTAGAGAACCAGAAAATTTGCATTAGTGTGTCTTATCGAGTTTGTTAGGATGCATTAGTGAGTCTGGACTTCGACCGTGTTTTCTTTAAAAATGATTGCTTAACATTTTTGTTGGAAACTATATATTTTTAACATATGAATATTATGTGATATATTAATCTCTTAACGTGTTTGATATTATGTGATAGATGTCTACCTCTAGAACAAGTCCCATTGACTCACCTAATAATAATGAAGAGTCAAATGTAAATTGGAATGATTTGTGGACTGATTCACTAGTTCTCGAAGAGGAACCGGAAGAAGAGTCGGAACCGGAAGAAGAATCGGAACCGGAAGAAGAATCGGAACCGGATGAAGAAATAGAACCGGTGGGGGAAATAATAAAACGGTTAAGTAAAAGAAAATCCTCAACCAACCGACCAAAGTTAATTATGGTCAATGGTGTTTCCGCCAAGGAAGCAAAATATTGGGAGGATTACCAATTCTCCGATGAATCGGATTTCGACGAGAATTCCGATGATGTTATAGAAATTACCCCAACTGAATTTAAAAAGGCAAAAGAAAATAATAAGGGAAAGGGCATAAAAATAGAGAAATCTAATTCCAACCCCGATGAACTTTATATGTACCGTCAACCCCCGAAGTCCTTAAGTTGTAACAATGACCCGGGAACCTCTAAACCACCAGGTTTTTCTAAACCAATGTGGACAACGACGGCTCGTATTAGGGGAACATCATATATCCCTAGAAACTTGGCAAAACGAACCAAAACCGAAGAAGAAGAAACGAGCGAGTCGGAATAAGATAGTTGTATTCGTGTGGTGTAATATATGGAATATAGTGTTCTTATGCTTTATGATATATGTAAAAATTGCTTGTATTAATAAGTATTTTTTTTATGAATCTAACTCTTGTCTATTTTACAGTTTAAAAACACAAAATGGATAGACAACCCAATATTTTAAGAGACCTACCCGGAGACATGATTGATGAAATCTTGTCTAGAGTCGGCCAGAATTCTTCGGCACAACTATTTAAGGCGAGATCAGTTTGTAAGACATTCGAAGAACGTTCCAAGAATGTCTTGGTTTATAAGAGACTTTCGTTTGAAAGATGGGGGATATCACATTGGGAAACCCATAAGTTACGATGTGTTTACTTTGACGCATATATTGCGGGGAACCCAAATGCTATTTTACGCAACGGGTTAAGAAATTATTTTGACTCAATATATCCGAATATTGGACTTCGTGATTTAGAAAAAGCGGCTAACATGCAACATAAAGAAGCATGTTATGCTTACGGATTAGTAATGTTCGCTTCTCACCAAAGTGAGAACAAGAACATCGGGCTACAACTATTAAACAAAACGTTTCCACAAGTGACGAAGTCGGTAATTGGGGTAAGAAATGAGGTTTTTAGATTATTACGGGACTGTTGGACATTACGTAACCCTCGTCCCTTTGATGACGTTACAACACGCTGTCTTATCAACGGCCATAACGGTTATGTTGCACAAGACCAAGGATGGGAAGTAGTCCTAGTAAAACCAGAATGCATGACTTGTTTCTGGACGTATGAATTACGTGTCTTTATTGCCTTTGCCGAACGACTTGTGTACTAGCTAGAATTGTCTTCACAGCTATCTTGTATCAAAGTTATTGTGTGCTATATTTCATGCTTTATGTAAAATAAGCGGTATTGTAAGTTTGTAAAATATTGTATAAAAGTTTGAACGCGAAATATTATTACAATCAGTTTTTCATATAGAATTGTAGTAGTTGAATTGTATATTAGCTACTAAGTATGAACTTAACGGGTAGGTACTACCCGAATTTAAACTTATAAAACGCTAATATGAAGAAAAAGCTTTTATAAATGAGTTCATATTATGCTACGAAATACTATTAACTACTCTTAATATTCTGTATGATTAACTTGTTCCATTTAACTATTTTGAAGGAAATGGCACCGACTACTCGACACACCGTGAATATGAATGAAGAGGAATTCCGTACTTTTCTAGCTTCAAACATAGCCGCAGTACAGGCTGCGCTACATACCAACAATAACCTTGGATCTAGCAGTACAGGAAATCGTGTAGGATGCACCTACAAAGAATTCACTGCCTGCAAACCTTTAGAATTTGATGGAACCGAAGGACCGATCGGATTGAAACGGTGGACCGAGAAGGTTGAATCGGTGTTTGCCATAAGTAAGTGTACTGGAGAGGACAAAGTGAAGTACGCTACGCATACCTTCACAGGTTCTGCGTTAACATGGTGGAATACCTATCTAGAGCAAGTGGGACAAGATGATGCGTACGCACTACCGTGGTCAGCATTCAAGCACTTGATGAACGAGAAGTACCGTCCCAGAACCGAGGTCAATAAGCTCAAGATAGAACTTAGAGGGTTACGAACCCAAGGATTTGATATTACCACGTACGAAAGACGATTCACAGAATTGTGCCTATTGTGTCCGGGAGCATTCGAAGATGAGGAAGAGAAGATCGACGCGTTTGTGAAAGGATTACCGGAAAGAATCCAAGAAGATATAAGTTCACACGAGCCCGCCTCCATACAACAGGCATGTAGAATGGCTCACAAACTAGTGAACCAGATTGAAGAAAGAATTAAAGAACAGACTGCTGAAGAGGCCAATGTGAAGCAAGTCAAAAGAAAGTGGGAGGAAAACGGTGATAAGAATCACCAATACAACAACAACAGCAATTACAACAATAATCGCAACAATTATCCCAACAATCGCAACATCAATCGCAACTACAACAAACGGCCCAACAACAACAACAACAACAACAACAACAACAGCAACTACAACAATCATCCCAACAACAATAATAACCGCAACAACAACAACAATCAGAAGCAACTATGCCAAAGGTGTGAAAAGAATCACTCGGGGTTCTGCACCAAATTTTGCAACAAGTGTAAAAGAAATGGTCATAGCGCGGCGAAGTGTGAGGTCTACGGACCAGGGGTTAATAGAACGAAAGGAACAAATGGTGTCGGAACGAGTAATGGCAGAGCAAGTAGTGTCGGAGCAAGTTATGCCAATGTAGTTTGTTATAAATGTGGAAAACCAGGCCACATTATTAGAAATTGCCCGAACCAGGAGAACACGAATGGAAAAGGCCGTGGAAGAGTTTTCAATATTAATGCGGTAGAGGCACAGGAAGACCCGGAGCTTGTTACGGGTACGTTTCTTATTGACAATAAATCTGCTTACGTTTTATTTGATTCGGGTGCGGATAGAAGCTATATGAGTAGAGATTTTTGTGCTAAATTAAGTTGTCCATTGACGCCTTTGGATAGTAAATTTTTACTCGAATTAGCAAATGGTAAATTAATTTCAGCAGATAATATATGTCGGAATCGAGAAATTAAACTGGTTAGCGAAACATTTAAGATTGATTTGATACCAGTAGAGTTAGGGAGTTTTGATGTGATAATCGGTATGGACTGGTTGAAAGAAGTGAAAGCGGAGATCGTTTGTTACAAAAATGCAATTCGCATTATACGAGAAAAAGGAAAACCCTTAATGGTGTACGGAGAAAAGGGCAACACGAAGCTACATCTTATTAGTAATTTGAAGGCACAAAAACTAATAAGAAAAGGTTGCTATACTGTTCTAGCACACGTCGAGAAAGTACAAACTGAAGAAAAGAGCATCAATGATGTTCCCATTGCAAAAGAATTTCCCGATGTATTTCCGAAAGAATTACCGGGATTACCCCCACATCGATCCGTTGAATTTCAAATAGATCTTGTACCAGGAGCTGCACCAATAGCTCGTGCTCCTTACAGACTCGCACCCAGCGAGATGAAAGAACTGCAAAGCCAATTACAAGAACTTTTAGAGCGTGGTTTCATTCGACCAAGCACATCACCGTGGGGAGCTCCTGTTTTGTTTGTCAAGAAGAAAGATGGTACATTCAGGTTGTGTATCGACTACCGAGAGTTGAACAAACTTACCATCAAGAACCGCTACCCACTACCGAGAATCGACGACTTATTTGATCAACTACAAGGCTCGTCTATTTATTCAAAGATTGACTTACGTTCCGGGTATCATCAAATGCGGGTGAAAGAAGATGATATTCCAAAGACTGCTTTCAGAACACGTTACGGTCATTACGAGTTTATGGTCATGCCGTTTGGTTTAACTAATGCACCAGCTGTGTTCATGGACCTTATGAACCGAGTGTGTGGACCATACCTTGACAAGTTTGTCATTGTTTTCATTGATGACATACTTATTTACTCAAAGAATGACCAAGAACACGGTGAACATTTGAGAAAGGTGTTAGAAGTATTGAGGAAGGAAGAATTGTACGCTAAGTTTTCAAAGTGTGCATCTTGGTTGGAAGAAGTTCAATTCCTCGGTCACATAGTGAACAAAGAAGGTATTAAGGTGGATCCGGCAAAGATAGAAACTGTTGAAAAGTGGGAAACCTCGAAAACTCCGAAACACATACGCCAGTTTTTAGGACTAGCTGGTTACTACAGAAGGTTCATCCAAGACTTTTCCAGAATAGCAAAACCCTTGACTGCATTAACGCATAAAGGGAAGAAATTTGAATGGAATGATGAACAAGAGAAAGCGTTTCAGTTATTGAAGAAAAAGCTAACTACAGCACCTATATTGTCATTGCCTGAAGGGAATGATGATTTTGTGATTTATTGTGACGCATCAAAGCAAGGTCTCGGTTGTGTATTAATGCAACGAACGAAGGTGATTGCTTATGCGTCTAGACAATTGAAGATTCACGAACAAAATTATACGACGCATGATTTGGAATTAGGCGCGGTTGTTTTTGCATTAAAGACTTGGAGGCACTACTTATATGGGGTCAAAAGTATTATATATACCGACCACAAAAGTCTTCAACACATATTTAATCAGAAACAACTAAATATGAGGCAGCGTAGGTGGATTGAATTATTGAATGATTACGATTTTGAGATTCGTTACCACCCGGGGAAGGCAAATGTGGTAGCCGATGCCTTGAGCAGGAAGGATAGAGAACCCATTCGAGTAAAATCTATGAATATAATGATTCATAATAACATTACTACTCAAATAAAGGAGGCGCAACAAGGAGTTTTAAAAGAGGGAAATTTAAAGGATGAAATACCCAAAGGATCGGAGAAGCATCTTAATATTCGGGAAGACGGAACCCGGTATAGGGCTGAAAGGATTTGGGTACCAAAATTTGGAGATATGAGAGAAATGGTACTTAGAGAAGCTCATAAAACCAGATACTCAATACATCCTGGAACGGGGAAGATGTACAAGGATCTCAAGAAACATTTTTGGTGGCCGGGTATGAAAGCCGATGTTGCTAAATATGTAGGAGAATGTTTGACGTGTTCTAAGGTCAAAGCTGAGCATCAGAAACCATCAGGTCTACTTCAACAACCCGAAATCCCGGAATGGAAATGGGAAAACATTACCATGGATTTCATCACTAAATTGCCAAGGACTGCAAGTGGTTTTGATACTATTTGGGTAATAGTTGATCGTCTCACCAAATCAGCACACTTCCTACCAATAAGAGAAGATGACAAGATGGAGAAGTTAGCACGACTGTATTTGAAGGAAGTCATCTCCAGACATGGAATACCAATCTCTATTATCTCTGATAGGGACGGCAGATTTATTTCAAGATTCTGGCAGACATTACAGCAAGCATTAGGAACTCGTCTAGACATGAGTACTGCCTATCATCCACAAACTGATGGGCAGAGCGAAAGGACGATACAAACGCTTGAAGACATGCTACGAGCATGTGTTATTGATTTCGGAAACAGTTGGGATCGACATCTACCGTTAGCAGAATTTTCCTACAACAACAGCTACCATTCAAGCATTGAGATGGCGCCGTTTGAAGCACTTTATGGTAGAAAGTGCAGGTCTCCGATTTGTTGGAGTGAAGTGGGGGATAGACAGATTACGGGTCCGGAGATTATACAAGAAACTACCGAGAAGATCATCCAAATTCAACAACGGTTGAAAACCGCCCAAAGTCGACAAAAGAGCTACGCTGACATTAAAAGAAAAGATATAGAATTTGAAATTGGAGAGATGGTCATGCTTAAAGTTGCACCTTGGAAAGGCGTTGTTCAATTTGGTAAACGAGGGAAATTAAATCCAAGGTATATTGGACCATTCAAGATTATTGATCGTGTCGGACCAGTAGCTTACCGACTTGAGTTACCTCAACAACTCGCGGCTGTACATAACACTTTCCACGTCTCGAATTTGAAGAAATGTTTTGCTAAAGAAGATCTCACTATTCCGTTAGATGAAATCCAAATCAACGAAAAACTCCAATTCATCGAAGAACCCGTCGAAATAATGGATCGTGAGGTTAAAAGACTTAAGCAAAACAAGATACCAATTGTTAAGGTTCGATGGAATGCTCGTAGAGGACCCGAGTTCACCTGGGAGCGTGAAGATCAGATGAAGAAGAAATACCCGCATCTATTTCCAGAAGATTCGTCAACACCTTCAACAGCTTAAAATTTCGGGACGAAATTTATTTAACGGGTAGGTACTGTAGTGACCCGAACTTTTCCATGTTTATATATATTAATTGAGATTGATGTTTACATGATTAAATGTTTCCAACATGTTAAGCAATCAAACTTGTTAAGACTTGATTAATTGAAATAGGTTTCATATAGACAATTGACCACCCAAGTTGACCGGTGATTCACGAACGTTAAAACTTGTAAAAAAACTATATGATGACATATATATGGTTATATATATAGTTAACATGATATTATGATAAGTAAATATATCATTAATTATATTAACAATGAACTACATATGTAAAAACAAGACTACTAACTTAATGATTTTGAAACGAGACATATATGTAACGTTTATCGTTGTAACGACATTTAATGTATATATATCATATTAAGAGATATTCGTACATCATAATATCATGATAATATAATAATTTAAAATCTCTTTTGTTATTATAAACATTGGGTTAACCACATTTAACAAGATCGTTAACCTAAAGGTTTCAAAACAACACTTACATGTAACGACAAACGATGACTTAACGACTCAGTTAAAATGTATATACATGTAGTGTTTTAATATGTATTTATACACTTTTGAAAGACTTCAATACACTTATCAAAATACTTCTACTTAACAAAAATGCTTACAATTACATTCTCGTTCAGTTTCATCAACAATTCTACTCGTATGCACCCGTATTCGTACTCGTACAATACACAGCTTTTAGATGTATGTACTATTGGTATATACACTCCAATGATCAGCTCTTAGCAGCCCATGTGAGTCACCTAACACATGTGGGAACCATCATTTGGCAACTAGCATGAAATATCTCATAAGATTACAAAAATATGAGTAATCATTCATGACTTATTTACATGAAAACAAAATTACATATCCTTTATATCTAATCCATACACCAACGACCAAAAACACCTACAAACACTTTCATTCTTCAATTTTCTTCATCTAATTGAACTCTCTCAAGTTCTATCTTCAAGTTCTAAGTGTTCTTCATAAATTCCAAAAGTTCTAGTTTCATAAAATCAAGAATACTTTCAAGTTTGCTAGCTCACTTCCAATCTTGTAAGGTGATCATCCAACCTCAAGAAATCTTTGTTTCTTACAGTAGGTTATCATTCTAATACAAGGTAATAATCATATTCAAACTTTGGTTCAATTTCTATAACTATAACAATCTTATTTCAAGTGATGATCTTACTTGAACTTGTTTTCGTGTCATGATTTTGCTTCAAGAACTTTGAGCCATCCAAGGATCCATTGAAGCTAGATCCATTTTTCTATTTTCCAGTAGGTTCATCCAAGGAACTTAAGGTAGTAATGATGTTCATAACATCATTCGATTCATACATATAAAGCTATCTTATTCGAAGGTTTAAACTTGTAATCACTAGAACATAGTTTAGTTAATTCTAAACTTGTTCGCAAACAAAAGTTAATCCTTCTAACTTGACTTTTAAAATCAACTAAATACATGTTCTATATCTATATTATATGCTAACTTAATGATTTAAAACCTGGAAACACGAAAAACACCGTAAAACCGGATTTACGCCGTCGTAGTAACACCGCGGGCTGTTTTGGGTTAGTTAATTAAAAACTATGATAAACTTTGATTTAAAAGTTGTTATTCTGAGAAAATGATTTTTATTATGAACATGAAACTATATCCAAAAATTATGGTTAAACTCAAAGTGGAAGTATGTTTTCTAAAATGGTCATCTAGACGTCGTTCTTTCGACTGAAATGACTACCTTTACAAAAACGACTTGTAACTTATTTTTCCGACTAGAAACCTATACTTTTTTTGTTTAGATTCATAAAATAGAGTTCAATATGAAACCATAGCAATTTGATTCACTCAAAACGGATTTAAAATGAAGAAGTTATGGGTAAAACAAGATTGGATAATTTTTCTCATTTTAGCTACGTGAAAATTGGTAACAAATCTATTCCAACCATAACTTAATCAACTTGTATTATATATTATGTAATCTTGAGATACCATAGACACGTATACAATGTTTCGACCTATCATGTCGACACATCTATATATATTTCGGAACAACCATAGACACTCTATATGTGAATGTTGGAGTTAGCTATACAGGGTTGAGGTTGATTCCAAAATATATATAGTTTGAGTTGTGATCAATACTGAGATACGTATACACTGGGTCGTGGATTGATTCAAGATAATATTTATCGATTTATTTCTGTACATCTAACTGTGGACAACTAGTTGTAGGTTACTAACGAGGACAGCTGACTTAATAAACTTAAAACATCAAAATATATTAAAAGTGTTGTAAATATATTTTGAACATACTTTGATATATATGTATATGTATATATTGTTATAGGTTCGTGAATCAACCAGTGGCCAAGTCTTACTTCCCGACGAAGTAAAAATCTGTGAAAGTGAGTTATAGTCCCACTTTTAAAATCTAATATTTTTGGGATGA
Source organism: Rutidosis leptorrhynchoides (assembly GCF_046630445.1). Lineage (NCBI taxonomy): Eukaryota > Viridiplantae > Streptophyta > Magnoliopsida > Asterales > Asteraceae > Rutidosis > Rutidosis leptorrhynchoides. The sequence goes on from NC_092339.1 coordinate 235,669,472, forward strand.
GAATACATGCAGGTTTTATAAATGATTTACAAAATAGACACAAGTACGTGAAACTACATTCTATGGTTGAATTATCGAAATCGAATATGCCCCTTTTTATTAAGTCTGGTAATCTAAGAATTAGGGAACAGACACCCTAATTGACGCGAATCCTAAAGATAGATCTATTGGGCCTAACAAACCCCATCCAAAGTACCGGATGCTTTAGTACTTCGAAATTTATATCATATCCGAAGGGTGTCCCGGAATGATGGGGATATTCTTATATATGCATCTTGTTATTGTCGGTTACCAGGTGTTCACCATATGAATGATTTTTATCTCTATGTATGGGATGTGTATTGAAATATGAAATCTTGTGGTCTATTGTTACGATTTGATATATATAGGTTAAACCTATAACTCACCAACATTTTTGTTGACGTTTTAAGCATGTTTATTCTCAGGTGATTATTAAGAGCTTCCGCTGTCGCATACTTAAATAAGGACAAGATTTGGAGTCCATGCTTGTATGATGTTGTGTAAAAACTGCATTCAAGAAACTTATTTTGTTGTAACATATTTGTATTGTAAACCATTATGTAATGGTCGTGTGTAAACAGGATATTTTAGATTATCATTATTTGATAATCTACGTAAAGCTTTTTAAACCTTTATTGATGAAATAAAGGTTATGGTTTGTTTAAAAATGAATGCAGTCTTTGAAAAACGTCTCATATAGAGGTCAAAACCTCGCAACGAAATCAATTAATATGGAACGTTTTTAATCAATAAGAACGGGACATTTCACTTGTCACCGTTTTCCTCCCACTTCCTCTTGAGTTGTTTCGTGTTGGCTTCTTCGGCCGCCTCTTCTTTAATTCTCCCTCAATCTGATTTATGAGTTTATGAGCCATTCGACTTACCTTCTGTATCGAAGCGGGCTCGTGTGAACTCACATCTTCTTAAATTCTTACTGGTAACCCTTTTACAAACGTGTCGATCTTCTCTTCTTCATCTTCGAAAGCTCCCGGACATAATAGGCACAACTCTGTGAATCAGCGTTCATACGTGGTAATGTCGAACCCTTGTGTTCGTAACTCTCTAAGCTCTACCTTGAGCTTATTGACTTCGTTTCTAGGACGGTAGTGCTCGTTCATCAATTGCTTGAATGCCGACCACGGTAGTGCGTAAGCAGCATTTTGTCCTACCTGTTCAAGATAGGTGTTCCACCATGTTAACGCAGTACCTTTGAAGGTATGCGTAGCGTACTTAACTTTATCCTCTTAAGTACACTTACTTATGGCAAACACCGATTCGACTTTCTCGGTCCACCATTTCAATCCGATTTAACCCTCGGTTCCATCAAATTCCAAAGGTTTGTAGGCAGTGAATTCTTTGTAGGAGCATCCTACACGATTTCTTGTGGAATTAGTTCCACTACTAGAACCAGAGTTATTGTTGTTATTTTGCATTGCAGCTTGCACTGCGGCTATGTTCGCAGCAAGGAAAACACGGAAGTCTTCCTCACTCATGTTCAAGTTCTGACGAGTTGTCGGTGCCATTTCCTTCAAAAATAGCCAAAAGAATTGAGTTAATCATATAGAATTTAAGAGTATTCAATAGTGTTTTGTGGCATAATATGAACTTATTTATAAAAGCTTTTTCTTCATATTAGCATTTTATAGTTTTAATTTGGGTAGTACCTACCCGTTAAGTTCATACTTAGTAGCTATTATACAATTCAACTACTATGATTCTATATGAAAAACTTATTACAATAATATTTCGTGTTCAAACTTTTATACAATATTTTACAAACATACAATACCACTATTATACATATAGGATGAAATATAACACATAATAACTTGCTACACGGCAGCTATAAAGGTAATTTGAATTAATATGCAAGTTGTTCAGCAAAGGCAATAAAGACACGTAATTCATAAGTCCAGAAACAGGTCATGCATTCTGGATTTACTAAAACGACTTCCCATCCTTGGTCTTGTGGAAAGTAACCGTTAAGACCATTGGCTAGGCAGCATGTTATAATGTCGTCAAAAGGACGAGGGTTTCGTAATGCCCAACAGCCTCGTAGCAATCTAAAAACCTTGTTTCTTACCCCAACTACTGAGTCCGTCACTTGTGGGAATGTTTCATTTAATAGTTATAATCCGATGTTCTTTTTCTCACTTTGGTGAGAAGCGAACATCACTAACCCGTAAGCATAACATGCTTCTTTATGTTGCATGTTAGAAGCGTTTTCTAATTTACGAAATCCTATGTTAGGATATGTTGAGTCAAAATAGGTTCTTAACCCGTAGTGAAAAATTGCATTTGGGTTCCCCGCATTTAACGCTTTAAAGAAAACACGGCGTAACTTACAGTCTCCCCAATGTAATATACCCCACCTATTAAAGGAAAGCCTATTATAAACTAAGGCATTTCTGGAAAGTCTTTCAAATGTTTGACAAGTTAATTTCACAATAACTAAATGTGCTGATGAAATCTGACCGACTCTAGACAAGATTTCCTCAATCATATCCTCTGGTAGGTCTTCTAAAATATTCGGTTGTCTACCCTTAACATCCATTTTGTTTTTATACTGTAAAATAGACAAGGATTAGATTCGAAAAAGATAATTAACAAACAATACAAGCAATTTTTACATAGAACATAAAAGTACAAGCACACTACAATACATATAATACACAACATGATTACAACCCTCTAATCTGAATCACTGGTTTCTTCTTCTTCGAACTTGGTTCATTTTCCTAATTTTCTAGGGATATATGGTGTTCCTCTAATACGAGCAGTCGTTTTCCACAATGGTTTAGAAAAACCTGGTGGTTTAGAGGTTCCTGGTTTATTGTTAAAATCTAAGAAATACGGGCATTTACGATATATATATAAAGTTCATCGGGGTTGGAATCAGGTTTCTCTATTTTTATACCTTTTCCCTTATTATTTTCTTTTGCTTTATTAAATTGGGTCGAGGTAATTTCTATAACATCATCGGAATCCTCATCGGGATCCGATTCATCAGAAAATTGGTAATGTTCCCAATATTTTGCTTCCTCGGCGGAAACACCATTAACCATTATTGACTTTGGTCCGTTGGTTGAGGATTTTCTTTTATTTAACCAATTTACTGTAGGTATCAATATTTCTTCCTCCGGAACCTCTTCTTCTTCCGGTTCTTCCTCTTCCGGTTCCTCCTCTTCTGGTTCCTCTACTTCCGGTTCCTCCTCTTCTGGTTCCTCTTCGGGAATTTGTAAATCTTCCCAAAGTATATTCGACTCTTCATTATTTTTAGGTGAGTCGATGGAATTTGTACTAGAGGTAGACATCTATCACACAATATCAAACACGTTAAGAGATTAATATATCACATAATATTTACATGTTAAAAATATATAGTTTCCAACAACAAAAAAATGTTAAGCAATCGTTTTTGAAGAAAAACACGGTCGAAGTCCAGACTCACTAATGTATCCTAACAAACTCGATAAGACACACTAATGCAAATTTCTGGTTCTCTAAGTCCAACGCTAGGATGCCAACTGAAATGTCGCGTTCATATTGATTATAAACGTTCCATATTAATTGATTTCGTTGCGAGGTTTTGACCTCTATATGAGACATTTTTCAAAGACTGCATTCATTTTTAAAACAAACCATAACCTTTATTTTATCGACAAGGTTAAAAAGTCACCACCTAGATTATCCAGAAATGATAATCTAAAATATCACACTTACACACTACCAATACATATTTGTTTACAATATTAATATGTTACAACAAAGTAAATCTCGAATGCAGTTTTAAACAATATTATACAAGCATGCTGACACCAAATCTTGTCCATATTTTAGCATGCAACAGCGGAATCTCTTAATAATCACCTGAGAATAAACATGCTTTAATCGTCAACAAAAATGTTAGTGAGTTATAGGTTTAACCTATATATTTATTAAATCGTAATAATAGACCACAAGATTTCATATTTCAATATACATCCCATACATATAGATAAAAATCATTCATATGGTGAACACCTGGTAACCGACCTTAACAAGATGCATATAGAATATCCCCTATCATTCCGGGACTCCCTTCGGACATGATGAATTCGAAGTACTAAAGCATCTGGTACTTTGGATGGGGCTCGTTGGGTCCAATAGATCTATCTTTAGGATTCGTGTCAATTAGGGTGTCTGTTCCGTAATTCTTAGATTACCAGACTAAAAAAGGGCATATTCGGTTTAATAATCCAGCCATAGAATGTAGTTTCAAGTACTTGTGTCTATTTCGTAAAGCATTTATAAAACTGCATGTATTCTCATCCCAAAATATTAGATTTTAAAAATGGGACTATAACTCACTTTCACAGATTTTTACTTCGTCGGGAAGTAAGACTTGGCCACGGGTCGATTCACGAACCTATAACAAATATGTGCATATATATCAAAGTATGTTCAAAATATATTTACAACAATTTTTAATACGTTTTGCTGTTTTAAGTTTATTAAGTCAGCTGTCCTCGTTAGTAACCTATAACTAGTTGTCTACAGTTAGATGTACGGAAAATAAAGCAATATATATTATCTTAAGTCAATCCACGACCTCGTGTATACAAGCCTCAGGCTCGATCACAACTCAAAGTATATATAATATTTTGGAATCAACCTCAACCCTGTATAGCTAACTCAAACATTACTGCATATAGAGTGTCTATGGTTGTTCTGAAATATATATATATATATATATATATATATATATATATATATATATATATATATATATATATATATATATATATGGGTTGATATGATATATCAAAACATTTTATTCGTGTCTATGGTATCCTAAAGTTAGATAATATATTAGAATACATGTATAATACAATATGAGTTAGCTAGGATATGATTAATATAGATTTGTTACCAATTTTCACGTAGCTACAACAAGAAAAATTATCCGTTTTGAGTGATTCAAGTTGCTATGGTTTCATATTGAACTTAAGTTTATGAATCTAAACAGAAAAAGTATAAGTTTATAGTCGGAAATACAGGTTACAAGTCATTTTTGTAAAGGTAGTCATTTCAGTCGAAAGAACGACGTCTAGATGACCATTTTGTAAAACATACTTCCACTTTGAGTTTAACCATGATTTTTGGATATAGTTTCATATTCATAAGAAAAATCATTTTCCCAGAAGAACAACTTTTAATTCAAAGTTTAACATAGTTGTTAATTAACTAACCCAAAACAGCCCGCGGTGTTACTACGACGGCGTATATCCGGTTTTACGGTGTTTTTCGTGTTTTCAGGTTTTAAATCATTAAGTTAGCATATCATATAGATATAGAACATGTGTGTAGTTGATTTTAAAAGTCAAGTTAGAAGGATTAACTTTTGTTTGCGAACAAGTTTAGAATTAACTAAACTATGTTCTAGTGATTACAAGTTTAAACCTTCGAATAAGGTAGTTTTATATATATGAATTGAATGATGTTATGAACATCATTACTACCTCAGGTTTTCCGGATAAACTTACTGGAAATGAGAAAAATAGATCTAACTTCAAAGGATCCTTGGATGGCTTGAAAGTTCTTGAAGCAAAATCATAACATGAAAACAAGTTCAAGTAAGATTTCCACTCGAAATAAGATTGTTATAGTTATAGAAATTGAATCAAAGTTTGAATATGAGTACTACCTTATATTGGAGAGATATCTTACTGTAAATAAAAAAGATTTCTTGAGTTTGGATGATCACTTGAAATGGATTTGCAAGATTGAAAGCAAGTTAGCAAACTTGGAAGTGTTGTTGGTGTGTTCTTGAGTAGTTGTTTTGTATCTTGGTTTATGTATGGATTTATGAACTAGATTGAGCTAGATTTTGTTGAAGATGATGAAGAACACTTAGAACAAAGGATGAACACTTGAGAGAGAGTAGTTTGATGCATGTAAGTTGCAAAATGAAAGTGTTTGTGTACCCTCTAATTCACGTGAACTTTGCTTCATCATATAGGCTCCATTAGTTTGTTATTTTGTGAGATATTTCATGCTAGATGTTAAATGATGGTTCCCACATCATTAGGTGACTCACATGGGCTGCTAAAAGCTGATCATTGGAGTGTATATACCAATAGTAAATACATTTAGAAGCTGTGTATTGTACGAGTACAAATACGAGTACATACGAGTAGAATTGTTGATGAAAATGAATGAGGATGTAATTGTAAGCATTTTTGTTAAGTAGAAGTACTTTGATAAGTGTCTTGAAGTCTTTCAAAAGTGTATAAATATATATTAAAACACTACATGTATATACATTTTACCTGAGTCGTTAAGTCATCGTTAGTCGTTACATGTATGTGTTGTTTTGAAACCTTTAAGTTAACGATCTTGTTAAATGTTGTTAATCCATTATTTATTATATCTAATGAGATGTTAAATTATTATATTATCATGATATTATGGTGTATTAATATATCTTAATATGATATATATACAATTAAATTTTGTTACAACGATAATCGTTACATATATGTCTCGTTTCAAAATCCTTAAGTTAGTAGTCTTGTTTTTACATATGTAGTTCATTGTTAATATACTTAATGATATATTTACTTATCATTTATCATATTTATATATAGTGTAAAAATATCTTAAAATGATTCATATGTAATTAGTAAAACGTTGTTATAACGAAAATCATTATATATATCGTTTTCAAGTTTCTTAATTCAATTGAGTCATGTTTATGTATTTAACTCATTGTTAAAATACCTAATGAGATACTTACTTATCATAATATCATGTTAACTATATATATGTCCATATATATTTCATCATATAGTTTTTACAAGTTTTAACGTTCGTGAATCACCGGTCAAATTGGGTGGTTAGTCGTCTATATGAAACCTATTTCAATTAATCAAGTCTTAACAAGTTTGATTGCTTAGCATGTTGGAAACACTTAATCATGTAAATATCAATTTCATTTAATATATATAAACATGGAAAAGTTCGGGTCACTACAGCTGGTCAGTATGTTCTGTAAATTTCAAGGATTACCAACTGACGATCCAAACTTTCACTTAAACAAATTTATGAGTCTGGTTGACTATTTTAAGAAGGAAGAAAATTAGAGAAACATTTTAAAACTACATCATTTTCAACATTTTCTGTCTACACATGCTTTAACATGGTTTGATGAGCTTAACTTGAATTCAATACATTCATGGGAGGAATTAGCCACTAAGTTTTTAAACAAATTTTATCTACCCTTCCTGAAAATCTGTTTAAGAAATGACATCACAAACTTTTTTTAAAAAGAAAATGAGTCATTGTGTCTAACATGGAATAGAGTAAAGGTGATGCTTAAAAGATGTCTGAATCATTCGTTAATTCAGGCAGACATAATCTGCATGCTTTACAATGGTTTGATCAAGGATGATAAGTCTCTCCTAGACATGGCCTCGCAAGGCGATTTCATGTCACGAACTGCAGACAAAGCATGGAATCTTTTGGACACAATAGCTGTGCAACAGGAAGATTGGAGCAATGAAGTAGCTGAGAAGGATGACGTCTACGCTTAAACGGTAAAAATGTTGGAAACCAGGTTACAAGATCTCACCCTCACTCTTCAAATTTTACCAATTCCTAAAAATCCCGATGCTACTAGAACCAATCTAAGGTATCCTTAACCTAGATGGGCATATAAACAGCAGAATAGCTCGGATTTTAATATAATTTTTCCATTACACCAACCTACTCTCCACTCTAAAGAACCTTTAGTTGAATTTATGAAGAAGCAATACACGATAAACCTTCAAGTCATAGAAAGCCAAAATAAGTTTGATACTCTGATAAAGACTTTTGAAGAATTAATAATCAATTTCCAGTTTACGCTTAAACGACTAAACACTAAAGTTGAAATAGAGTGTAGTGAGTTTGATGACCTAGTAGTCACTAGAGGAGGGAAGGAAACAACTGTTAACATACCAATACAAGATTTTTCCGATACAGAACCTGTGACAATTCACCCAGTTGTCAATCCACCGAAATCTATTTATCCTAAAGCCCCGGAAATTATTTCGCAAGCCCGCATACCTTTGTCATGTAGGCTTAGGAAGGAAAAACAAGAAGCACAATTCGCTAAGTATTGGTATATTATTAAGAATCTGCATTTGAATGTACGACTAGTAGATGCTTTAGTAAAAATGGCAAAATGCGCTAAATTTTTCAAAGAACTGTTTTCAAATAAAGAGATATTAAGAGAGATAGTTAGCTTACCCTTAAACAAAGAATGCTCATTAGTGTTACAACATGGTATCCCCCCTAAGTTAGGAGATATATGAAGATTTACGGTACCTTGCTACCTGCAAGATGTCCAATTTCGCAATGCGTTAGCAGACTTAGGAGCCAGTGTAAACCTAATTTCCTATTCATTATTCAAAAAGCTTGGATTAAATGACTTCAGACCTACCAGAATGAATATCCAACTCGCGTACAGATCAGTTAAGATTCCTCGAAGAATAGCTGAAGATGTCCAAGTCAGAGTCGATAAGTTCGCATTCCCTGTTGATTTCGTCATTATGGATATTGAGGAAGACATGAAGGTCCCACTCATACTTGGTAGACCATTCCTGAATACTGCCAAGACCGTAATTGATGTACACGAGAAATCATTGAAATTAAGAGTTGGAAGTGAAGAAGTCACATTTAATGTTGACCAACTGATGACCCATCCTCACGAAGAAAATCTCAATCTCGCTTATTCTTTTCATGAACTCGTTAACGAATATCTGGAGGATACCATGGCTATATGTAGTCAAGATCAAATTTCTAAGGATCTGTTCTTTACACCTCCTGAAGAAAATCTCAACATCCATTCAGCCATAAATCCTGGTCAAAATCAATCTCCCCTCTCCGAAAGTAACTTTCTCGGTAAGACTATCCGAATAGAACCGCTAGGTCAAGGCATTGCCCTACCTCTGTTAAGGAAAAGAGCGAATGAAGAAACAGATTTTATTCCGATACTTCAGGAACCGTAGTTAAAAGAGGATTGTGTTGAAATTCATGAACCAACCTTCCAAAATAAAGAAGATATTTCTGAAGAGGAAGCATTAAGAAAGACAATTTCCAGAACCAAATAACAGATAGCATCAGTTGAAAGGACCCGTCCTAATCCATCTGGACGAATACATTACATTTGGTTACATCGCGAGGTACTTGACCTCTATATGATACATTTTTCAAACATTGCATTCGTTTTTAAAAGACAAACTTTCATTACATCGAAAGTTGACGGCATGCATACCGTTTCATAATATATCCCACAATAATTGACCTAATATGTCATAATAATCTTTATTGAAATCAACGACTTGAATGCAACGTCTTTTGAAATATGTCATGAATGACTCCAACTAATATCTCTAAAATGAGCAAATGCATAGCGGAGGATTTCTTTCATACTTGAGATTAAACATGCTTAAAAGTGTCAACCAAAAGGTTGGTGAGTTCATTAGTTTATCGTAATCAATCATTTCCATAATTTAATAGACCACAAGATTTTCATTTCATTTCTCATAAACATCATCTCATATCAGGCATTTCGCAAACTGCATAGAGATAAAAATCATTCATATGGTGAACGCTTGATAACCGAACTAACAGGATGCATATAGAATATCCCCATCATTTTGGGACTCTCATCAGACATGATAATCGAAGTACTAAAGCATTCGTAACCCGAATGGGACGTGTCAAGGTCCATAGATCTATCTTTAGGATTCACGTCAATTAGTGGCCATTTCCCTAATTCTTAGGCTACCAAGCTAAAAGGGGGCATATTCGATTCGATAATCCAACCATAGAATGTAGTTTCGATTACTTGTGTCTATTTTGTAAAACATTTATAAAACCAGCGCATGTATTCTCAGTCCCAAAAATATATATTGCAAAAGCATTTAAAAAGGGAGCAAATGAAACTCACGATACGATATTTTGTAGTAAAAATATGCATACGACGAAACTGAACAATACAGGGTTGGCCTCGGATTTACGAACCTATATCATCCATATATATTAACACATATAATGTGAAATTTCCCGTTCATATCGATTTATAAACGTTCCATATTAATTGATTTCGTTGCGAGGTTTTGACCTCTATATGAGACATTTTTCAAAGACTGCATTCAATTTTAAAACAAACCATAACCTTTATTTTATCGATAAAGGTTTAAAAATATTACGACGATTATCAAATAATGATAATCTAAAATATAGCGTTTTCACACGATTATTACATAATGGTTAACAATAATATTACACATCAATTTAAGTCTTCGAATGCTGTTTTTAAACAATATTATACAAGCATGCTGACTCCAACTCTTGTCCGTAAATTAGCATGCAACAGCGGAAGCTCTTAATAATCACCTGAGAATAAACATGCTTTAAACGTCAACAAAAATGTTGGTGAGTTATAGGTTTAACCTATATATTTATCAAATCGTAATAATAGACCACAAGATTTCATATTTCCATTTCTCATAAACAACATGCAATCTGCATAAAAATCAATCATATGATGAACACCTGGTAACCGACCTTAACAGGATGCATATAGAATATCCCCATCATTCTGGGACTCTCTTCGGACATGATAAATCGAAGTACTAAAGCATCTGTAACTTGGATGAGGCTTATTGGGCCAAATAGATCTATCTTTACGATTCATGTCAATTGGTGGCAATTATAATAAACACCAATTCTTAGGCTACCAAGCTAAAAGGGGCATATTCGGTTCGATAATTCAACATAGAATGTAATTTTGATCACTTGTGTCTATTTTGTAAAACATTTATAAAACTGCATGTATTCTCATCCCAAAAATAATAGATTTTAAAAGTGGGACTATAACTCACTTTCACATATTTTTCCTTCGTTGGAAATAAGACTTGGCCACTAGTCGATTCACGAACCTATAACAAATATGTACATATGTACATATATATTAAAGTATGATTTAAATATATTCACAACATTTTTTATTACGTTTTTATGATTTAAGTTGTTAAGTTAGCAGTCCTCGTTAGTAACCTACAACTAGTTATCCACAGTTAGATGTACTGAAATAAATCAATATATATTATCTCGAATCAATCCACGACCCAGTGTATACAAGTCTCAGGCTAGATCACAACTCAAAGTATATATATTATTTTGGAATCAACTTCAACCCTGTATAGCTAACTCAAACATTACTACATATAGAGTGTCTATGGTTGTTCCGAAATATATATATAGATGGGTCGATATGATATGTCAAAACATTGTATACGTGTCTATGGTATCCCAAAATCACATAGTACATGTATAATACAATATAAGTTAGCTAGGATTTTGATTAATATGGATTTGTTATAAAATTTTCGTAGCTACAACAAGTAAAATTTTCCAATTTTGTTTTACCCATAACTTCTTCGTTTTAAATCCGTTTTGAGTGATTCAATTTCCTATGGCTTCATATTGAACTTAAGTTTATGAATCTAAACAGAAAAAGTATAAGTTTATAGTCAGAAATATAGGTTACAAGTCAATATTACAAGAGGTAGTCATTTCAGTCGAAAGAACGACGTGTTGATGACCATTTTGAAAAACATACTTCCACTTTGAGTTTAACCATTATTTTTGGATATAGTTTCATGTTCATAATAAAAATCATTTTTTCAGAAGAACAACTTTTAAATCAAAGTTTATCATAGTTTTTAATTAACTAACCCAAAACAGCCCGTGGTGTTACTACGACGGCGTATGTCCGATTTTACGGTATTTTTCGTGTTTCCAGATTTTAAATCATTAAGTTAGCATATCATATAGATATAGAACATGTGTTTAGTTGATTTTAAAAGTCAAGTTAGAAGGACTAACTTTATTTACGAACAAGTTTAGAATTAACTAAACTATGTTCTAGTGATTACAAGTTTAAATCTTCGAATAAGATAGCTTTATATGTATGAATCGAATGATGTTATGAACATCATTACTACCTCAGGTTTTATGGATAAACCTACTGGAAAATAGAAAAATAGATCTAGCTTCAAAGGATCCTTGGATGGCTTGAAAGTTCTTGAAGTAGAATCATGACACGAAAACATGTTCAAGTAAGATTTCCATTCGAAATAAGATTGTTATAGTTATAGAAATTGAATCAAAGTTTGAGTATGAGTATTACCTTGAATTAGAAAGATATCTTACTATAAATAAGAAAGATTTCTTGAGATTGAAGATCACTTGAAATGGATTTTCAAGATTGGAAGTAAGCTAGCAATTTTGAAAGATTTCTTGAAGTGTTCTTGAACGGTTGTTTTTATGAATATTAAAGCTTGTAATTGAAGCTAAAATATGGTGAAAATGCTTGGAGATGATCAAGTATGATGTTAGGAGTATTTTCAGAGAGAATTTGGAGTGTAAGTATGAGAAAATGGAATGGAAAAATGGGGTGAAATCATAAAAACAGGATTACTTGTTATAAAGAAAAAAAAAAGATCCTTAAGTTTGTTTTTAGCTCATTAGTCATACAAGTTGTTAAATAATGGTTCCACATATTTTTGACTCTAAGATGGCTGCTAAGAATGAATGTTTAAAGGTGTATATACTAATAGTAAATACATCTAGAAGCTGTGTATTGTACGAGTACGAATACGGGTACATACGAGTAGAATTGTTGATGAAAATGAATGAGAATGTAATTGTGAGCATTTTTACTAAGTAGAAGTACTTTGATATGTGTCTTGAAGTCTTTCAAAACTGTACTAATACATATTAATACACTACATGTATATACATTTTAACTGAGTCATTAAGTCACCGTTAGTCGTTACATGTAAGTGTTGTTTTGAAACCTTTAAGTTAACGATCTTGTTAAATGTAATTAATCCATTATTATAATACTTAAATAAGATGTTAAATTGTTATGTTAACATGATAACATGGTGTATGAATATATCTTAACATCATATATATATGTTAAAATACTATTACAATGATAATCGTTACATATATATATTGTTTCGAAATCCTTAAGTTAGTAGTCTCATCTTACTTGTATAGTTCATTGTTAATACCGTTAATGATATACTTAATTATCATTTTATCATGTTAAATATAGTATAACAATATCTTAATACAATACATATGTATTTAGTAATTGCTATAACGATAATCGTTATGTATATCGTTTCGAGCTTCATAATTCAATATTCTCATTTTTTTGTATATCACACATTGTTAATATACTTAGTGAGATACTTACTTATCATAATCTCATGTTAACCATATATATGTCCATATATATATCATCATGTCATTATTACAAGTTTTAACGTTTGTGAATCGCCGGTCAACTTGGGTGGTCAATTGTCTACATGAACTCATTTCAAATAATCAAGTCTTAACAAGTTTGATTGCTTCACCTGTTGGAAATATTTAATCATGCAAATATAGTTTTCATTTAATAAATAATCATGGAAGAGTTCAGGTCACCACAGTACCCACCCGTTAAATAAATTTCGTCCTGAAATTTTAAACAGTTGAAGGTGTTGATGCATCTTCTTGAAATTAGTGCGGGTAGTCCTTGAAATGTCCCGTTCTTATTGATTAAAAACGTTCCATATTAATTGATTTCGTTGCGAGGTTTTGACCTCTATATGAGACGTTTTTCAAAGACTGCATTCATTTTAAAACAAACCATAACCTTTATTTCATCAATAAAGGTTTAAAAAGCTTTACGTAGATTATCAAATAATGATAATCTAAAATATCCTGTTTACACACGACCATTACATAATGGTTTACAATACAAATATGTTACAACAAAATAAGTTTCTTGAATGCAGTTTTTACACAATATCATACAAGCATGGACTCCAAATCTTGTCCTTATTTAAGTATGCGACAGCGGAAGCTCTTAATAATCACCTGAGAATAAACATGCTTAAAACGTCAACAAAAATGTTGGTGAGTTATAGGTTTAACCTATATATATCAAATCGTAACAATAGACCACAAGATTTCATATTTCAATACACATCCCATACATAGAGATAAAAATCATTCATATGGTGAACACCTGGTAACCGACAATAACAAGATGCATATATAAGAATATCCCCATCATTCCGGGACACCCTTCGGATATGATATAAATTTCGAAGTACTAAAGCATCCGGTACTTTGGATGGGGTTTGTTAGGCCCAATAGATCTATCTTTAGGATTCGCGTCAATTAGGGTGTCTGTTCCCTAATTCTTAGATTACCAGACTTAATAAAAAGGGGCATATTCGATTTCGATAATTCAACCATAGAATGTAGTTTCACGTACTTGTGTCTATTTTGTAAATCATTTATAAAACCTGCATGTATTCTCATCCCAAAAATATTAGATTTTAAAAGTGGGACTATAACTCACTTTCACAGATTTTTACTTCGTCGGGAAGTAAGACTTGGCCACTGGTTGATTCACGAACCTATAACAATATATTCATATATATCAAAGTATGTTCAAAATATATTTACAACACTTTTAATATATTTTGATGTTTTAAGTTTATTAAGTCAGCTGTCCTCGTTAGAACCTACAACTAGTTGTCCACAGTTAGATGTACAGAAATAAATCGATAAATATTATCTTGAATCAATCCACGACCCAGTGTATACGTATCTCAGTATTGATCACAACTCAAACTATATATATTTTGGAATCAACCTCAACCCTGTATAGCTAACTCCAACATTCACATATAGAGTGTCTATGGTTGTTCCGAAATATATATAGATGTGTCGACATGATAGGTCGAAACATTGTATACGTGTCTATGGTATCTCAAGATTACATAATATATAATACAAGTTGATTAAGTTATGGTTGGAATAGATTTGTTACCAATTTTCACGTAGCTAAAATGAGAAAAATTATCCAATCTTGTTTTACCCATAACTTCTTCATTTTAAATCCGTTTTGAGTGAATCAAATTGCTATGGTTTCATATTGAACTCTATTTTATGAATCTAAACAAAAAAAGTATAGGTTTCTAGTCGGAAAAATAAGTTACAAGTCGTTTTTGTAAAGGTAGTCATTTCAGTCGAAAGAACGACGTCTAGATGACCATTTTAGAAAACATACTTCCACTTTGAGTTTAACCATAATTTTTGGATATAGTTTCATGTTCATAATAAAAATCATTTTCTCAGAATAACAACTTTTAAATCAAAGTTTATCATAGTTTTTAATTAACTAACCCAAAACAGCCCGCGGTGTTACTACGACGGCGTAAATCCGGTTTTACGGTGTTTTTCGTGTTTCCAGGTTTTAAATCATTAAGTTAGCATATCATATAGATATAGAACATGTGTTTAGTTGATTTTAAAAGTCAAGTTAGAAGGATTAACTTTTGTTTGCGAACAAGTTTAGAATTAACTAAACTATGTTCTAGTGATTACAAGTTTAAACCTTCGAATAAGATAGCTTTATATGTATGAATCGAATGATGTTATGAACATCATTACTACCTTAAGTTCCTTGGATGAACCTACTGGAAAAGAGAAAAATGGATCTAGCTTCAATGGATCCTTGGATGGCTCAAAGTTCTTGAAGCAGAATCATGACACGAAAACAAGTTCAAGTAAGATCATCACTTGAAATAAGATTGTTATAGTTATATAAATTGAACCAAAGTTTGAATATGATTATTACCTTGTATTAGAATGATAACCTACTGTAAGAAACAAAGATTTCTTGAGGTTGGATGATCACCTTACAAGATTGGAAGTGAGCTAGCAAACTTGAAAGTATTCTTGATTTTATGAAACTAGAACTTTTGGAATTTATGAAGAACACTTAGAACTTGAAGATAGAACTTGAGAGAGTTCAATTAGATGAAGAAAATTGAAGAATGAAAGTGTTTGTAGGTGTTTTTGGTCGTTGGTGTATGGATTAGATATAAAGGATATGTAATTTTGTTTTCATGTAAATAAGTCATGAATGATTACTCATATTTTTGTAATCTTATGAGATATTTCATGCTAGTTGCCAAATGATGGTTCCCACATGTGTTAGGTGACTCACATGGGCTGCTAAGAGCTGATCATTGGAGTGTATATACCAATAGTACATACATCTAAAAGCTGTGTATTGTACGAGTACGAATACGGGTGCATACGAGTAGAATTGTTGATGAAACTGAACGAGAATGTAATTGTAAGCATTTTTGTTAAGTAGAAGTATTTTGATAAGTGTATTGAAGTCTTTCAAAAGTGTATAAATACATATTAAAACACTACATGTATATACATTTTAACTGAGTCGTTAAGTCATCGTTAGTCGTTACATGTAAATGTTGTTTTGAAACCTTTAGGTTAACGATCTTGTTAAATGTTGTTAACCCAATGTTTATAATATCAAAAGAGATTTTAAATTATTATATTATCATGATATTATGATGTACGAATATCTCTTAATATGATATATATACATTAAATGTCGTTACAACGATAATCGTTACATATATGTCTCGTTTCAAAATCATTAAGTTAGTAGTCTTGTTTTTACATATGTAGTTCATTGTTAATATAATTATTGATATGTTTACTTATCATAATATCATGTTAACTATATATATAACCATATATATGTCATCATATAGTTTTTACAAGTTTTAACGTTCGTGAATCACCGGTCAACTTGGGTGGTCAATTGTCTATATGAAACCTATTTCAATTAATCAAGTCTTAACAAGTTTGATTGCTTAACATGTTGGAAACATTTAATCATGTAAACATCAATCTCAATTAATGTATATAAACATGGAAAAGTTCGGGTCACTACAGTACCTACCCGTTAAATAAATTTCGTCCCGAAATTTTAAGCTGTTGAAGGTGTTGACGAATCTTCTGGAAATAGATGCGGGTATTTCTTCTTCATCTGATCTTCACGCTCCCAGGTGAACTCGGGTCCTCTACGAGCATTCCATCGAACCTTAACAATTGGTATCTTGTTTTGCTTAAGTCTTTTAACCTCACGATCCATTATTTCGACGGGTTCTTCGATGAATTGGAGTTTTTCGTTGATTTGGATTTCATCTAACGGAATAGTGAGATCTTCTTTAGCAAAACATTTCTTCAAATTCGAGACGTGGAAAGTGTTATGTACAGCCGCGAGTTGTTGAGGTAACTCAAGTCGGTAAGCTACTGGTCCGACACGATCAATAATCTTGAATGGTCCAATATACCTTGGATTTAATTTCCCTCGTTTACCAAATCGAACAACGCCTTTCCAAGGTGAAACTTTAAGCATGACCATCTCTCCAATTTCAAATTCTATATCTTTTCTTTTAATGTCAGCGTAGCTCTTTTGTCGACTTTGGGCGGTTTTCAACCGTTGTTGAATTTGGATGATCTTCTCGGTAGTTTCTTGTATAATCTCCGGACCCGTAATCTGTCTATCCCCCACTTCACTCCAACAAATCGGAGACCTGCACTTTCTACCATAAAGTGCTTCAAACGGCGCCATCTCAATGCTTGAATGGTAGCTGTTGTTGTAGGAAAATTCTGCTAACGGTAGATGTCGATCCTAACTGTTTCCGAAATCAATAACACATGCTCGTAGCATGTCTTCAAGCGTTTGTATCGTCCTTTCGCTCTGCCCATCAGTTTGTGGATGATAGGCAGTACTCATGTCTAGACGAGTTCCTAATGCTTGCTGTAATGTCTGCCAGAATCTTGAAATAAATCTGCCATCCCTATCAGAGATAATAGAGATTGGTATTCCATGTCTGGAGACGACTTCCTTCAAATACAGTCGTGCTAACTTCTCCATCTTGTCATCTTCTCTTATTGGTAGGAAGTGTGCTGATTTGGTGAGACGATCAACTATTACCCAAATAGTATCAAAACCACTTGCAGTCCTTGGCAATTTAGTGATGAAATCCATGGTAATGTTTTCCCATTTCCATTCTGGGATTTCGGGTTGTTGAAGTAGACCTGATGGTTTCTGATGCTCAGCTTTGACCTTAGAACACGTCAAACATTCTCCTACGTATTTAGCAACATCGGCTTTCATACCCGGCCACCAAAAATGTTTCTTGAGATCCTTATACATCTTCCCCGTTCCAGGATGTATTGAGTATCTGGTTTTATGAGCTTCTCTAAGTACCATTTCTCTCATATCTCCAAATTTTGGTACCCAAATCCTTTCAGCCCTATACCGGGTTCCGTCTTCCCGAATATTAAGATGCTTCTCCGATCCTTTGGGTATTTCATCCTTTAAATTTACCTCTTTTAAAACTCCTTGTTGCGCCTCCTTTATTTGAGTAGTAATGTTATTATGAATCATTATATTCATAGATTTTACTCGAATGGGTTCTCTGTCCTTCCTGCTCAAGGCATCGGCTACCACATTTGCCTTCCCCGGGTGGTAACGAATCTCAAAGTCGTAATCATTCAATAATTCAATCCACCTACGCTGCCTCATATTCAGTTGTTTCTGATTAAATATGTGTTGAAGACTTTTGTGGTCGGTATATATAATACTTTTGACCCCATATAAGTAGTGCCTCCAAGTCTTTAATGCAAAAACAACCGCGCCTAATTCCAAATCATGCGTCGTATAATTTTGTTCGTGAATCTTTAATTGTCTAGACGCATAAGCAATCACCTTCGTTCGTTGCATTAATACACAACCGAGACCTTGCTTTGATGCGTCACAATAAATCACAAAATCATCATTCCCTTCAGGCAATGATAATATAGGTGCCGTAGTTAGCTTTTTCTTCAATAACTGAAACGCTTTCTCTTGTTCATCATTCCATTCAAATTTCTTCCCTTTATGCGTTAATGCAGTCAAGGGTTTTGCTATTCTAGAAAAGTCTTGGATGAACCTTCTGTAGTAACCAGCTAGTCCTAAAAACTGGCGTATGTGTTTCGGAGTTTTCGGGGTTTCCCACTTTTCAACAGTTTCTATCTTTGCCGGATCCACCTTAATACCTTCTTTGTTCACTATGTGACCGAGGAATTGAACTTCTTCCAACCAAAATGCACACTTTGAAAACTTAGCGTACAATTCTTCCTTCCTCAATACTTCTAACACCTTTCTCAAATGTTCACCGTGTTCTTGGTCATTCTTTGAGTAAATAAGTATGTCATCAATGAAAACAATGACAAACTTGTCAAGGTATGGTCCACACACTCGGTTCATAAGGTCCATGAACACAGCTGGTGCATTAGTTAAACCAAACGGCATGACCATAAACTCGTAATGACCGTAACGTGTTCTGAAAGCAGTCTTTGGAATATCATCTTCTTTCACCCGCATTTGATGATACCCGGAACGTAAGTCAATCTTTGAATAAACAGACGAGCCTTGTAGTTGATCAAATAAGTCGTCGATTCTCGGTAGTGGGTAGCGGTTCTTGATGGTAAGTTTGTTCAACTCTCGGTAGTCGATACACAACCTGAATGTACCATCTTTCTTCTTGACAAACAAAACAGGAGCTCCCCACGGTGATGTGCTTGGTCGAATGAAACCACGCTCTAAAAGTTCTTGTAATTGGCTTTGCAGTTCTTTCATCTCGCTGGGTGCGAGTCTGTAAGGAGCACGAGCTATTGGTGCAGCTCCTGGTACAAGATCTATTTGAAATTCAACGGATCGATGTGGGGGTAATCCCGGTAATTCTTTCGGAAATACATCGGGAAATTCTTTTGCAATGGGAACATCATTGATGCTCTTTTCTTCAGTTTGTACTTTCTCGACGTGTGCTAGAACAGCATAGCAACCTTTTCTTATTAGTTTTTGTGCCTTCAAATTACTAATAAGATGTAGCTTCGTGTTGTCCTTTTCTCCGTACACCATTAAGGGTTTTCCTTTTTCTCGTATAATGCGAATTGCATTTTTGTAACAAACGATCTCCGCTTTCACTTCTTTCAACCAGTCCATACCGATTATCACATCAAAACTCCCTAACTTTACTGGTATCAAATCAATCTTAAATGTTTCGCTAACCAGTTTAATTTCTCGATTCCGACATATATTATCTGCTGAAATTAATTTACCATTTGCTAATTCGAGTAAAAATTTACTATCCAAAGGCGTCAATGGACAACTTAATTTAGCACAAAAATCTCTACTCATATAGCTTCTATCCGCACCCGAATCAAATAAAACGTAAGCAGATTTATTGTCAATAAGAAACGTACCCGTAACAAGCTCCGGGTCTTCCTGTGCCTCTACCGCATTAATATTGAAAACTCTTCCACGGCCTTGTCCATTCGTGTTCTCCTGGTTCGGGCAATTTCTAATAATGTGGCCTGGTTTTCCACATTTATAACAAACTACATTGGCATAACTTGCTCCGACACTACTTGCTCCGCCATTACTCGTTCCGACACCATTTGTTCCTTTCGTTCTATTAACCCCTGGTCCGTAGACCTCACACTTCGCCGCGCTATGACCATTTCTTTTACACTTGTTGCAAAATTTGGTGCAGAACCCCGAGTGATTCTTTTCACACCTTTGGCATAGTTGCTTCTGATTGTTGTTGTTGTTGCGGTTATTATTGTTGTTGGGATGATTGTTGTAGTTGCTGTTGTTGTTGTTGTTGGGCCGTTTGTTGTAGTTGCGATTGATGTTACCATTGTTGGGATAATTGTTGCGATTATTGTTGTAATTGCTGTTGTTGTTGTATTGGTGATTCTTATCACCGTTTTCCTCCCACTTTCTTTTGACTTGCTTCACATTGGCCTCTTCAGCAGTCTGTTCTTTAATTCTTTCTTCAATCTGGTTCACTAGTTTGTGAGCCATTCTACATGCCTGTTGTATGGAGGCGGGCTCGTGTGAACTTATATCTTCTTGGATTCTTTCCGGTAATCCTTTCACAAACGCGTCGATCTTCTCTTCCTCATCTTCGAATGCTCCCGGACACAATAGGCACAATTCTGTGAATCGTCTTTCGTACGTGGTAATATCAAATCCTTGGGTTCGTAACCCTCTAAGTTCTGTCTTGAGCTTATTGACCTCAGTTCTGGGACGGTACTTCTCGTTCATCAAGTGCTTGAATGCTGACCACGGTAGTGCGTACGCATCATCTTGTCCCACTTGCTCTAGATAGGTATTCCACCATGTTAACGCAGAACCTGTGAAGGTATGCGTAGCGTACTTCACTTTGTCCTCTTCAGTACACTTACTTATGGCAAACACCGATTCAACCTTCTCGGTCCACCGTTTCAATCCGATCGGTCCTTCGGTTCCATCAAATTCCAAAGGTTTGCAGGCAGTGAATTCTTTGTAGGTGCATCCTACACGATTTCCTGTACTGCTAGATCCAAGGTTATTGTTGGTATGTAGCGCAGCCTGTACTGCGGCTATGTTTGAAGCTAGAAAAGTACGGAATTCCTCTTCATTCATATTCACGGTGTGTCGAGTAGTCGGTGCCATTTCCTTCAAAATAGTTAAATGGAACAAGTTAATCATACAGAATATTAAGAGTAGTTAATAGTATTTCGTAGCATAATATGAACTCATTTATAAAAGCTTTTTCTTCATATTAGCATTTTATAAGTTTAAATTCGGGTAGTACCTACCCGTTAAGTTCATACTTAGTAGCTAATATACAATTCAACTACTACAATTCTATATGAAAAACTGATTATAATAATATTTCGCGTTCAAAGTTTTATACAATATTTTACAAACTTACAATACCGCTTATTTTACATAAAGCATGAAATATAGCACACAATAACTTTGATACAAGATAGTTGTGAAGACAATTCTAGCTAGTACACAAGTCGTTCAGCAAAGGCAATAAAGACACGTAATTCATACGTCCAGAAACAAGTCATGCATTCTGGTTTTACTAGGACTACTTCCCATCCTTGGTCTTGTGCAACATAACCGTTATGGCCGTTGATAAGACAGCGTGTTGTAACATCATCAAAGGGACGAGGGTTACGTAATGTCCAACAGTCCCGTAATAATCTAAAAACCTCATTTCTTACCCCAATTACCGACTCCGTCACTTGTGGAAACGTTTTGTTTAATAGTTGTAGCCCGATGTTCTTGTTCTCACTTTGGTGAGAAGCGAACATTACTAATCCGTAAGCATAACATGCTTCTTTATGTTGCATGTTAGCCGCTTTTTCTAAATCACGAAGTCCAATATTCGGATATATTGAGTCAAAATAATTTCTTAACCCGTTGCGTAAAATAGCATTTGGGTTCCCCGCAATATATGTGTCAAAGTAAACACATCGTAACTTATGGGTTTCCCAATGTGATATCCCCCATCTTTCAAACGAAAGTCTCTTATAAACCAAGACATTCTTGGAACGTTCTTCGAATGTCTTACAAACTGATCTCGCCTTAAATAGTTGTGCCGAGGAATTCTGGCCGACTCTAGACAAGATTTCATCAATCATGTCTCCGGGTAGGTCTCTTAAAATATTGGGTTGTCTATCCATTTTGTGTTTTTAAACTGTAAAATAGAAAAGAGTTAGATTCATAAAAAAAATACTTATTAATACAAGCAATTTTTACATATATCATAAAGCATAAGCACACTATACTACATATATTAAACCACACGAATACAATTATCTTATTCCGACTCGCTTGTTTCTTCTTCTTCGGTTTTGGTTCGTTTTGCCAAGTTTCTAGGGATATATGATGTTCCCCTAATACGAGCCGTTATTTTCCACATTGGTTTAGAAAAACCTGGTGGTTTAGAGGTTCCCGGGTCATTGTTACAACTTAAGGACTTCGGGGGTTGACGATACATATAGAGTTCATCGGGGTTGGAATTAGATTTCTCTATTTTTATGCCCTTTCCCTTATTATTTTCTTTTGCCTTTTTAAATTCAGTTGGGGTAATTTCTATAACATCATCGGAATTCTCGTCGGAATCCGATTCATCGGAGAATTGGTAATCCTCCCAATATTTTGCTTCCTTGGCGGAAACACCATTGACCATAATTAACTTTGGTCGGTTGGTTGAGGATTTTCTTTTACTTAACCGTTTTATTATTTCCCCCACCGGTTCTATTTCTTCATCCGGTTCCGATTCTTCTTCCGGTTCCGATTCTTCTTCCGGTTCCGACTCTTCTTCCGGTTCCTCTTCGGGAACTTGTGAATCAGTCCACAAATCATTCCAATTTACATTTGACTCTTCATTATTATTAGGTGAGTCAATGGGACTTGTTCTAGAGGTAGACATCTATCACATAATATCAAACACGTTAAGAGATTAATATATCACATAATATTCATATGTTAAAAATATATAGTTTCCAACAAAAATGTTAAGCAATCATTTTTAAAGAAAACACGGTCGAAGTCCAGACTCACTAATGCATCCTAACAAACTCGATAAGACACACTAATGCAAATTTTCTGGTTCTCTAAGACCAACGCTCTGATACCAACTGAAATGTCCCGTTCTTATTGATTAAAAACGTTCCATATTAATTGATTTCGTTGCGAGGTTTTGACCTCTATATGAGACGTTTTTCAAAGACTGCATTCATTTTAAAACAAACCATAACCTTTATTTCATCAATAAAGGTTTAAAAAGCTTTACGTAGATTATCAAATAATGATAATCTAAAATATCCTGTTTACACACGACCATTACATAATGGTTTACAATACAAATATGTTACAACAAAATAAGTTTCTTGAATGCAGTTTTTACACAATATCATACAAGCATGGACTCCAAATCTTGTCCTTATTTAAGTATGCGACAGCGGAAGCTCTTAATAATCACCTGAGAATAAACATGCTTAAAACGTCAACAAAAATGTTGGTGAGTTATAGGTTTAACCTATATATATCAAATCGTAACAATAGACCACAAGATTTCATATTTCAATACACATCCCATACATAGAGATAAAAATCATTCATATGGTGAACACCTGGTAACCGACAATAACAAGATGCATATATAAGAATATCCCCATCATTCCGGGACACCCTTCGGATATGATATAAATTTCGAAGTACTAAAGCATCCGGTACTTTGGATGGGGTTTGTTAGGCCCAATAGATCTATCTTTAGGATTCGCGTCAATTAGGGTGTCTGTTCCCTAATTCTTAGATTACCAGACTTAATAAAAAGGGGCATATTCGATTTCGATAATTCAACCATAGAATGTAGTTTCACGTACTTGTGTCTATTTTGTAAATCATTTATAAAACCTGCATGTATTCTCATCCCAAAAATATTAGATTTTAAAAGTGGGACTATAACTCACTTTCACAGATTTTTACTTCGTCGGGAAGTAAGACTTGGCCACTGGTTGATTCACGAACCTATAACAATATATTCATATATATCAAAGTATGTTCAAAATATATTTACAACACTTTTAATATATTTTGATGTTTTAAGTTTATTAAGCCAGCTGTCCTCGTTAGTAACCTACAACTAGTTGTCCACAGTTAGATGTACAGAAATAAATCGATAAATATTATCTTGAATCAATCCACGACCCAGTGTATACGTATCTCAGTATTGATCACAACTCAAACTATATATATTTTGGAATCAACCTCAACCCTGTATAGCTAACTCCAACATTCACATATAGAGTGTCTATGGTTGTTCCGAAATATATATAGATGTGTCGACATGATAGGTCGAAACATTGTATACGTGTCTATGGTATCTCAAGATTACATAATATATAATACAAGTTGATTAAGTTATGGTTGGAATAGATTTGTTACCAATTTTCACGTAGCTAAAATGAGAAAAATTATCCAATCTTGTTTTACCCATAACTTCTTCATTTTAAATCCGTTTTGAGTGAATCAAATTGCTATGGTTTCATATTGAACTCTATTTTATGAATCTAAACAAAAAAAGTATAGGTTTCTAGTCGGAAAAATAAGTTACAAGTCGTTTTTGTAAAGGTAGTCATTTCAGTCGAAAGAACGACGTCTAGATGACCATTTTAGAAAACATACTTCCACTTTGAGTTTAACCATAATTTTTGGATATAGTTTCATGTTCATAATAAAAATCATTTTCTCAGAATAACAAATTTTAAATCAAAGTTTATCATAGTTTTTAATTAACTAACCCAAAACAGCCCGCGGTGTTACTACGACGGCGTAAATCCGGTTTTACGGTGTTTTTCGTGTTTCCAGGTTTTAAATCATTAAGTTAGCATATCATATAGATATAGAACATGTGTTTAGTTGATTTTAAAAGTCAAGTTAGAAGGATTAACTTTTGTTTGCGAACAAGTTTAGAATTAACTAAACTATGTTCTAGTGATTACAAGTTTAAACCTTCGAATAAGATAGCTTTATATGTATGAATCGAATGATGTTATGAACATCATTACTACCTTAAGTTCCTTGGATGAACCTACTGGAAAAGAGAAAAATGGATCTAGCTTCAATGGATCCTTGGATGGCTCAAAGTTCTTGAAGCAGAATCATGACACGAAAACAAGTTCAAGTAAGATCATCACTTGAAATAAGATTGTTATAGTTATATAAATTGAACCAAAGTTTGAATATGATTATTACCTTGTATTAGAATGATAACCTACTGTAAGAAACAAAGATTTCTTGAGGTTGGATGATCACCTTACAAGATTGGAAGTGAGCTAGCAAACTTGAAAGTATTCTTGATTTTATGAAACTAGAACTTTTGGAATTTATGAAGAACACTTAGAACTTGAAGATAGAACTTGAGAGAGTTCAATTAGATGAAGAAAATTGAAGAATGAAAGTGTTTGTAGGTGTTTTTGGTCGTTGGTGTATGGATTAGATATAAAGGATATGTAATTTTGTTTTCATGTAAATAAGTCATGAATGATTACTCATATTTTTGTAATCTTATGAGATATTTCATGCTAGTTGCCAAATGATGGTTCCCACATGTGTTAGGTGACTCACATGGGCTGCTAAGAGCTGATCATTGGAGTGTATATACCAATAGTACATACATCTAAAAGCTGTGTATTGTACGAGTACGAATACGGGTGCATACGAGTAGAATTGTTGATGAAACTGAACGAGAATGTAATTGTAAGCATTTTTGTTAAGTAGAAGTATTTTGATAAGTGTATTGAAGTCTTTCAAAAGTGTATAAATACATATTAAAACACTACATGTATATACATTTTAACTGAGTCGTTAAGTCATCGTTAGTCGTTACATGTAAATGTTGTTTTGAAACCTTTAGGTTAACGATCTTGTTAAATGTTGTTAACCCAATGTTTATAATATCAAAAGAGATTTTAAATTATTATATTATCATGATATTATGATGTACGAATATCTCTTAATATGATATATATACATTAAATGTCGTTACAACGATAATCGTTACATATATGTCTCGTTTCAAAATCATTAAGTTAGTAGTCTTGTTTTTACATATGTAGTTCATTGTTAATATAATTATTGATATGTTTACTTATCATAATATCATGTTAACTATATATATAACCATATATATGTCATCATATAGTTTTTACAAGTTTTAACGTTCGTGAATCACCGGTCAACTTGGGTGGTCAATTGTCTATATGAAACCTATTTCAATTAATCAAGTCTTAACAAGTTTGATTGCTTAACATGTTGGAAACATTTAATCATGTAAACATCAATCTCAATTAATGTATATAAACATGGAAAAGTTCGGGTCACTACAGTCCTTCTTTATCTGGTCTTCATGTTCCCAGGTGAACTCGGGTCCTCTACGAGCATTCCATCGAACCTTAACAATTGGTATCTTGTGAAGGTATTTCGTATGCCCGAGAGACATATTAAATTAATGTGGCTAATATGTTATGATCCAAGTCGGGTCATACCCAATAACAAACTTACCGACACCTTATACGTATTTGATCTTAACGATTGGATCATTAAACAAATACGCGACACTTGAATTTTAGAAAATCGGGTTTCTAAAATATTATCACTTGAGATAAATTATTTGGATAATTTATATATAATTGTTTATAGGTTTAAATGATTATATTGTGTTATATTTTATAAAAGATTTTATAAAATGTATAAGTAACAAAATAATACATAAGTTTATAACAAGTTTATACACTTTTATAAACTTACATGTATTATTATTAAACATCATGTGTGGCAGAATTTTGGACTCCAAAAAAGACCGCACATGCTTGTTTTTTTACTTTTAATACTACACAACTCCTCATGAGCATGTCTAACACTTCCACCAAGTATTGACTCATTCTCTCAAGTGATACATGCATAAAACATCAAGTAAACTTGCAAACATTCTGCTCAATATTAGCAGCTGCTGGCCGTGAGTATTGAGAGGGAGAAAGAGGTTTCTCAAGTTTATTTTGCAAGCCTTTCAAGTGTTAATAAAATCCTAACCAAAGTACTAGGTGTTGGTGCATAGTTTGTGGTATAATCACTTGAGGTTTCATACTTTTGGAGCTTATATTCATCATCATTCTTGGAACTATTTGCTGTCCAGATTTTTGGGTTCAATGGAAGTGGGATTGAAGCTTAGTTAACAAGGTTATTAAGGTTCTAAGGTCCAACCAATATAAGGGTAGTGTTGGTGAATCAAAAGCTTCAGTTTTACACTCTTGTTCATAATCTTCATCATCAGTTATTAACCTCCTAACTTGGAGAAGGTATAATCTTCTTCTTTTACTTATATGTAAGCATAATTTTATAACTTGATAACTATATGGAATTTAACTTAATGGTTAAACAAATAAACATGAACTTATATTCAAGTTTCCGCTTTCTTTAAATCATAAAAATGGTTTTATGAACATGTAAATCTTAAGAACATGTTGTTTATAATGTTGTTAAATTCCATCAATGGTATCTAGAGCCGATGTCTATGAAATATGCTTCTTATATATGGTCTATAAACCCACTATACTTGCATTCTAAGTACATGCATGAAAATGGAATGCAAAAATTTTGAGTTTTGGGTGGGTTAGTAGTCTAGGCCGAAATATAGGGGTTCCAAAATAGGTTTTGGTTCTTCCATTTTGGTCATATTTGGTTGCATGATGATGTTCACAATTTAAGCCTTGACCTTGTGTTTGGTTGCATGATTAAATGATTTGTATATATTCATTTGGTATGTAATATTAATTCATTCATTTGGTTTGTAATATTTATTCATTTGGTTATGTAATTTATTTTATATTTGGTATGTAAAATAGATTAGGTTGTATTTTCATTTTCTAGGAAAAATGTATTAGGATATATTTTGTAAAAAATGATGAAGATGATGAAGACATGAAGAATACACGGAGAAGCATTTGGATGCAAGATTAAGTGGGATATTTAAAATCTCCTACTTTGTGTTATAACCCTTTACCGGTGGCATTTGTTTTCAGCTAAACAAATGTCTACCAAATTGGCTTGATTGTGAACATGTTTGATTTGCATGCGTGGTTGTTTTGTATGATTGTGGTTGTATGTTTGTATGCTACAAGTTAATCACACAAATTAACAACAAGCAAAATGACAATTTAATTGGTTAAATTAGACATTATTAACTACATGCAAAACGACAATTTAAATGGTTAGATTGAAATGGCATAAGGACATTAATAAATAGTTATTAAGAACACTAAAAGCATCACACATATAATGATTTATATCAAGTAATTGGCTTAATTACAAGACTTGAAAATGGATTTCAAATGAACCATACACTAAATGCATGTTGGTGTATGGCATAAAAGTTTTCTCAAACTAGAATTAGTGAAAACTTAAAATCCCTTAACAAACAACAAGGAAAACAAGCTAAACGCTATCCTTTTGTGTGACACTTAAAAATATTAGGAAACTCATAATGGGATAAAGGTCACCTAACCGTTATGAGCAAACTAATATGATTAAGGTGAATTTCGCATGCTTGTGGGATAAAGGTCACCTAACCACTTGTATGTTAAATTTACAAGTTTACACAAGTAGGACGACTTGATTTGGGAATCATGAACTTAGGGTCACCGAAGCATGAGGAACAAATAGGCGTTGATGGAATTAATATGCCATGCAAAAGGATTGCATGATTCCATTACATAAAAGTTGCAAAAGGATTGCAATTGTCATATAATGACTACCTAGCTAAATCAAATGATGGGATAAAGGTCACCTAACCGAAATTTGGTTTACCGTTGGATTCTAAAATTTAAAAATATCAATTGAATTTAAAGGGTATTGATTGTTAAATTAAAATTGATACTTAAAAAACTTTGTTAAATTTTGTAGATGGCCGCCAATAACAACAACATTACACACGCACCTATCAACTTTAACAACCTATTGTTGAGGTTAATCCTCGAAAAGGAAAAACTCAACCATACGAACTTCATGGATTGGTTTCGCAATCTAAGAATTGTCCTCAAACTAGAGGATAGGGCTTATATGTTGGAAGACCCCATTCCCGATCAACCCGACGAGGATGATACGTAAGGCATGGCTTATTGGGAGGAATATTGCACCGATTCGGTGCAAGTTTCTTGCCTCATGCTTGGGACTATGATACCAGAACTCCAAAAGGATTTCGAGCATCATAGTGCATATGACATGATCACACAATTGAAGGAGATGTTCCTTCAACAAGCTCGTATCGAGCGCTTTGAAACGGTCCGAGCGCTTCATGCATGTCGGATGGACGACTCCCAATCCGTTTCATCTTATGCCCTTAAGATGAAAAGCCTAATTGATCGAGTGAACCGTCTAAACTACAACGTGTCTAATGAATTAGCCACAGACCTTATCCTTAATTCCTTGTCAAAGAGGTTTGACACATTTGTAATGAATTACAACATGAATGGATGGGATAAGAGCATTGGCGAATTACATGCCATGCTAAAGATGGCCGAAGCGAGCATGGGTAAAAGAGCTTCACCCATGTTTATGATCAATGAAGGCGGGTCCAAAAATAATAACACTTCTAAGCCGAAGGCGGCAAAGAGGAAAGGACCCGCCTACCAAGGCAAGGGCAAGGGAAAGGGGAAGATGGTTACCCCAACCAACAACAACAAGAAGCAAAAGGTTGCCGGTAAAGCTAACCCTAAGGAAGATCCGTGCTTCAGTTGCGGTGAAATGGGTCACTGGAAACGCAACTGCCCGGTCTACCTGAAGGAGTTGAAAGAAAAGAGGGATGCAAGGCAAACCTCAGGTAATGTATATATGGTATACATTGAGCTTAGTATTACTTCTTCTAATACATGGGTATTAGACACAGCATGTGGAACTCATATTTGTAATTCTTTGCAGGGGTTCAAAAGAAGTGATCAAGATGCGGGAACAACAAGTCTCTTCATGGAAAATGGAGCAAGGGTGCAAGTGAAAGCTCAAGGAGACTTTGTTTTAAAGCTTCCAAGCGGTTTGGAGCTTATTTTGAAAAATGTTTTGTATGCACCCGATTTATCCCGAAACATTATTTCTGTATCCCGTTTGAAACAATGTGGTTTTAATTTTAATTTCATTAATGATGATATCCATGTTTCTTTAGATAATGTGTTCTATTTCAAGGCTTCGCCTGTGAATGGTATTTATGAATTGTTTCATGATGACACATCATATAATAGCTCAATTTACCATGCAAACACCAAGAAACTCAAAAGGGATTTGAGTGATTCCTACTTATGGCATTGTCGCCTTGGTCACATAAACAAGAATCGAATGCATACACTTCAACAGAATGGACTTTTGAAATCAAATGAACTAGACTCGTTTGATGTATGTGAATCTTGTTTACAAGGCAAAATGACTAAAGCACCTTTCAAAAGAACCAATGAAAGGGCTAAAGACTTATTGGGATTAATACATTCGGATGTATGTGGACCCTTTAAGCCCATGACTTTGAAAGGTGAAAGATACTTCGTCACTTTCATTGATGACTTTAGTCGTTTCGGATATGTCTACTTGTTAAGACATAAGGACGAAACTTTTGAAGCATTCAAAGAATATCAAAACGAAGTACAAAATTAACTCAATAAGACAATCAAGGTACTTCTTACCGATAGAGGAGGTGAATACCTAAGCGATGCTTTCCAAGATCATCTTAAAAGTTATGGGATTATCTCGCAACTCACTCCTCCTTGAACGCCCCAACTTAATGGAGTTTCCAAAAGGAGTAATCGAACCCTAATGGATATGGTTCGATCTATGATGGCGAGAAGCTCGTTACCTCTATCATTTTGGGGTTATTGTCTATGCTCCACGGCTCGTATTCTAAATATGGCCCCAACCAAGAAAGTGGAACGAACACCTCATGAGATGTGGTTTGGAAAACCTCCATCTCTATCATACTTAAATGTATAGGGATGTGAAGCTTATCCTAAGCGTTACATCCCTAATAAGTTGAATGCTCGATCCACGAAGTGTATCTTCATAGGATATCCCAAGGATGATTTGAGATATTATTTCTATGATCCATCCGAGCAAAATGTATTTGTTGCTCGGAAGGCAGAATTCCTTGAAACTAAGTTCCTAATGGAAGGAAATAGTGAAAAGAATATAGAGCTTGAAGAGGTTCAAGATCAAGTAGATGATACAAAATTTGTTGACGCTAGCACTCAACATGAAAATGTTGAGCATGATCACACAGGTGATCAAAGTATACAAAGTGTTTGTAGAACTGGTAGGATTAGCAATCCTCCTGAGAGATATGGGTTTCTCATAGATGGTTGCTATACGGTTGATTTGGATTAACCAACCAACTACCAAGATGCTTTATCACGGATTGATAAAGATAAATGGTAAGAAGCCACGAACGTTGAGATGCAATCCATGTATGACAACCAAGTCTGGGAATTGGTTTTACAACCTACTAACTCCAGGTTAGTTGATTATAAATGGCTTTTCAAAAGGAAAACCGACATGCATGGAAACTTGGATACATACAAAGCTAGACTTGTTGCAAAAGGTTTCACTCAAACTCAAGTGGTTGATTATGATGAAACTTTTTCGCCAGTGGCAATGCTAAAGTCTATCAGGATATTATTTTCCATTTCTGCTCACTATGATTATGAAATATGGCAAATGGATGTCAAAACCGCTTTCCTAAATGGATATCTTGAGGAAGATGTCTATATGGTTCAGCCTGAAGGTTTTGTTGATCCAAAACATCCTAACAAAGTATGCAATTTAAAGAAATCAATCTACGGATTAAAACAAGCATCTAGAATGTGGAATCATCATTTTAATGAGGAGGCCAAGAAATTTGGCTTCATTAAAAATGGTGATGAAGCTTGTGTATACAAGAAGGCTAGTGGGAGCACTGTCATGTTAATAGTGCTCTATGTGGATGATATATTATTATTTGTAAATGATATTCCCATGATGCAAGGTGTTAAAACATGGCTAAAAAGCTGCTTCTCCATTAAGGATCTTGGAGAAGCACAATACATATTGGGGATTGGGATCTACAGGGATAGATCCAAAAGGTTTATAGGTTTGAATCAAAGTGCATACATTGAAAAGGTCTTAAAAAGGTTCAAGATGGAGAACTTTAAGAAAGGTTTGGTACCTATTCAAAGAGGAACACTTCTTACTTCATCTCAGTGCCCCACCACGAAAGATGAACAAGAGAGAATGAAGAAAATCCCATATGCATCTGCTATTGGGTCAATCATGTATGCAATGATATGCACTAGACCGGATGTGTCATGCGCTCTCAGCTTGACAAGTAGATACCAGAATAACCCAGGAAACAGTCATTGGATTGCTGTTAAAAGTATATTGAAATACCTTAGAAGGACTAAGGATATGTTTCTAATATACGGGTCTGGTGAGAAGGAACTTGCTGTAAAAGGTTACGTGAACGCGAGTTTCCAAACTGACCGAGATGATTCTCGATCACAGTCCGGTTATGTCTTCATGTTAAATGGAGGTGCAGTCTCTTGGAAGAGTTCAAAACAGGATGTTGTTGCATTATCCACTACAGAGTTAGAGTACATTTCCGCCTCATTGGCAGCTCAGGAAACTGCATGGATGAAGAAATTCATCAATGACTTAAGAGTAGTCCCTTCCATTCAGGACCCTCTTGAGATCTTTTGTGACAACGAAGGTGCGATTGCTCAAATCAAGGAACCTCGTGCTCACCAAAAGACTCGTCACATTGAGCGAAGATTCAACTACATAAGGGATGAAGTTGAAAAGGGAAAGATATGTATTCGCAAAGTTCACACAGATCTTAATATAGCGGATCCACTCACGAAGCTCTTACATGGAGCAAAACATGAAGGACATGTTTGTGGATTAGGGCTTTGATATTCTAGTGATTGGTTATGATCTGTTTTAAGTATTGTAATGGAACGATGTTATTCAAACTCATTAATATAATTATGGTGTTAATTTATTTTGAGTTATGTTCCTATTTTGCATATTTTACCCATGAATAAGCCATTATTCTAAATTCCGTAGTCGATCACATTTGTGGGAAAAAGTGTGAGGTTTAGACTATTATGAACTTGGATTGGTATACATTCGCAGGTTGAATGTGGGGCAAGGTTGCTACCAAGGTTCATAGATATTTGTGGGATACAAATATTGGAAGACCCGCTCTCAAGACTTACTGTATGGAGCCTTTGTGGTTGATCACATGTAATCTTGAGTAAAGGTGAATATCATTGTATCCTATGACCTAAGATACATATTGGGTTCGGATATTCACCAAGTATCGTGCCTTGATTCTTTATTTGCTATTCTGAAATATGGTAGTTACAAGAAAGAGCTCAGGTATAATACAAAGTGTAGTGACCCAAACTTTTCCATGTTTATATCTATATTAAATGAAATTTTTATTTACATGATTAAGTGTTTCCAACATGTTAAGCAATCAAACTTGTTAAGACTTGATTAATTGAAATAGGTTTCATAGAGACAATTGACCACCCAAGTTGACTGGTGATTCACGAACGTTAAAACTTGTAAAAACTATACGATAACATATATATGGTTATATATATAGTTAACATGATTTTATTATAAGTATGTATCTTATTAGGTATTTTAACAATGAGTTATTTACATAAAAATGAGACTATTAATTTAAGAAACTCGAAAACGATATATATAACGATTATCGTTATAACAACGTCTTACTAGGAACATATGAATCATATTAAGATATTGATACACTTGGTTAATTATGTTAAATGATAAGTAAATATATTATTAAGTGTATTAACAATGAAATACATATGTAAAAATAAGACTACTAACTTAATGATTTCGAAACGAGACATATATGTAACGATTATCGTTGTAACGACATTTAACTGTATATATTTCATACTAAGATATATTATATATCATAATATCATGATAATATAACAATTTAACATCTCATTTGTTATAATAAACAATGGGTTAACAACATTCAATAAGATCGTTAACCTAAAGGTTTCAAAACAACATTTACATGTAACGACTAACGATGACTTAACGACTCAGTTAAAATGTATATACATGTAGTGTTTTAATATGTATTCATACACTTTTGAAAGACTTCAAGACACTTATCAAAATACTTCTACTTTAAAAAAATGCTTACAATTACATCCTCGTGCAGTTTCATCAACAATTCTACTCGTATGCACCCGTATTCATACTTGTACAATACACAGCTTTTAGATGTATGTACTATTGGAATATACACTCCAATGATCAGCTCTTAGCAGCCCATGTGAGTCACCTAACACATGTGGGAACCATCATTTGGCAACTAGTATGAAATATGTGACGACCCAGAATTTTCTGACCAAATTTAAACTTAATCTTTATATGTTTCGGACATGGTTTAGTCTCAAAAACTTTGAACTGATTCATCTATTCATTTAACCTTCGACTGCTCTCGATGATTCACGAACCATTATTTGTAAATAGATAAATATATATAAATAAGTAAATATAAATAATTATGCATAAGAATAATTAATAAACTATTATATACAATATACAATTTGTTATAAATAAATATGTAAATTAATATAAGATATATTAAAATTTATTATAAAAGTATATATAAAAAGTATGTTATATATATACAAGAAATTTTGAAGTTATTTAGCAAACGATCATTTGTCATTCAATTGATAGTAAACGAATTAAAAAGAAACATATATTATTTTAAAATAAACGGTGATACAAAAATGAGTTCTATAAATTTTAGGCTTACCAAAATTATATTTAGGACCTAGTTATTAAATTTCTATACTCTTTATTTTTCACCCATAAATGAGAGGGACAGTTGATGTTATTTTTATTTAATGAGTTAATGATAGAATTTTATACCATAATGACCAAAATAAATAAATATAGTTAATTTAAGAATATGAGATTTTTCTGAAGACTTTTTTTATCTGCCACTAATTTAACAACGGACCACGATCTAACACCCCGTGAAAACTGGCGGTACAATAGGACATAAGAGTGGCTGCTATGAGTTTTTCACTTGTATTTATATTATTATTATTAATCCTTAAGAATTATATATATATATACATAATTAAACACACTGAGAGGGATATGTAACAAATCCATTTCTTTTTTTTACAATTTGCTCGATAAGCAATCAATTTAACAACCATTTCTGCTATTAAGCACTGTACTAAATTGGTTCATGAATGGTCACTGTCTTTGTTCTTAATTCTTAATATAATTATCTGGGAGTGAATAATTACTAGTTTTAAAAATCTACCTATTCTTATTTATCGTTTAAGCAATTAATTATTCTTTTTATTTTATTCATTGTTCTAATAATAGAGTTTCCTTCTATTGTTAGACATGTGTATATACAGTTAAAATAGATTATCATGTAGACATTTTTTTTATGGATGTCGTAGTCTTATTACTTTATTTATTAGTTTTTCATGTATAACTAATAATTAATTATTATTTTCTAAATGATTTTTAGTTGTTTGTTCTACTTTTCACCCCACCATTTATAATATATAGAATTATAGATATGCATATGCAGAGGAAATAATTTTAGATATCATTCTCCACTATCTACTAACTTTATTAGAACATATATATTCTGTATATATGTATATCGATATACCTACATATATGAGAGACATCAACCAAAGCATAACACCCTTAAACATGTAAACCATCATTCTCCTTCCTCCTCAAATCAACCGCCACCCACACCATATAACCATCATCAATTGAAAACGTACATAGTTATGTCCAACACAAAACTCGACATCGTAGAAGTTTAGTCCATTAGTCCGACTCACAAGCATCATGGACTAACCCGTCCACTGTTGTAAAAACCAAACCCATGTTAAATTTTCCTTCACGTACGCTGTTGTTTCCCTGGTTCCATTTCGATCAAAACCACAAAACCACCAACACTTTCACGATCGTCACCACCATAATCACGTTTATATTTCCGGTTACAAGTAATCGAATCAACCATGAAACCCATTAACTACGATGTTGAATACTTAAGTTTTTCTGTGTCAAAACACCACCTTTGGAGACTACAACCGAGAACAACCATCAGTCAAACCATCCGCCACCTCCACTCTAAATAGCCACCACCACTGTAAGGTACTGCTACTGCAGCTACGCATATATGTATCTGTTTTAAATCGTGACCCAACACAGCTCACACCGCTGCTACTCGTTTATTTTAACTACTATTTTCTTCTATTATTCGAACAACAAAACCACCATTATTAATCTACATGTTACATATGTTTCCATTCAAAGAAAACCCAACAAACCATCATGTTAACTACTGCTATTGTTATCACATTCAACCACCACCACCACAGAACCTGTTGAAATTTTATGGTTATTCGAAACCTTCGATGGACTGCTGCTGCTATACGAGTGTTTATGAAAAACAAGATAAATCGTAACCCTTGATTACTATTATTGATTTTATCGAAACTACTGTTCATATTTTAAACCGAAGACCCACTTGATTATTTGGTAGGGTTGCTGTGTTGAATTCCTTAATATAAATACTAGCAAACTGTCAAATTTTTAATGACAATGGTCACAGGCATAAGCTAGTATATTGGGCTTTAAATGCAGGGGATGTTGGGCCATTTAGTTTTAGATTTTAATTTAGGAAGAAAAGAAAGCAGATTCGTATATAGTAAATAGATAATTTATTGGATTAAAACAGAATGTAATGAGTGGAGCAGTGGTTGGGTTCGTGTTTGAAAAGCAAGAGTTCCTTGGTTCGAGCCTGGACTGTGACAAATTTTTTTTACAAAAGCTGATTTTGAGAGGTAGTTTTATAGTTATTATTATTATCATTATTATTATTATTATTAACATGATTATTAATATTATTATTATTATAAAGATTATTAATATTATTATTATTATTACCATTATTATTAAAATAATTATTATTAAAAGTATCATTTTTATTGTAACTATTATTGTTATTATTATTATTATTATTATTATTATTATTTTATTTTTTTTAATTTTTTTTTGCAAATATATATATATATATATATATATATTTTTTTTCTAAAAAAAAAAATACATTTACAAATATAATACATAATACTATATGTTATCATTAAAATGATATTAGTTAAACTATATATAAATTATATTAATTAATATATATATGTATATTTTATCAAATAAACCTTAAAATGAATTCTTATTATTAATGAGGGATAAATATTATAATTACAAATAAATTATTAAACTACCTTAAATGTATATTAATAAAAGAATCAATGAAGCATATAAATCATATCACTCATAATATAAAAATTGTTCGATTACCATTATATGTTTTAATATATACAAATGATATAGGTTCGTGAATTCGAGGCCAACCCTATACTTTTTCAATATCGTAATATGTATTTTTACTACAAAATACAATAAGGTGAGTTTCATTTGCTCCCTTTTTAATTGCTTTTGCAATATATATTT
The DNA here is from genome assembly GCF_046630445.1 of Rutidosis leptorrhynchoides. NCBI lineage: Eukaryota > Viridiplantae > Streptophyta > Magnoliopsida > Asterales > Asteraceae > Rutidosis > Rutidosis leptorrhynchoides. Next base: position 235,707,444 of record NC_092339.1, read on the forward strand.
TTGGGCTGAGAATACATGCGCTGCTTTTATAAATGTTTACAAAATAGACACAAGTACTTAAAAATATATTCTACGTTGAGTTGTACTACTGGCATATTTCCCTGTAGCTTGGTAACTACTATTTACATGGGTATTGTAAACGCGAATCCTGTTGATAGATCTATCGGGCCTGACAACCCCAACCGGACTGGACGACCAGTATTCAACGGTTGCACAGTACTTCATTTTGGTGACTACACTCGGTACGGTGTAGTGAGATTTCATAATAAATGGAATATGCGACGTTGATTAAATGTTAAGTATGGTTACCAAGTGCTCAACCACTTAGAATGCTTTACATACACTTGCGAGTGTATTATGTTTATGATTATGAAATCTTGTGGTCTATTAACATTTTGAAATGATTGTTATGATAAACCTATGAACTCACCAACCTTTTGGTTGACACTTTAAAGCATGTTTATTCTCAGGTACGAATTAAGTCTTCCGCTGTGCATTTGTTCAATATAAGGACATTACTTGGAGCCGATCATCGTAATGGGACCAAATGTTGATGACTTCATCCAGGTAGATTAGGACGGGTCCTTTCAGTTGGTATCAGAGCAGTGTTCGTAGCGAACCAGGTCTTGCATTAGTGTGTTTAACTAGTAGTTGTTAGGATGCATTAATGAGTCTGGACTTTGACCGTGTCTACATGTCAAAAGTTTTTCTTATCATTTCTAGTCGGAAATCATCTGCTTATCATCCTTAGGAAATTACCTGCTTATCATTCCTAAGTCTAGACAAGACTTCCTGCACTTGTTTGATAGATAGTGTATAGATAAATTCATATCTTAGCGTATCTGCTGAAATGTCCCGTTCTTATTGATTAAAAACGTTCCATATTAATTGATTTCGTTGCGAGGTTTTGACCTCTATATGAGACGTTTTTCAAAGACTGCATTCATTTTAAAACAAACCATAACCTTTATTTCATCAATAAAGGTTTAAAAAGCTTTACGTAGATTATCAAATAATGATAATCTAAAATATCCTGTTTACACACGATCATTACATAATGGTTTACAATACAAATATGTTACAACAAAATAAGTTTCTTGAATGCAGTTTTTACACAATATCATACAAGCATGGACTCCAAATCTCGTCCTTATTTAAGTATACGATAGCGGAAGCTCTTAATAATCACCTGAGAATAAACATGCTTAAAACGTCAACAAAAATGTTGGTGAGTTATAGGTTTAACCTATATATATCAAATCATAATAATAGACCACAAGATTTCATATTTCAATTCACATCCCATACATAGAGATAAAAAATCATTCATATGGTGAACACCTGGTAACCGACATTAACAAGATGCATATATAAGAATATCCTCATCATTCTGGGACACCCTTCGGATATGATATAAATTTCGAAGTACTAAAGCATCCGGTACTTTGGATGGGGTTTGTTAGGCCCAATAGATCTATCTTTAGAGTTCGCGTCAATTAGGGTGTCTGTTCCCTAATTCTTAGATTACCAGACTATATAAAAAGGGGCATATTCGATTTCGATAATTCAACCATAGAATGTAGTTTCACGTACTTGTGTCTATTTTGTAAATCATTTATAAAACCTGCATGTATTCTCATCCCAAAAATATTAGATTTTAAAAGTGGGACTATAACTCACTTTCACAGATTTTTACTTCGTTGGGAAGTAAGACTTGGCCACTGGTTGATTCACGAACCTATAACAATATATACATATATATCAAAGTATGTTCAAAATATATTTACAACACTTTTAATATATTTTGATGTTTTAAGTTTATTAAGTCAGATGTCCTCGTTAGTAACCTACAACTAGTTGTCCACAGTTAGATGTACAGAAATAAATCGATAAATATTATCTTGAATCAATCCACGACCCAGTGTATACGTATCTTAGTATTGATCACAACTCAAACTATATATATTTTGGAATCAACCTCAACCCTGTATAGCTAACTCCAACATTCACATATAGAGTGTCTATGGTTGTTCCGAAATATATATAGATGTGTCGACATGATAGGTCGAAACATTGTATACGTGTCTCTGGTATCTCAAGATTACATAATATACAATACAAGTTGATTAAGTTATGGTTGGAATAGATTTGTTACCAATTTTTATGTAGCTAAAATGAGAAAAATTATCCAATCTTGTTTTACCCATAACTTCTTCATTTTAAATCCGTGTTGAGTGAATGAAATTGCTATGGTTTCATATTGAACTCTATTTTATGAATCTAAACAGAAAAGGTATAGGTTTATAGTCGGAAAAATAAGTTACAAGTCGTTTTTGTAAAGGTAGTCATTTCAGCCGAAAGAACGACGTCTAGATGACCATTTTAGAAAACATACTTCCACTTTGAGTTTAACCATAATTTTTGGATATAGTTTCATGTTCATAATAAAAATCATTTTCTCAGAATAACAACTTTTAAATCAAAGTTTATCATAGTTTTTAATTAACTAACCCAAAACAGCCCGCGGTGTTACTACGACGGCGTAAATCCGGTTTTACGGTGTTTTTCGTGTTTCCAGGTTTTAAATCATTAAGTTAGCATATCATATAGATATAGAACATGTGTTTAGTTGATTTTAAAAGTCAAGTTAGAAGGATTAACTTTTGTTTGCGAACAAGTTTAGAATTAACTAAACTATGTTCTAGTGATTACAAGTTTAAACCTTCGAATAAGATAGCTTTATATGTATGAATCGAATGATGTTATGAACATCATTACTACCTTAAGTTCCTTGGATAAACCTACTGGAAAATAGAAAAAATGGATCTAGCTTCAACGGATTCTTGGATGGCTCGAAGTTCTTGAAGCAGAATCATGATACGAAAACAAGTTCAAGTAAGATCATCACTTGAAATAAGATTGTTATAGTTATAGAAATTGAACCAAAGTTTGAATATGATTATTACCTTGTATTAGAATGATAACCTACTGTAAGAAACAAAGATTTCTTGAGGTTGGATGATCACCTTACAAGATTGGAAGTGAGCTAGCAAACTTGAAAGTATTCTTGATTTTATGTAACTAGAACTTGTAGAATTTATGAAGAACACTTAGAACTTGAAGATAGAACTTGAGAGAGATCAATTAGATAAAGAAAATTGAAGAATGAAAGTGTTTGTAGGTGTTTTTGGTCGTTGGTGTATGGATTAGATATAAAGGATATGTAATTTTGTTTTCATGTAAATAAGTCATGAATGATTACTCATATTTTTGTAATTTTATGAGATATTTCATGCTAGTTGCCAAATGATGGTTCCCACATGTGTTAGGTGACTCACATGGGCTGCTAAGAGCTGATCATTGGAGTGTATATACCAATAGTACATACATCTAAAAGCTGTGTATTGTACGAGTACGAATACGGGTGCATACGAGTAGAATTGTTGATGAAACTGAACGAGGAAGTAATTGTAAGCATTTTTGTTAAGTAGAAGTATTTTGATAAGTGTATTGAAGTCTTTAAAAAGTATATAAATACATATTAAAACACTACATGTATATACATTTTAACTGAGTCGTTAAGTCATCGTTAGTCGTTACATGTAAGTGTTGTTTTGAAACATTTAGGTTAACGATCTTGTTAAATATTGTTAACCCAATGTTTATAATATCAAATAAGATTTTAAATTATTATATTATCATGATATTATCATGTATGAATATCTCTTAATATGATATATATACATTAAATGTCTTTACAACGATAATCGTTACATATATGTCTCGTTTAAAAATCATTAAGTTAGTAGTCTTGTTTTTACATATGTAGAGTTCATTGTTAATATACTTAATGATATGTTTACTTATCATAGTATCATGTTAACTATATATATATCCATATATATGTCATCATATAGTTTTTACAAGTTTTAACGTTCGTGAATCACCGGTCAACTTGGGTGGTCAATTGTCTATATGAAACATATTTCAATTAATCAAGTCTTAACAAGTTTGATTGCTTAACATGTTGGAAACACTTAATCATGTAAATATCAATCTCAATTAATATATATAAACATGGAAAAGTTCGGGTCACTACAGTACCTACCCGTTAAATAAATTTTGTCCCGAAATTTTAAGCTGTTGAAGGTGTTGACGAATCTTCTGGAAATAGATGCGGGTATTTCTTCTTCATCTGATCTTCACACTCCCAAGTGAACTCAGGTCCTCTACGAGCATTCCATCGAACTTTAACAATTGGTATCTTGTTTTGCGTAAGTCTTTTAACCTCACGATCCATTATTTTGACGGGTTCTTCGATGAATTGAAGTTTTTCGTTGATTTGGGTTTCATCTAATGGAATAGTGAGATCTTCTTTAGCAAAACATTTCTTCAAATTCGAGACGTGGAAAGTGTTATGTACAGCCGCGAGTTGTTGAGGTAACTCAAGTCGGTAAGCTACTGGTCCGACACGATCAATAATCTTGAATGGTCCAATATACCTTGGATTTAATTTCCCTCTTTTACCAAATCGAACAACGCCTTTCCAAGGTGCAACTTTAAGCATGACCATCTCTCCAATTTCAAATTCTATATCTTTTCTTTTAATGTCAGCGTAGCTCTTTTATCGACTTTGGGCGGTTTTCAACCGTTGTTGAATTTGGATGATCTTCTCGGTAGTTTCTTGTATAATCTCCGGACCCGTAATCTGTCTATCCCCTACTTCACTCCAACAAATTGGAGACCTGCACTTTCTACCATAAAGTGCTTCAAACGGCGCCATCTCAATGCTTGAATGGTAGCTGTTGTTGTAGGAAAATTCTGCTAACGGTAGATGTCGATCCCAACTGTTTCCGAAATCAATAACACATGCTCGTAGCATGTCTTCAAGCATTTGTATCGTCCTTTCGCTCTGCCCATCAGTTTGTGGATGATAGGCAGTACTCATGTCTAGACGAGTTCCTAATGCTTGCTGTAATGTCTGCCAGAATCTTGAAATAAATCTGCCATCCCTATCAGAGATAATAGAGATTGGTATTCCATGTCGGGAGACGACTTCCTTCAAATACAATCGTGCTAACTTCTCCATCTTATCATCTTCTCTTATTGGTAAGAAGTGTGCTGATTTGGTGAGACGATCAACTATTACCCAAATAGTATCAAAACCACTTGCAGTCCTTCGCAATTTAGTGATGAAATCCATGGTAATGTTTTCCCATTTCCATTCAGGGATTTCGGGTTGTTGAAGTAGACCTGATGGTTTCTGATGCTCAGCTTTGACCTTAGAACACGTCAAATATTCTCCTACGTATTTAGCAACATCGGCTTTCATACCCGGCCACCAAAAATGTTTCTTGAGATCCTTGTACATCTTCCCCGTTCCAGGATGTATTGAGTATCTGGTTTTATGAGCTTCTCTAAGTACCATTTCTCTCATATCTCCAAATTTTGGTACCCAAATCCTTTCAGCCCTATACCGGGTTCCGTCTTCTCGAATATTAAGATGCTTCTCCGATCCTTTGGGTATTTCATCCTTTAAATTTCACTCTTTTAAAACTCCTTGTTGCGCCTCCTTTATTTGAGTAGTAAGGTTATTATGAATCATTATATTCATAGATTTTACTCGAATGGGTTCTCTGTCCTTCCTGCTCAAGGCATCGGCTACCACATTTGCCTTCCCCGGGTGGTAACGAATCTCAAAGTCGTAATCATTCAACAATTCAATCCACCTACGCTACCTCATATTCAGTTGTTTCTGATTAAATATGTGTTGAAGACTTTTGTGGTCGGTATATATAATACTTTTGACCCGATATAAGTAGTGCCTCCAAGTCTTTAATGCAAAAACAACCGCGCCTAATTCCAAATCATGCGTCGTATAATTTTGTTCGTGAATCTTCAATTGTATAGACGCATAAGCAATCACCTTCGTTCGTTGCATTAATACACAACCGAGACCTTGCTTTGATGCGTCACAATAAATCACAAAATCATCATTCTCTTCAGGAAATGACAATATAGGTGCTGTAGTTAGCTTTTTCTTCAATAACTGAAACGCTTTCTCTTGTTCATCATTCCATTCAAATTTCTTCCCTTTATGCGTTAATGCAGTCAAGGGTTTTGCTATTTTGGAAAAGTCTTGGATGAACCTTCTGTAGTAACCAGCTAGTCCTAAAAATTGACGTTTGTGTTTCGGAGTTTTCGGGGTTTCTCACTTTTCAACAGTTTCTATCTTTGCCGGATCCACCTTAATACCTTTTTTGTTCACTATGTGACCGAGGAATTTAACTTCTTCCAACCAAAATGCACACTTTGAAAACTTAGCGTACAATTCTTCCTTCCTCAATACTTCTAACACCTTTCTCAAATGTTCACCGTGTTCTTGGTCATTCTTTGAGTAAATAAGTATGTCATCAATGAAAACAATGACAAACTTGTCAAGGTATGGTCCACACACTCGGTTCATAAGGTCCATGAACACAACTGGTGCATTAGTTAAACCAAACGGCATGACCATAAACTCGTAATGACCGTAATGTGTTCTGAAAGCAGTCTTTGGAATATCATCTTCTTTCACCCGCATTTGATGATACCCGGAACGTAAGTCAATCTTTGAATAAACAGACGAGCCTTGTAGTTGATCAAATAAGTCATCGATTCTCTGTAGTGGGTAGCGGTTCTTGATGGTAAGTTTGTTCAACTCTCGGTAGTCGACACATAACCTGAATGTACCATCTTTCTTCTTGACAAACAAAACAGGAGCTCCCCACGGTGATGTGCTTGGTCGAATGAAACCATGCTCTAAAAGTTCTTGTAATTGGCTTTGCAGTTCTTTCATCTCGCTGGGTGCGAGTCTGTAAGGAGCACGAGCTATTGGTGCAGCTCCTGGTACAAGATCTATTTGAAATTCAACGGATCGATGTGGGGGTAATCCCGGTAATTCTTTCGGAAATACATCGAGAAATTCTTTTGCAATGGGAACATCATTGATGCTCTTTTCTTCAGTTTGTACTTTCTCGACGTGTGCTAGAACAGCATAGCAACCTTTTCTTATTAGTTTTTGTGCCTTCAAATTACTAATAAGATGTAGCTTCGTGTTGCCCTTTTCTCCGTACACCATTAAGGGTTTTCCTTTTTCTCGTATAATGCGAATTGCATTTTTGTAACAAACGATCTCTGCTTTCACTTCTTTCAACCAGTCCATACCGATTATCACATCAAAACTCCCTAACTCTACTGGTATCAAATCAATCTTAAATGTTTCGCTAACCAGTTTAATTTCTCGATTCCGACATATATTATCTGCTGAAATTAATTTACCATTTGCTAATTCGAGTAAAAATTTACTATCCAAAGGCGTCAATGGACAACTTAATTTAGCACAAAAATCTCTACTCATATAGCTTCTATCCGCACCCGAATCAAATAAAACGTAAGCAGATTTATTGTCAATAATAAACATACCCGTAACAAGCTCCGGGTCTTCCTGTGCCTCTGCCGCATTAATATTGAAAACTCTTCCGCGGCTTTGTCCATTCGTGTTCTCCTGATTCGGGCAATTTCTAATAATGTGGCCCTGTTTTCCACATTTATAACAAACTACATTGGCATAACTTGCTCCGACACTACTTGCTCCGCCATTACTCGTTCCGACACCATTTGTTCCTTTCGTTCTATTAACCCCTGGTCCTTAGACCTCACACTTCGCCGCGCTATGACCATTTCTTTTACACTTGTTGCAAAATTTGGTGCAGAACCCCGAGTGATACTTTTCACACCTTTGGCATAGCTGCTTCTGATTGTTGTTGTTGTTGCGGTTATTATTGTTGTTGGGATGATTGTTGTAGTTGCTGTTGTTGTTGTTGTTGTTGTTGGGCCGTTTGTTGTAGTTGCGATTGATGTTGCGATTGTTGGGATAATTGTTGCGATTATTGTTGTAATTACTGTTGTTGTTGTATTGGTGATTCTTATCACCGTTTTCCTCCTACTTTCTTTTGACTTGCTTCACATTGGCCTCTTCAGCAGTCTGTTCTTTAATTCTTTCTTCAATCTGGTTCACTAGTTTGTGAGCCATTCTACACGCCTGTTGTATGGAGGCGGGCTCATGTGAACTTATATCTTCTTGGATTCTTTCCGGTAATCCTTTCACAAACGCGTCGATCTTCTCTTCCTCATCTTCGAACGCTCCCGGACACAATAGGCACAATTCTGTGAATCGTCTTTCGTACGTGGTAATATCAAATCCTTGGGTTCGTAACCCTCTAAGTTCTGTCTTGAGCTTATTGACCTCGGTTCTGGGACGGTACTTCTCGTTCATCAAGTGCTTGAATGCTGACCACGATAGTGCGTACGCATCGTCTTGTCCCACTTGCTCTAGATAGGTATTCCACCATGTTAATGCAGAACCTGTGAAGGTATGCGTAGCGTACTTCACTTTGTCCTCTTCAGTACACTTACTTATGGCAAACACCGATTCGACCTTCTCGGTCCACCGTTTCAATCCGATCGGTCCTTCGGTTCCATTAAATTCCAAAGGTTTGCAGGCAGTGAATTCTTTGTAGTTGCATCCTACACGATTTCCTGTACTGCTGGATCCAAGGTTATTGTTAGTATGTAGCGCAGCCTGTACTGCGGCTATGTTTGAAGTTAGAAAAGTACGAAATATTAAGAGTAGTCAGTGCATTTCCTTCAAAATAGTCAAATGGAACAAGTTAATCATACAGAATATTAAGAGTAGTTAATAGTATTTCGTAGCATAATATGAACTCATTTATAAAAGCTTTTTCTTCATATTAGCGTTATATAAGTTTAAATTCGGGTAGTACCTACCCGTTAAGTTCATACTTAGTAGCTAATATACAATTTAACTACTACAATTCTATATGAAAAACTGATTATAATAATATTTCGCGTTCAAACTTTTACACAATATTTTACAAACTTACAATACCGCTTATTTTACATATAGCATGAAATATAGCACACAATAAATTTGATACAAGATGGTTGTGAAGATAATTCAAGCTAGTACACAAGTCGTTCAGCAAAGGCAATAAAGACACGTAATTCATACGTCCAGAAACAAGTCATGCATTCTGGTTTTACTAGGATTACTTCCCATCCTTGGTCTTGTGGAACATAACCGTTATGGCCGTTGATAAGACAGCGTGTTGTAACGTCGTCAAAGGGACGAGGGTTACGTAATGTCTAACAGTCCCGTAACAATCTAAAAACATCATTTCTTACCCCAATTACCGACTCCGTCACTTGTGGGAACGTTTTGTTTAATAGTTGTAGCCCGATGTTCTTGTTCTCACTTTGGTGAGAAGCGAACATTACTAATCCGTAAGCATAACATGCTTCTTTATGTTGCATGTTAGCCACTTTTTCTAAATCACGAAGTCCAATATTCGGATATATTGAGTCAAAATAATTTCTTAACCCATTGCGTAAAATAGCATTTGGGTTCCCCGCAATAAATGCGTCAAAGTAAACACATCGTAACTTATGGATTTCCCAATGTGATATCCCCCATCTTTCGAACGAAAGCCTTTTATAAACCAAGGCATTCTTTGAACGTTCTTCGAATGTCTTACAAACTGATCTCGCCTTAAATAGTTGTGCCGAAGAATTCTGACAGACTCTAGACAAGATTTCATCAATCATGTCTCCGGGTAGGTCTCCTAAAATATTGAGTTGTCTATCCATTTTGTGTTTTTATACTGTAAAATAGACAAGAGTTAGATTCATAAAAAAAAATACTTATTAATACAAGCAATTTTTACATATATCATAAAGCATAAGCACACTATATCACATATATTACACCACACGAATACAACTATCTTATTCCGACTCGCTTGTTTCTTCTTCTTCGGTTTTGGTTCGTTTTGCCAAGTTTCTAGGGATATATGATGTTCCCCTAATACGAGCCGTCGTTATCCACATTGGTTTAGAAAAACCTGGTGGTTTAGAGGTTCCCGGGTCATTGTTACAACTTAAGGACTTCGGGGGTTGACGATACATATAAAGTTCATCGGGGTTGGAATTAGATTTCTCTATTTTTATGCCCTTTCCCTTATTATTTTCTTTTGCCTTTTTAAATTCAGTTGGGGTAATTTCTATAACATCATCGGAATTCTCGTCGGAATCCGATTCATCGGAGAATTGATAATCCTCCCAATATTTTGCTTCCTTGGCGGAAACACCATTGACCATAATTAACCTTGGTCGGTTGGTTGAGGATTCTCTTTTACTTAACCATTTTATTATCTCCCCCACCGGTTCTATTTCTTCTTCCGGTTCCGATTCTTCTTCCGGTTCAGATTCTTCTTCCGGTTTCGATTCTTCTTCCGGTTCCGACTCTTCTTCCGGTTCCTCTTCAGGAACTTGTGAATCAGTCCACGAATCATTCCAATTTACATTTGACTCTTCATTATTATTAGGTGAGTCAATGGGACTTGTTCTAGAGGTAGACATCTTTCACATAATATCAAACGCGTTAAGAGATTAATATATCACATAATATTCACATGTTAAAAATATATAGTTTCCAACAAAATTTGTTAAGCAATCATTTTTCAAGTAAACACGGTTGAAGTCCAGACTCACTAATGCATCCTAACAAACTCGATAAGACACACTAATGCAAAATTCTGGTTCTCTAAGACCAACGCTCGGATACCAACTGAAATGTCCCGTTCTTATTGATTAAAAACGTTCCATATTAATTGATTTCGTTGCGAGGTTTTGACCTCTATGGGACGTTTTTCAAAGACTGCATTCATTTTAAAACAAATCATAACCTTTATTTCATCAATAAAGGTTTAAAAAGCTTTACGTAGATTATCAAATAATGATAATCTAAAATATCCTGTTTACACACGACCATTACATAATGGTTTACAATACAAATATGTTACAACAAAATAAGTTTCTTGAATGCAGTTTTTACACAACATCATACAAGCATGGACTCCAAATCTTGTCCTTATTTAAGTATATGACAGCGGAGGCTCTTAATAATCACCTGAGAATAAACATGCTTAAAACGTCAACAAAAATGTTGGTGAGTTATAGGTTTAACCTATATATATCAAATCATAATAATAGACCACAAGATTTCATATTTCAATACACATCCCATACATAGAGATAAAAAATCATTCATATGGTGAACACCTGGTAACTGACATTAACAAGATGCATATATAAGAATATCCCCATCATTCCGGGACACCCTTCGGATATGATATAAATTTCGAAGTACTAAAGCATCCGGTACTTTGGATGGGGTTTGTTAGGCCCAATAGATCTATCTTTAGAGTTCGCGTCAATTAGGGTGTCTGTTCCCTAATTCTTAGATTACCAGACTATATAAAAAGGGGCATATTTGATTTCGATAATTCAACCATAGAATGTAGTTTCACGTACTTGTGTCTATTTTGTAAATCATTTGTAAAACCTGCATGTATTCTCATCCCAAAAATATTAGATTTTAAAAGTGGGACTATAACTCACTTTCACAGATTTTTACTTCGTCGGGAAGTAAGACTTGGCCACTGGTTGATTCACGAACCTATAACAATATATACATATATATCAAAGTATGTTCAAAATATATTTACAATACTTTTAATATATTTTGATGTTTTAAGTTTATTAAGTCAGCTGTCCTCGTTAGTAACCTACAACTAGTTGTCCACAGTTAGATGTACAGAAATAAATCGATAAATATTATCTTGAATCAATCCACGACCCAGTGTATATGTATCTCAGTATTGATCACAACTCAAACTATATATATTTTGGAATCAACCTCAACCCTGTATAGCTAACTCCAACATTCACATATAGAGTGTCTATGGTTGTTCAAGATTACATAATATACAATACAAGTTAATTAAATTATGGTTGGAATAGATTTGTTACCAATTTTCACGTAGCTAAAATGAGAAAAATTATCCAATCTTGTTTTACCCATAACTTCTTCATTTTAAATCCGTTTTGAGTGAATCAAATTGCTATGGTTTCATATTGAACTCTATTTTATGAATATAAACAGAAAAGTATAAGTTTATAGTCGGAAAAATAAGTTACAAGTCGTTTTTGTAAAGGTAGTCATTTCAGTCGAAAGAACGACGTCTAGATGACCATTTTAGAAAACATACTTCCACTTTGAGTTTAACCATAATTTTTGGATATAGTTTCATGTTCAGAATAAAAATTATTTTCTCAGAATAACAACTTTTAAATCAAAGTTTATCATAGTTTTTAATTAACTAACCCAAAACAGCCCGCGGTGTTACTACGACGGCGTAAATCCGGTTTCACGGTGTTTTTCGTGTTTCCAGGTTTTAAATCATTAAGTTAGCATATCATATAGATATAGAACATATGTTTAGTTGATTTTAAAATTCAAGTTAGAAGGATTAACTTTTGTTTGCGAACAAGTTTAGAATTAACTAAACTATGTTCTAGTGATTACAAGTTTAAACCTTCGAATAAGATAGCTTTATATGTATGAATCGAATGATGTTATGAACATCATTACTACCTTAAGTTCCTTGGATAAACCTACTGGAAAAGATAAAAAATGGATCTAGCTTCAACGGATCCTTGGATGGCTCGAAGTTCTTGAAGCAGAATCATGACTCGAAAACAAGTTCAAGTAAGATCATCACTTGAAATAAGATTGTTATAGTTATAGAAATTGAACCAAGGTTTGAATATGATTATTACCTTGTATTAGAATGATAACCTACTGTAAGAAACAAAGATTTCTTGAGGTTGGATGATCACCTTACAAGATTGGAAGTGAGCTAGCAAACTTGAAAGTATTCTTGATTTTATGTAACTAGAACTTGTAGAATTTATGAAGAACACTTAGAACTTGAAGATAGAACTTGAGAGAGATAAATTAGATGAAGAAAATTGAAGAATGAAAGTGTTTGTAGGTGTTTTTGGTCGTTGGTGTATGGATTAGATATAAAGGATATGTAATTTTGTTTTCATGTAAATAAGTCATGAATGATTACTCATATTTTTGTAATTTTATGAGATATTTCATGCTAGTTGCCAAATGATGGTTCCCACATGTGTTAGGTGACTCACATGGGCTGCTAAGAGCTGATCATTGGAGTGTATATACCAATAGTACATACATCTAAAAGCTGTGTATTGTACGAGTACGAATACGGGTGCATACGAGTAGAATTGTTGATGAAACTGAACGAGGATGTAATTGTAAGCATTTTTGTTAAGTAGAAGTATTTTGATAAGTGTATTGAAGTCTTTCAAAAGTATATAAATACATATTAAAACACTACATGTATATACATTTTAACTGAGTCGTTAAGTCATCGTTAGTCGTTACATGTAAGTGTTGTTTTGAAACCTTTAGGTTAACGATCTTGTTAAATGTTGTTAACCCAATGTTTATACTATCAAATGAGATTTTAAATTATTATATTATCATGATATTATCATGTATGAATATCTCTTAATATGATATATATACATTAAATGTCTTTACAACGATAATCGTTACATATATGTCTCGTTTAAAAATCATTAAGTTAGTAGTCTTGTTTTTACATATGTAGTTCATTGTTAATATACTTAATGATATGTTTACTTATCATAGTATCATTTTAACTATATATATATCCATATATATGTCATCATATAGTTTTTACAAGTTTTAACGTTCGTGAATCACCGGTCAACTTGGGTGGTCAATTGTCTATATGAAACATATTTCAATTAATCAAGTCTTAACAAGTTTGATTGCTTAACATGTTGGAAACATTTAATCATGTAAATATCAATCTCAATTAATATATATAAACATGGAAAAGTTCGGGTCACTACATCTGCTAATTCATATCTTAGCGTATCTATTACTGTAGACTTTATCTGACACGTTTCCTTAATTCTCTCCGTAATCTACAAAATCTTATGTACTATATACAGATAGTCTATGTAATTAGGATATCATCCAATATTCAGCCCTTAATTCATATCAAGAATCATTTCATAACTTTCTGCGATCGCGTAAGATGGCCTCTTCGAATAGACCAAGTTCCTCTAGCTCCGAAGACAGCGTGACTGGAACGCACCACCCGATCAACTACCGTGATTATTGGAGAAAATGGGGGTGGGTTCGTGACATACTCACCCTATGGAGAAGGGAAGAAGGTACTCCATATCATGAGCCGAATCTACCGCCTAATGTCGGAGTACTCGACCCGCTCACCGGCGAACCTGTTCGAAACACTGTTTATACTCTCTTTGCCAGAATTTTTCATCTAGAGGCTATCATTAACGGAACTAGAGAAGATATCCAACCTCCACCTAACACTGATAACCAGCCAGGATTAGTAGAAGAAGTCAACGAACTTCGTGCTCGAGTAGTAGCTTTGGAGAATATGGTGCAAAATTTACCAGCTTCAGCAGCATCACCAGCACCAACAGTACCACCATTATTAACAGCTGTACCATAAACAACACAAGCCTCAACATCTCATTCTGAACCTCGAGCATAATTTTCATTCTACGTATCGTTCTACACCGACTATCTTTGTTCTACATATCGTTCTATATCAATTACCTTTGTTCTACATGATGATTATGTAATCTCTAATGTTTTAGAGATTAGGTATTCTAGTTCTAACGGTAAATCAAATGAGTTTTATATCATATTAACTCATTAAATCCATGATTACATCTGAAGAAAATATATATGTATGTATATTTTCATAAAAATTGTAATTAAAAATTCTTTTGTACAAACTGTTAATGGTGAAAATATTTTAACGGGTAGGTAATACCCGAGGAATATTTAGATTTCAAATTAACAAGTTGCACTGTACATTCTTCTAACCTGATTCAACAGTCATTTACTATCCTACTTACATCCACAAAGATACGAATCCGTTCACCGCAGAATAACCATATTCATTCAATCTCATATTTGGATTTTGACTTATCATAATCCAACAAGTGGCATAATGAAGAAAACACTGGACAAAATAAAATTTATTAGAAACAAACAAATTAACTACGAGAAAAATATTGTTAAGAATCCACGCTAACTGTTCCTAGCTAATTGTTCCTAGCTAACTGATTACATTTTATTTATCGCAATTTATTTATCGCAATTTACATTCTCGCAATTTTATTTTTCATCATTTAATTTCTGTTATTTACTCTACGCACTTTATTTATCGTCATTTAATTTCTGTTATTTATTTTTAAGCACTTTAAATATCGGGACATGTATACAAGGTTTTGACATATCATATCGACGCATCTATATATATTATTTAGAATAACCATAGACACTCTATATGCAGTAATGCGGGAGTTAGCTATACAGGGTTGAGGTTGATTCTACAATAATATATATAGTTTGAGTTGTGATCGAGTCTGAGACGTATACGGGTCACGAAACGTATTAATTAATTCGAATATTATAAATTAAACTATATATGAATTATTGGACTGTTAACTGTGGACTATCGACTGTGGACTATCAAGATTGGACAATTAAAAATGAATTAAAATATTGATTATAACATATGAAACTAAACAATTCTTCAAGTTTGCCACTTGACTTATCTTAAACATCCTTTGTATCTTGGCGATCACAATCAGCGTTTAATCATCTAAAAACCTTCAATATTCTTGAACACCCTTGGTTTGATAACTGATGATCCAGATCCATTAACTTTGAAAATACTGACGAAGCACCATGTTGTAGATGGTCTTAATGGCTAAAAGTAATGATAAAAGAATAGTGTGTTGGAACGTTCGATAGAAAATTTGGTACTGAAAAACAGATTGAGCTAACCACGAAGGAGACCAAGGACAAATACAAGGACCAAACCCTATATTTAAAGAATCCAGGTAATTCTGGATCCGCCGAAATCTTTAGAGAATATCTTGCTCAGAAGTCATGTTAAAATCTTGCGGAAAATTTTTTCTTCATCAACCTTCGAACTTAGAAATTCCAAAATATCATCATAGATATCTTCGATATTTCTGAGGATATTTTCATAAATATTCTTATCCGAAATTATCTATGTCTTCGTGTTTTCTGTATTCCATTATATTGGAAACTTCTGTAAAAATCTAAGTATAAATTATGAATGAATTGTGGAGAAGTGTTGGGAATTGAAGCATGAGTTAGTATAATATAATGACGCTTGGCCAACGTGATTATATTACAGTAAGTCATGCTGAGTTTCTAATAGAACGTGATGATTCACAGATCATAACATCATTATATGTCATGTTACACGACTCATACATTCTACTTAATCTCCAAACATATCAAGAACATATATTTCTGATAGTTCTATTTTTTCTCTTGAATTCTGGAAATCCAACCAATCAAGATCGTGCTATTACAATCTCTCTCTTAGAACATCAGTCATGTTCATTCGAAACTTTATATTTACAAATTATGGATCATCATTCGATTGACTTAAAGTCGGAATAGAAAACAAAAGGGATGGAACTCTTAAATATAAAGGAAATAATGAGAGTGGATTTATAGTGAAATATCCGACAGGACAATCGAAGCAGATTGACGGCATTTAATCAAAGAAGATCCTAATTTCCTTAAATCTCGAAGAATCAGATTTTATAGATCTCAAAAATTTTATTTAAATCCCTTGAATTTCGGAAATTCAAACGTGACTATGTCAAAAGTAAGACGAATCTTAAATTCTTCATTTCACTCTTTTGTGACAACTTCACTTGTACACTTCACATAATCGAATCGTTTTATCTATATTACTCAACGATGATAAAACTCTATTTACCAACTCATATCCGTCATGAAAACATTTTTATTGTTAGCCATTACCATCCTAATCAAATTTCGGGACGAAATTTCTTTAACGGGTAGGTACTGTGACGACCCAAAAATTTCCGACCAAATTTAAACTTAATCTTTATATGTTTCGGACATGGTTTAGTCTCAACAACTTTGAACTGATTCATCTATTCATTTGACCTTCGACTGCTCTCGACGATTCATGAACCATTATTTGTAAATAGATAAATATATATAAATAAGTAAATATAAATAATTATGCATAAGAATAATTAATAAACTATTATATACAATATACAATTTGTTATAAATAAATATGTAAATTAATATAAGATATATTAAAATTTATTATAAAAGTATATATATAAAGTATGTTATATATATACAAGAAATTTCGAAGTTATTTAGCAAACGATCATTTGTCATTCAATTGATAGTAAACGAATTAAAAAGAAACTTATATTATTTTAAAATTAACGGTGATACAAAAATGAGTTCTATAAATTTTAGGCTTACCAAAATTATATTTAGGACCTAGTTATTAAATTTCTATACTCTTTATTTTTCACCCATAAATGAGAGGGACAGTTAATGTAATTTTTATTTAATGAGTTAATGATAGAATTTTATACCATAATGACCAAAATAAATAAATATAGTTAATTTAAGAATATGAGATTTTTCTGAAGACTTTTTTTATCCGCCACTAATTTAACAACGGACCACGATCTAACACCCGGTGAAAACTGGCGGTACAATAGGACATAAGAGTGGCTGCTATGAGTTTTTCACTTGTATTTATATTATTATTATTAATCCTTAAGAATTATATGTATATATACATAATTAAACACACTGAGAGGGATAGGTAACAAATCCATTTCTTTTTTTTACAATTTGCTCGACAAGCAATCAATTTAACAACCATTTCTACTATTAAGCACTGTACTAAATTGGTTCATGAATGGTCACTGTCTTTGTTCTTAATTCTTAATATAATTATCTGGTAGTGAATAATAACTAGTTTTAAATATCTAACTATTCTTAATTATCGTTTAAGCAATTAATTATTCTTTTTGTTTTATTCGTTGATCTAATAATAGAGTTTCCTTCTATTGTTAGACATGTGTATATACAGTTAAAATAGATTATCATGTAGACATTTTTTTTTATGGATGTCATAGTCTTATTACTTTATTTATTAGTTTTTCATGTATAACTAATAATTAATTATTATTTTCTAAATGATTTTTGGTTGTTTGTTCTACTTTTCACCCCACCATTTATAATATATAGAATTATAGATATGCATATGCAGAGGAAATAATTTTAGATATCATTCTCCACTATCTACTAACTTTATTAGAACATATATATTCTGTATATATGTATATCGATATACCTACATATATGAGAGACATCAACCAAAGCATAACACCCTTCAACATGTAAACCATCATTCTCCTTCCTCCTCAAATCAACCGCCACCCACACCATATAACCATCATCAATTGAAAACGTACATAGTTATGTCCAACACAAGAACTCGACATCGTAGCAGTTTAGTCCATTAGTCCGACTCACAAACATCACGGACTAACCCGTCCACTGTTGCAAAAACCAAACCTATGTTAAATTTTCCTTCACGTACGCTGTTGTTTCCCTGGTTCCATTTCGATCAACACCATAAAACCACCAACACTTTCACGATCGTCACCACCATAATCACGTTTATATTTCCGGTTACAAGTAATAGAATCAACCATGAAACCCATTAACTACGATGTTGAATACTTATGTTTTTCTGTGTCAAAACACCACCTTTGGAGACTACAACCGAGAACAACCATCGGTCAAACCATCCACCACCTCCACTCTAAATAGCCACCACCACTGTAAGGTACTGCTACTGCAGCTACGCATATATGTATCTGTTTTAAATCGTGACCCAACACAGCTCACACCGCTGCTACTCATTTATTTTAACTACTATTTTCTTCTATTATTCGAACAACAAAACCACCATTATTAATCTACATGTTACATCTGATTCCATTCAAAGAACACCCAACAAACCATCATGTTAACTACTGCTATTGTTATCACATTCAACCACCACCACCACAGAACCTGTTGAAATTTTATGGTTATTCGAAACCTTCGATGGACTGCTGCTGCTATACGAGTGTTTATGAAAAACAAGATAAATCGTAACCCTTGATTACTATTATTGATTTTATCGAAACTGCTGTTCATATTTTAAACCGAAGACCCACTTGATTATTTGGTAGGGTTGCTGTGTTGAATTCCTTAATATAAATACCAGCAAACTATCAAATTTTTAATGACAATGGTCACGGGCCTAAGCTAGTATATTGGGCTTTAAATGAAAGCGATGTTGGGCCATTTAGTTTTGGATTTTAATTTAGGAAAAAAAGAAAGCAGATTCGTATATAGTAAATAGATAATTTATCGGATTAAAACAGAATGTAATGAGTGGAGCAGTGGTTGGGTTCGTGTTTGAAAAGCAAGAGGTCCTTAGTTCGAGCGTGGACTGTGACAAATTTTTTTTACAAAAGCTGATTTTGAGAGGTAGTTTTATAGTTATTATTATTATCATTATTATTATTATTATTAACATGATTATTAATATTATTATTATTATAAAGATTATTAATATTATTATTATTATTACCTTTATTATTAAAATAATTATTATTAATAGTATCGTTTTTATTGTAACTATTATTGTTATTATTATTATTATTATTATTTTTTTGCAAAAATATATATATATATATATATATATATATATATATATATATATATATATTTCTAAAAAAAAATACATTTACAAATATAATACATAATACTATATGTTATCATTAAAATGATATTAGTTAAACTATATATAAATTATATTAATTAAT
Organism: Rutidosis leptorrhynchoides; assembly: GCF_046630445.1. NCBI lineage: Eukaryota > Viridiplantae > Streptophyta > Magnoliopsida > Asterales > Asteraceae > Rutidosis > Rutidosis leptorrhynchoides. Next base: position 235,727,217 of record NC_092339.1, read on the forward strand.
ATATATATATATATATATATATATATATATATATATATATATATATATATATATATATATATATATATATATATATATATATATATATATATATATATATATATATATATATATATATATATATATATATATATATATATATATATATATATATATATATATGTATATTTTATCAAATAAACCTTAAAATGAATTCTTATTATTAATGAGGGATAAATATTATAATTACAAATAAATTATTAAACTACCTTAAATGTATATTAATAAAAGAATCAATGAAGCGTATAAATCATATCACTCATAATATAAAAATTGTTCGATTACCATTATATGTTTTAATATATACAAATGATATAGGTTCGTGAATTCGAGGCCAACTCTATACTTGTTCAATATCGTAATATGTATTTTTACTACAAAATACAATAAGGTGAGTTTCATTTGCTCCCTTTTTAATTTCTTTTGCAATATATATTTTTGGGCTGAGAATACATGCGCTGCTTTTATAAATGTTTACAAAATAGACACAAGTACTTAAAAATATATTCTACGTTGAATTGTACTACTGGCATATTTTCCTGTAGCTTGGTAACTACTATTTACATGGGTATTGTAAACGCGAATCCTGTTGATAGATCTATCGGGCCTGATAACCCCAACCGAACTGGACGACCAGTATTCAACAGTTGCACAGTACTTCGTTTTGGTGACTACAATTGGTACGGTGTATTGAGATTTCATAATAAAGGGAATATGCGACGTTGATTAAATGTTAAGTATGGTTACCAAGTGCTCAACCACTTAGAATGCTTTACATACACTTGCGAGTGTATTATGTTTATGATTATGAAATCTTGTGGTCTATTAATATTTTGAAATGATTGTTATGATAAACCTATGAACTCACCAACCTTTTGGTTGACACTTTAAAGCATGTTTATTCTCAGGTACGAATTAAGTCTTCCGCTGTGCATTTGTTCAATATAAGGACATTACTTGGAGCTGATCATCGTAATGGGACCAAATGTTGACGACTTCGTCCAGGTGGATTAGGACGGGTCCTTTCAAAATATCTCATAAAATTACAAAAATATGAGTAATCATTCATGACTTATTTACATGAAAATAAAATTACATATCCTTTATATCTAATCAATACACCAACGACCAAAAACACCTACAAACACTTTCATTCTTCAATTTTGTTCATCTAATTGATCTCTCTCAAGTTCAATCTTCAAGTTCTAAGTGTTCTTCATAAATTCTACAAGTTCTAGTTTCATAAAATCAAGAATACTTCCAAGATTGCAAGTTTACTTCCAAGTTTTCTAAATCCATTCCAAGTAATCATCCAAGATCAAGAAACCTTTGTTACTTACAGTAGGTTATCTTTCTAATACAAGGTAATAATCATATTCAAACTTTAATTCAATTTCTATAACTATAACAATCTTATTTCGAGTGGAAATCTTACTTGAAATTGTTTTCGTGTCATGATTCTGCTTCAAGAACTTTCAAGCCATCCAAGGATCCTTTGAAGCTAGATCTATTTTTCTAATTTCCAGTAGGTTTATCCAAGGAACTTGAGGTAGTAATGATGTTCATAACATCATTGGATTCATACATATAAAGCTATCTTATTCGAAGGTTTAAACTTGTAATCACTAGAACATAGTTTAGTTAATTCTAAACTTATTCGTAAATAAAAGTTAATCCTTCTAACTGGACTTTTAAATTCAACTAAACACATGTTCTATATCTATAAGATATGCTAACTTAATGATTTAAAACCTGGAAACACGAAAAAACCGTAAAACCGGATTTACGCCGTCGTAGTAACACCGCGGGCTGTTTTGGGTTAGTTAATTAAAAACTATGATAAACTTTGATTTAAAAGTTGTTATTCTGGGAAAATGATTTTTATTATGAACATGAAACTATATCCAAAAATTATGGTTAAACTCAAAGTGTAAGTATGTTTTCTAAAATGGTCATCTAGACGTCGTTCTTTCGACTGAAATAACTACCTTTACAAAAATGACTTGTAACTTATTTTTCTGACTTTAAACCTATACTTTTTCTATTTAGATTCATAAAATAGAGTTCAATATGAAACCATAGCAATTTGATTCACTCAAAACGGATTTAAAATGAAGAAGTTATGGGTAAAACAAGATTGGATAATTTTTCTCAGTTTAGCTACGTGAAAATTGGTAACAAATCTATTCCAACCATAACTTAATCAACTTGTATTGTATATTATGTAATCTTGAGATACCATAGACACGTATACAATGTTTCGACCTATCATGTCGACATATCTATATATATTTCGGAACAACCATAGACACTCTATATGTGAATGTTGGAGTTAGGTATACAGGGTTGAGGTTGATTTCAAAATATATATAGTTTGAGTTGTGATCAATACTGAGATATGTATACACTGGGTCGTGGATTGATTCAAGATAATATATATCGATTTATTTCTGTACATCTAACTGTGGACAACTAGTTGTAGGTTACTAACGAGGACAACTGACTTAATACACTCAAATCTTTAAAACATAATAAAAATGGTTGTAATTATATTTTGATCATACTTTGATATATATGTACATATTTGTATAGGTTCGTGAATCAACCAGTGGCCAAGTCTTACTTCCCGACGAAGTAAAAATCTGTGAAAGTGAGTTATAGTTCAACTTTTAAAATCTAATATTTTTGGGATGAGAATACCTGCAGGTTTTATAAATGATTTACAAAATAGACACAAGTACGTGAAACTACATTCTATGGTTGAATTATCGAAATCGAATATGCCCCTTTTTATTAAGTCTGGTAATCTAAGAATTAGGGAACAGACACCCTAATTGAGACGAATCCTAAAGATAGATCTATTGGGCCTAACAAACCCCATCCAAAGTACCGGATGCTTTAGTACTTCGAAATTTATATCATATTCGAAGGGTGTCCCGGAATGATGGGGATATTCTTATATATGCATCTTGTTAATGTCGGTTACCAGGTGTTCACCATATGAATGATTTTTATCTCTATGTATGGGATGTGTATTGAAATATGAAATCTTGTGGTCTATTGTTACGATTTGATATATATAGGTTAAACCTATAACTCACCAACATTTTTGTTGACGTTTAAAGCATGTTTATTCTCAGGTGAATACTAAGAGCTTCCGCTGTTGCATACTAAAATAAGGACAATATTTGGAGTCCATGTTTGTATGATATTGTGTAAAAACTGCATTCAAGAAACTGATATCGATGTAACATATTTGTATTGTAAACCATTATGTAATGGTCGTGTGTAAACAGGATATTTTAGATTATCATTATTTGATAATCTACGTAAAGCTTTTTAAACCTTTATTTATAAAATAAAGGTTATGGTTTGTTTTCAAAATGAATGCAGTCTTTGAAAAACATCTCATATAGATGTCAAAACCTCGCAACGAAATCAATTAATATGGAACGTTTTTAATCAATAAGAACGGGACATTTCAGTTGGTATCCGAGTGTTGGTCTTAGAGAACCAGAAAATTTGTATTAGTGTGTCTTATCGAGTTTTTTAGGATGCATTAGTGAGTCTGGACTTCGACCGTGTTTTCTTTAAAAATGATTGCTTAACATTTTTGTTGGAAACTATATATTATTAACATGTATATATTATGTGATATATTAATCTCTTAACATGTTTGATATTGTGTGATAGATGTCTACCTCTAGCACAAATCCCATTGACTCACCTAATAATAACGAAGAGTCGAATATATATTGGACTGATTCACAAGTTCCCGAAGAAGAACCGGAAGAAGAATCAGAACCGGAAGAAGAATCAGAAACGGAAGAGGAGGAACTGGAGGAGGAAATAGAACCGGTGGGGAAAATAATAAAACGGTTAAGTAAAAGAAAATCCTCAACCAACCGACCAAGGTTAATTATGGTCAATGGGGTTTCCGCCAAGGAAGCAAAATATTGGGAGGATTACCAATTCTCCGATGAATCAGATTCCGACGAGAATTCCGATGATGTTATAGAAATGACCCCAACTGAATTTAAAAAGGCAAAAAAAAAATAATAAGGGAAAGGGCATAAAAATAGAGAAATCTAATTCCAACCCCGATGAACTTTATATGTATCATCAACCCCCGAAGCCCTTAAGTTGTAACAATGACCCGGGAACCTCTAAACCACCAGGTTTTTCTAAACCGTTGTGGAAAACGACAGCTCGTATTAGGGGAACATCATATATCCCTAGAAACTTGGCAAAACGAACCAAAACCGAAGAAGAAGAAACGAGCGAATCGGAATAAGATAGTTGTATTCGTGTGGTGTAATATATGTAATATAGTGTGCTTATGCTTTATGATATATGTAAAAATTGCTTGTATTAATAAGTATTATTTTTTTATGAATCTAACTCTTGTCTATTTTACAGTATAAAAACACAAAATGGATAGACAACCCAATATTTTAAGAGACCTACCCGGAGACATGATTGATGAAATCTTGTCTAGAGTCGGTCAGAATTCTTCGGCACAACTATTTACGGCGAAATCAGTTTGTAAGATGGGGGATATCACATTGGGAAACCCATAAGTTACGATGTGTTTACTTTGACGCATATATTGTGGGGAACCCAAGTGCTATTTTACGCAACGGGTTAAGAAATTATTTTGACTCAATATATCCGAATATAGGACTTCGTGATTTAGAAAAAGCAGCTAACATGCAATATAAAGAAGCATGTTATGCTTACGGGTTAGTAATGTTCGCTTCTCACCAAAGTGAGAACAAGAACATTGGGCAACAACTATTAAACAAAACGTTCCCACAAGTGACGGAGTCGGTAATTGGGGTAAGAAATGAGGTTTTTAGGTTATTACGAGACTGTTGGTCATTATGTAACCCTCGTCCCTTTGACGACGTTACAACACGCTGTCTTATCAACGGCCATAACGGTTATGTTCCACAAGACCAAGGATGGGAAGTAGTCCTAGTAAAACCATAATGCTTGACTTGTTTCTGGACGTATAAATTACGTGTCTTTATTGCCTTTGCTGAACGACTTGTGTACTAGCCAGAATTATCTTCACAACCATCTTGTATCAAATTTATTGTGTGCTATCTTTCATGCTATATGTAAAATAAGCGGTATTGTAAGTTTGTAAAATATTGTGTAAAAGTTTGAACGTGAAATATTATTATAATCAGTTTTTCATATAGAATTGTAGTAGTTGAATTGTATATTAGCTACTAAGTATGAACTTAACGGGTAGGTACTACCCGAATTTAAACTTATAAAACGCTAATATGAAGAAAAAGCTTTTATAAATGAGTTCATATTATGCTACGAAATACTATTAACTACTCTTAATATTCTATATGATTAACTTGTTCCATTTGACTATTTTGAAGGAAATGGCACCGACTACTCGACACACCGTGAATATGAATGAAGAGGAATTCCGTACTTTTCTAGCTTCAAACATAGCCGCAGTACAGGCTGCGCTACATACCAACAATAACCTTGGATCTAGCAGTACAGGAAATCGTGTAGGATGCACCTACAAAGAATTCACTGCCTGCAAACCTTTGGAATTTGATGGAACCGAAGGACCGATCGGATTGAAACGGTGGACCGAGAAGGTCGAATCGGTGTTTGACATAAGTAAGTGTACTGAAGAGGACAAAGTAAAGGACGCTACGCATACCTTCACAGGTTCTGCGTTAACATGGTGGAATACCTATCTAGAGCAAGTGGGACAAGACGATGCGTACGCACTACCGTGGTCAGCATTCAAGCACTTGATGAACGAGAAGTACCGTCCCAGAACCGAGGTCAATAAGCTCAAGATAGAACTTAGAGGGTTACGAACCCAAGGATTTGATATTACCACGTACAAAAGACGATTCACAGAATTGTGCCTATTGTGTCCGGGAGCGTTCGAAGACGAGGAAGAGAAGATCGACGCGTTTGTGAAAGGATTACCGGAAAGAATCCAAGAAGATATAAGTTCACACGAGCCCGCCTCCATACAACAGGCATGTAGAATGGCTCACAAACTAGTGAACCAGATTGAAGAAAGAATTAAAGAACAGATTGCTGAAGAGGCCAATGTAAAGCAAGTCAAAAGAAAATGGGAGGAAAACGGTGATAAGAATCACCAATACAACAACAACAGCAATTACAACAATAATCGCAACAATTATCCCAACAATCGCAACATCAATCGCAACTACAAAAAAAGGCCCAACAACAACAACAACAACTACAACAATCATCCCAACAACAATAATAACCGCAACAACAACAACAATCAGAAGCAGCTATGCCAAAGGTGTGAAAAGTATCACTCGGGGTTTTTCACCAAATTTTGCAACAAGTGTAAAAGAAATGTTCAAAGTGCAGTGAAGTGTGAGGTCTACGGACCAGGGGTTAATAGAACGAAAGGAACAAATGGTGTCGGAACGAGTAATGGCGGAGTAAGTAGTGTCGGAGCAAGTTATGCCAATGTAGTTTGTTATAAATGTGGAAAACCGGACCACATTATTAGAAATTTCCTGAAACAGGAGAACATGAATGGACAAGGCCGCGGAAGAGTTTTCAATATTAATGCGGCAGAGGCACAGCAAGACCCGGAGCTTGATACGGGTACGTTTCTTATTGACAATAAATCTGCTTACGTTTTATTTGATTCGGGTGCGGATAGAAGCTATATGAGTAGAGATTTTTGTGCTAAATTAAGTTATCCATTGACGCCTTTGGATAGTAAATTTTTACTCGAATTAGCAAATGGTAAGTTAATTTCAGCAGATAATATATGTCAGAATCGAGAAATTAAACTGGTTAGCGAAACATTTAAGATTGATTTGATAACAGTAGAGTTAGGGAGTTTTGATGTGATAATCGGTATGAACTGGTTGAAAGAAGTGAAAGCAGAGATCGTTTGTTACAAAAATGCAATTCGCATTATAAGAGAAAAAGGAAAACCCTTAATGGTGTACGGAGAAAAGGGCAACACGAAGCTACATCTTATTAGTAATTTGAAGGCACAAAAACTAATAAGAAAAGGTTGCTATGCTATTCTAGCACACGTCGACAAAGTACAAACTGAAGAAAAGAGCATCAATGATGTTCCCGTTGCAAAAGAATTTCCCGATGTATTTCCGAAAGAATTACCGGGATTACCCCCACATCGATCCGTAGAATATCGAATAGATCTTGTACCAGGAGCTGCACCAATAGCTCGTGCTCCTTACAGACTCGCACCCAGCGAGATGAAAGAATTGCAAAGCCAATTACAAGAACTTTTAGAGCGTGGTTTCATTCGACCAAGCTCATCACCGTAGGGAGCTCCTGTTTTGTTTGTCAAGAAGAAAGATGGTATATTCAGGTTGTGTATCGACTACCGAGAGTTGAACAAACTTACCATCAAGAACCGCTACCCACTACCGAGAATCGACGACTTATTTGATTAACTACAAGGCTCGTCTGTTTATTTAAAGATTGACTTACGTTCCGGGTATCATCAAATGCGGGTGAAAGAAGATGATATTCCAAAGACTGCTTTCAGAACACGTTACGGTCATTACCAGTTTATGGTCATGCCATTTGGTTTAACTAATGCATCAGCTGTGTTCATGGACCTTATGAACCGAGTGTGTGGACCATACCTTGACAAGTTTGTCATTGTTTTCATTGATGACATGCTTATTTACTCAAAGAATGACCAAGAACACGGTGAACATTTGAGAAAGGTGTTAAAAGTATTGAGGAAGGAAGAATTGTACGCTAAGTTTTCAAAGTGTGCATTTTGGTTGGAAGAAGATCAATTCCTCGGTCACATAGTGAACAAAGAAGGTATTAAGGTGGATCCGGCAAAGATAGAAACTGTTGAAAAGTGGGAAACCCCGAAAACTCCGAAACACATACGCCAGTTTTTAGGACTAGCTGGTTACTACAGAAGGTTCATCCAAGACTTTTCCAGAATAGCAAAACCCTTGACTGCATTAACGCATAAAGGGAATAAATTTGAACGGAATGATGAACAAGAGAAAGCGTTTCAGTTATTGAAGAAAAAGCTAACTACGGCACCTATATTGTCATTGCCTGAATGGAATGATGATTTTGTGATTTATTGTGACGCATCAAAGCAAGGTCTCGGTTGTGTATTAATGCAACGAACGAAGGTGATTGCTTATGCGTCTAGACAATTGAAGATTCATGAACAAAATTATACGACGCATGATTTCGAATTAGGCGTGGTTGTTTTTGCATTAAAGACTTGGAGGCACTACTTATATGGGGTCAAAAGTATTATATATACCGACCACAAAAGTCTTCAACACATATTTAATCAGAAACAACTGAATATGAGGCAGCGTAGGTGGATTGAATTGTTGAATGATTACGACTTTGAGATTCGTTACCACCCGGGGAAGGTAATTGTGGTAGCCGATGCCTTGAGCAGGAAGGACAGAGAACCCATTTGAGTAAAATCTATGAATATAATGATTCATAATAACCTTACTACTCAAATAAAGGAGGCGCAACAAGGAGTTTTAAAAGAGAGAAATTTAAAGGATGAAATACCCAAAGGATCGGAGAAGCATCTTAATATTTGGGAAGACGAAACCCGGTATAGGGCTGAAAGGATTTGGGTACCAAAATTTGGAGATATGAGAGAAATGGTACTTAGAGAAGCTCATAAAACCAGATACTCAATACATCCTGGAACGGGGAAGATGTACAAGGATCTCAAGAAATATTTTTGGTGGCCGGGTATGAAAGCCGATGTTGCTAAATACGTAGGAGAATGTTTGATGTGTTCCAAGGTCAAAGCTGAGCATCAAAAACCATCAGGTCTACTTCAACAACCCGAAATCCCGGAATGGAAATGGGAAAACATTACCATGGATTTCATCACTAAATTGCCAAGGACTGCAAGTGGTTTTGATACTATTTGGGTAATAGTTGATCGTCTCAACAAATCAGCACACTTCCTGCCAATAAGAGAAGATGACAAGATGGAGAAGTTAGCACGACTGTATTTGAAGGAAGTCATCTCCAGACATGGAATACCAATCTCTATTATCTCTGATAGGGATGGCAGATTTATTTCAAAATTCTGGCAGACATTACAGCAAGCATTAGGAACTCGTCTAGACATGAGTACTGCCTATCATCCACAAACTGATGGGCAGAGTGAAAGGACGATACAAACGCTTGAAGACATGCTACGAGCATGTGTTATTGATTTCGGAAACAGTTGGGATCGACATCTACCATTAGCAGAATTTTCCTACAACAACAGCTACCATTCAAGCATTGAGATGGCGCCGTTTGAAGCACTTTATGGTAGAAAGTGCAGGTCTCCAATTTGTTGGAGTGAAGTGGGGGATAGACAGATTACGGGTCCGGAGATAATATAAGAAACTACCGAGAAAATCATCCAAATTCAACAAAGATTGAAAACCGCCCAGAGTCGACAAAAGAGCTACGCGGACAGTAAAAGAAAAGATATAGAGTTTGAAATTGGAGAAATGGTCATGCTTAAGGTTTCACCTTGGAAAGGCGTTGTTCGATTTGGTAAACGGGGGAAACTAAATCCAAGGTACATTGGACCATTCAAGATTATAGATCGTGTCGGACCAGTAGCTTACCAACTGGAGCTACCTCAACAACTCGCGGCTGTACATAACACTTTCCACGTCTTAAATTTAAAGAAATGTTTTGCTAAAGAAGATCTCACTATTTCGTTGGACGAAATCCAAATCAATGAAAAACTTCAATTCATTGAAGAACCCGTCGAAATAATGGATCGTGAGGTTAACAGACTTAAACAAAACAAGATACCAATTGTTAAGGTTCGATGGAATGCTCGTAGAGGACCCGAGTTCACCTGGGAGCGTGAAGATCAGATGAAGAAGAAATACCCGCATTTATTTCCAGAAGATACGTCAACACCTCCAACTGCTTAAAATTTCGGGACGAAATTTATTTAACGGGTAGGTACTGTAGTGACGCGAACTTTTCCATGTTTATATATATATATATTAAATGAAATTGTTATTTACATGATTAAGTGTTTTCAACATGTTAAGCAATCAAACTTGTTAAGAATTTATTAATTGAAATAGGTTTCATAGAGACAATTGACCACCCAAGTTGACCGGTGATTCACGAACGTTAAAACTTGTAAAAACTATACGATGACATATATATGGTTATATATGAAATGTCCCGTTCTTATTGATTAAAAACGTTCCATATTAATTGATTTCGTTGCGAGGTTTTGACCTCTATATGAGACGTTTTTCAAAGACTGCATTCATTTTTAAAACAAACCATAACCTTTATTTCATAAATAAAGGTTTAAAAAAACTTTACGTAGATTATCAAATAATGATAATCTAAAATATCCTGTTTACACACGACCATTACATAATGGTTTACAATACAAATATGTTACATCGAAATCAGTTTCTTGAATGCAGTTTTTACACAATATCATACAAACATGGACTCCAAATCTTGTCCTTATTTTAGTATGCAACAGCGGAAGCTCTTAATATTCACCTGAGAATAAACATGCTTTAAACGTCGACAAAAATGTTGGTGAGTTATAGGTTTAACCTATATATATCAAATCGTAACAATAGACCACAAGATTTCATATTTCAATACACATCCCATACATAGAGATAAAAATCATTCATATGGTGAACACCTAGTAAACGACATTAACAAGATGCATATATAAGAATATCCCCATCATTCTGGGACACCCTTCGGATATGATATAAATTTCGAAGTACTAAAGCATTCGGTACTTTGGATGGGGTTTGTTAGGCCCAATAGATCTATCTTTAGGATTCGCGTCAATTAGGGTGTTTGTTCCCTAATTCTTAGATTACCAGACTTAATAAAAAGGGGCATATTCGATTTCGATATTTCAACCATAGAATGTAGTTTCACGTACTTGTGTCTATTTTGTAAATCATTTATAAAACCTGCATGTATTCTCATCCCAAAAATATTAGATTTTAAAAGTGGGACTATAACTCACTTTCACATATTTTTACTTCGTCGGGAAGTAAGACTTGGCCACTGGTTGATTCACGAACCTATAACAATATATACATATATATCAAAGTATGTTCAAAATATATTTACAACACTTTTAATATATTTTGATGTTTTAAGTTTATTAAGTCAGCTGTCCTCGTTAGTAACCTACAACTAGTTGTCCACAGTTAGATGTACAGAAATAAATCGATAAATATTATCTTGAATCAATCCACGACCCAGTGTATACGTATCTCAGTATTGATCACAACTCAAACTATATATATTTTGGAATCAACCTCAACCCTGTATAGCTAACTCCAACATTCACATATAGAGTGTCTATGGTTGTTCCGAAATATATATAGATGTGTCGACATGATAGGTCGAAACATTGTATACGTGTCTATGGTTTTCCTTTTTCTCGTATAATGCGAATTGCATTTTTGTAACAAACGATCTCCGCTTTCACTTCTTTCAACCAGTCCATACCGATTATCACATCAAAACTCCCTAACTCTACTGGTATCAAATCAATCTTAAATGTTTCGCTAACCAGTTTAATTTCTCGATTCCGACATATATTATTTGCTGAAATTAATTTACCATTTGCTAATTCGAGTAAAAATTTACTATCCAAAGGCGTCAATGGACAACTTAATTTAGCACAAAAATCTCTACTCATATAGCTTCTATCCGCACCCGAATCAAATAAAACGTAAGCAGATTTATTGTCAATAAGAAACGTACCCGTAACAAGCTCCAGGTCTTCCTGTGCCTCTGCCGCATTAATATTGAAAACTCTTCCACGGCCTTGTCCATTCGTGTTCTCCTGGTTCGGGCAATTTCTAATAATGTGGCCCAGTTTTCCACATTTTTAACAAACTACATTGGCATAACTTGCTCCGACACTACTTGCTCCGCCATTACTCGTTCCGACACCATTTGTTCCTTTCGTTCTATTAACCCCTGGTCCGTAGACCTCACACTTTGCCGTGCTATGACCATTTATTTTACACTTGTTGCAAAATTTGGTGCAGAACCCCGAGTGATTCTTTTCACACCTTTGGCATAGCTGCTTCTGATTGTTGTTGTTGTTGCGGTTATTATTGTTGTTGGGATGATTGTTGTAGTTGCTGTTGTTGTTGTTGTTGTTGGGCCGTTTGTTGTAGTTGCGATTGATTTTGCGATTGTTGGGATAATTGTTGCGATTATTGTTGTAATTGCTGTTGTTGTTGTATTGGTGATTCTTATCACCGTTTTCCTCCCACTTTCTTTTGACTTGCTTCACATTGGCCTCTTCAGCAGTCTGTTCTTTAATTCTTTCTTCAATTTGGTTCACGAGTTTGTGAGCCATTCTACATGCCTGTTGTATGGAGGCGGGCTCGTGTGAACTTATATCTTCTTGGATTCTTTCCGGTAATCCTTTCACAAATGCGTCGATCTTCTCTTCCTCATCTTCGAATGCTCCCGGACACAATAGGCACAATTCTGTGAATCGTCTTTCGTACGTGGTAATATCAAATCCTTGGGTTCGTAACCCTCTAAGTTCTGTCTTGAGCTTATTGACCTCGGTTCTGGGACGGTACTTCTCGTTCATCAAGTGCTTGAATGCTGACCACGGTAGTGCGTACGCATCGTCTTGTCCCACTTGCTCTAGATAGGTATTCCACCATGTTAACGCAGAACCTGTGAAGGTATGCGTAGCGTACTTTACTTTGTCCTCTTCAGTACACTTACTTATGGCAAACACCGATTCGACCTTCTCGGTCCACATTTCAATCCGATCGGTCCTTCGGTTCCATCAAATTCCAAAGGTTTGCAGGCAGTGAATTCTTTGTAGGTGCATCCTACACGATTTCCTGTACTGCTAGATCCAAGGTTATTGTTGGTATGTAGCGCAGCCTGTACTGCGGCTATGTTTGAAGCTAGAAAAGTACGGAATTCCTCTTCATTCATATTCACGGTGTGTCGAGTAGTCGGTGCCATTTCCTTCAAAATAGTTAAATGGAACAAGTTAATCATACAGAAAATTAAGAGTAGTTAATAGTATTTCGTAGCATAATATGAACTCATTTATAAAAGCTTTTTCTTCATATTAGCGTTTTATAAGTTTAAATTCGGGTAGTACCTACCCGTTAAGTTCATACTTAGTAGCTAATATACAATTCAACTACTACAATTCTATATGAAAAACTGATTATAATAATATTTCGCGTTCAAACTTTTATACAATATTTTACAAACTTACAATACCGCTTATTTTACATAAAGCATGAAATATAGCACACAATAACTTTGATACAAGATAGTTGTGAAGATAATTCTAGCTAGTACACAAGTCGTTCAGCAAAGGCAATAAAGACACGTAATTCATACGTCCAGAAACAAGTCATGCATTCTGGTTTTACTAGGACTACTTCCCATCCTTGGTCTTGTGCAACATAACCGTTATGGCCGTTGATAAGACAGCGTGTTGTAACGTCGTCAAAGGGACGAGGGTTACGTAATGTCCAACAGTCCCGTAATAATCTAAAAACCTCATTTCTTACCCCAATTACCGACTCCGTCACTTGTGGAAACGTTTTGTTTAATAGTTGTAGCCCGATGTTCTTGTTCTCACTTTGGTGAGAAGCGAACATTACTAATCCGTAAGCATAACATGCTTCTTTATGTTGCATGTTAGCCGCTTTTTCTAAATCACGAAGTCCAATATTCGGATATATTGAGTCAAAATAGTTTCTTAACCCGTTGCGTAAAATAGCATTTGGGTTCCCCGCAATATATGCGTCAAAGTAAACACATCGTAACTTATGGGTTTCCCAATGTGATATCCCCCATCTTTCAAACGAAAGTCTCTTATAAACCAAGACATTCTTGGAACGTTCTTCGAATGTCTTACAAACTGATCTCGCCTTAAATAGTTTGTGCCGAGGAATTCTGGCCGACTCTAGACAAGATTTCATCAATCATGTCTCCGGGTAGGTCTCTTAAAATATTGGGTTGTCTATCCATTTTGTGTTTTTAAACTGTAAAATAGACAAGAGTTAGATTCATAAAAAAATACTTATTAATACAAGCAATTTTTACATATATCATAAAGCATAAGAACATTATATTACATATATTACACCACACGAATACAACTATCTTATTCTGACTCGCTCGTTTCTTCTTCTTCGGTTTTGGTTCGTTTTGCCAAGTTTCTAGGGATATATGATGTTCCCCTAATACGAGCCGTCGTTGTCCACATTGGTTTAGAAAAACCTGGTGGTTTAGAGGTTCCCGGGTCATTGTTACAACTTAAGGACTTCGGGGGTTGACGATACATATAAAGTTCATCGGGGTTGGAATTAGATTTCTCTATTTTTATGCCCTTTCCCTTATTATTTTCTTTTGCCTTTTTAAATTCAGTTGGGGTAATTTCTATAACATCATCGGAATTCTCGTCGGAATCCGATTCATCGGAGAATTGGTAATCCTCCCAATATTTTGCTTCCTTGGCGGAAACACCATTGACCATAATTAACCTTAGTCGGTTGGTTGAGGATTTTCTTTTACTTAACCGTTTTATTATTTCCCCCACCGGTTCTATTTCTTCATCCGGTTCCGATTCTTCTTCCGGTTCCGATTCTTCTTCCGGTTCCGACTCTTCTTCCGGTTCCTCTTCGGGAACTTGTGAATCAGTCCACGAATCATTCCAATTTACATTTGACTCTTCATTATTATTAGGTGAGTCAATGGGACTTGTTCTAGAGGTAGACATCTATCACATAATATCAAACGCGTTAAGAGATTAATATATCACATAATATTCACATGTTAAAAATATATAGTTTCCAACAAAATTTGTTAAGCAATCATTTTTCAAGTAAACACGGTCGAAGTCCAGACTCACTAATGCATCCTAACAAACTTGATAAGACACACTAATGCAAAATTCTGGTTCTCTAAGACCAACGCTCGGATACCAACTGAAATGTCCCGTTCTTATTGATTAAAAACGTTCCATATTAATTGATTTCGTTGCGAGGTTTTGACCTCTATATGAGACGTTTTTCAAAGACTGCATTCATTTTTAAAACAAACCATAACCTTTATTTCATAAATAAAGGTTTAAAAAAACTTTACGTAGATTATCAAATAATGATAATCTAAAATATCCTGTTTACACACGACCATTACATAATGGTTTACAATACAAATATGTTACATCGAAATCAGTTTCTTGAATGCAGTTTTTACACAATATCATACAAACATGGACTCCAAATCTTGTCCTTATTTTAGTATGCAACAGCGGAAGCTCTTAATATTCACCTGAGAATAAACATGCTTTAAACGTCAACAAAAATGTTGGTGAGTTATAGGTTTAACCTATATATATCAAATCGTAACAATAGACCACAAGATTTCATATTTCAATACACATCCCATACATAGAGATAAAAATCATTCATATGGTGAACACCTGGTAACCGACATTAACAAGATGCATATATAAGAATATCCCCATCATTCCGGGACACCCTTCGGATATGATATAAATTTCGAAGTACTAAAGCATCCGGTACTTTGGATGGGGTTTGTTAGGCCCAATAGATCTATCTTTAGGATTCGCGTCAATTATGGTGTCTGTTCCCTAATTCTTAGATTACCAGACTTAATAAAAAGGGGCATATTCGATTTCGATATTTCAACCATAGAATGTAGTTTCACGTACTTGTGTCTATTTTGTAAATCATTTACAAAACCTGCATGTATTCTCATCCCAAAAATATTAGATTTTAAAAGTGGGACTATAACTCACTTTCACAGATTTTTACTTCGTCGGGAAGTAAGACTTGGCCACTGGTTGATTCACGAACCTATAACAATATATACATATATATCAAAGTATGTTCAAAATATATTTACAACCATTTTTATTATGTTTTAAAGATTTGAGTGTATTAAGTCAGCTGTCCTCGTTAGTAACCTACAACTAGTTGTCCACAGTTAGATGTACAGAAATAAATCGATATATATTATCTTGAATCAATCCACGGCCCAGTGTATACATATCTCAGTAATGATCACAACTCAAACTATATATATTTTGGAATCAACCTCAACCCTGTATAGCTAACTCCAACATTCACATATAGAGTGTCTATGGTTGTTCCGAAATATATATAGATGTGTCGACATGATAGGTCGAAACATTGTATACGTGTCTATGGTATCTCAACTATGATAACAGGTTTTTGGAAACACAAAAAACACCGTAAAACCGGATTTACGCCGTCGTAGTAACACCGCGGGCTGTTTTGGGTTAGTTAATTAAAAACTATGATAAACTTTGATCTAAAAGTTGTTATTCTGGGAAAATGATTTTTATTATGAACATGAAACTATATCCAAAAATTATGGTTAAACTCAAAGTGGAAGTATGTTTTCTAAAATGGTCATCTAGACGTCGTTCTTTCGACTGAAATGACTACCTTTACAAAAACGACTTGTAACTTATTTTTCCAACTTTAAACCTATACATTTTCTGTTTAGATTCATAAAATAGAGTTCAATATGAAACCATAGCAATTTGATTCACTCAAAACGGATTTAAAATGAAGAAGTTATGGGTAAAACAAGATTGTATAATTTTTCTCATTTTAGCTACGTGAAAATTGGTAACAAATCTATTCCAATCATAACTTAATCAACTTGTATTGTATATTATGTAATCTTGAGATACCATAGACACGTATACAATGTTTCGACCTATCATGTCGACACATCTATATATATTTCGGAACAACCATAGACACTCTATATGTGAATGTTGGAGTTAGCTATACAGGGTTGAGGTTGATTCCAAAATATATATAGTTTGAGTTGTGATCAATACTGAGATATGTATACACTGGGCCGTGGATTGATTCAAGATAATATATATCGATTTATTTCTGTACATCTAACTGTGGACAACTAGTTGTAGGTTACTAACGAGGACAGCTGACTTAATACACTCAAATCTTTAAAACATAATAAAAATGGTTGTAATTATATTTTGATCATACTTTGATATATATGTACATATTTGTATAGGTTCGTGAATCAACCAGTGGCCAAGTCTTACTTCCCGACGAAGTAAAAATCTGTGAAAGTGAGTTATAGTCCCACTTTTAAAATCTAATATTTTTGGGATGAGAATACATGCAGGTTTTATAAATGATTTACAAAATAGACACAAGTACGTGAAACTACATTCTATGGTTGAATTATCGAAATCGAATATGCCCCTTTTTATTAAGTCTGGTAATCTAAGAATTAGGGAACAGACACCCTAATTGACGCGAATCCTAAAGATAGATCTATTGGGCCTAACAAACCCCATCCAAAGTACCGGATGCTTTAGTACTTAAAAATTTATATCATATCCGAAGGGTGTCCCGGAATGATGGGGATATTCTTATATATATGCATCTTGTTAATGTCGGTTACCAGGTGTTCACCATATGAATGATTTTTATCTCTATGTATGGGATGTGTATTGAAATATGAAATATTGTGGTCTATTGTTACGATTTGATATATATATAGGTTAAACATATAACTCACTAACATTTTTGTTGACGTTTAAAGCATGTTTATTCTCAGTTGAATACTAAGAGCTTCCGCTGTTGCATACTAAAATAAGGACAAGATTTGGAGTCCATGTTTGTATGATATTGTGTAAAAACTGCATTCAAGAAACTGATTTCGATGTAACATATTTGTATTGTAAACCATTATGTAATGGTCGTGTGTAAACAGGATATTGAGAGTCGGATGTCTAAGGCCTGATAAAGTTAAATCTATAAGAGAGTGATCACTCTGTGTCTCTTGGATTTAACATGACATCTAGGATGAAAGGATATAATGAAAAGATTCACCTATTCATATTCGTGATGGGAACTCGAAAGGGATGATGTTATTGAATGGCACAAAGTCATAACATATTGGGGGTGATGGACGGTCGTTAGGTGGTATTCGTCTCTTGCATTAATTTCTTATGTTTCTCGTGCAAGTGGGAGATTGAAGGTATTTCGTATGCCCGAGAGACATATTAAATTAATGTGGCTAATATGTTATGATCCAAGTCGGGTCATACCCAATAACAAACTTACCGACACCTTATATGTATTTGATCTTAACGATTGGATCATTAAACAAATATGCGACACTTGAATTTTAGAAAATCGGGTTTCTAAAATATTATCACTTGAGATAAATTATTTGGATAATTTATATATAATTGTTTATAGGTTTAAATGATTATATTGTGTTATATTTTATAAAAGGTTTTATAAAATATATAAGTAATAAAACAATACATAAGTTTATAACAAGTTTATAAACTTTTTTAAACTTACAAGTATTATTATTAAACATCATGTGTGGCAGAATTTTGGACTCCAAGAAAGACCACACATGCTTGTTTTGTTACTTTTAATACTACACAACTCCTCATGAGCATGTCTAACACTTCCACCAAGTATTGACTCATTCTCCCAAGTGATACATGCATAAAACATCAAGTAAACTTGCAAACATTCTGCTCAATATTAGCAGCTGCTGGCTGTGAGTATTGAGAGGGAGAAAGAGGTTTCTCAAGTTTATTTTTCAAGCCTTTCAAGTGTTAATAAAATCCTAACCAAAGTACTGGGTGTTGGTGCATAGTTTGGGGTATAATCACTTGAGGTTTCATACTTTTGGAGCTTGTATTCATCATCATTCCTGGAACTATTTGCTGTCCAGATTTTTAGGTTCAAAGGATGTGGGATTGAAGCTTGGTTAACAAGGTTATTAAGGTTCTAAGGTCTAACCAATATAAGGGTAGTGTTGGTGAATCAAAAGCTTGAGTTTTACACTCTTGTTCATAATCTTCATCATCACTTATTAATCTCCTAACTTGGAGAAGGTATAATCTTCTTCTTTTACTTATATGTAAGCATAATTTCATAACTTGATAACTATATGGAATTTAACTTAATGGTTAAAAAAATAAACATGAACTTATATTCATGCTTCCGCTTTCTTTAAATCATAAAAATGGTTTTATGAACATGTAAATCTTAAGAACATGTTGCTTATAATGTTGTTAAATTCCATCATCTTGTTTTGCTTAAGCCTTTTAACCTCACGATTCATTATTTTGACGGGTTCTTCGATGAATTGAAGTTTTTCATTGATTTGGATTTCGTCTAGCGGAATAGTGAGATCTTCTTTAGCAAAACATTTCTTCAAATTCGAGTCGTGGAAAGTGTTATGTACACCCGCGAGTTATTGAGGTAACTCAAGTCGATAAGCTACTGGTCCGACACGATCTATAATCTTTAATGGTCCAATGTACCTTGGATTTAGTTTCCCCCATTTACCAAATCGAACAATGCCTTTAAAAGGTGAAACCTTAAGCATGACCATCTCTCCAACTTCAAATTCTATGTCTTTTCTTTTAATGTCCGCGTAACTCTTTTGTCGACTTTGGGCGGTTTTCAACCGTTGTTGAATTTGAATGATCTTCTCGGTAGTTTCTTGAATTATCTCCGGACCCGTAATCTGTCTATCCCCCACTTCACTCCAACAAATCGGAGACCTGCCCTTTCTACCATAGAGTGCTTCAAACGGCGCCATCTCAATACTCGAATGGTAACTATTGTTGTAGGAAAATTCTGCTAACGGTAGGTGTCGATCCCAGCTGTTTCCAAAGTCAATAACACATGCTCGTAGCATGTCTTCAAGAGTTTGTATAATCCTCTCACTTTGCCCATTGGTTTGTGGATGATAGGCAGTACTCATGTCTAGACGAGTTCTAATGCTTGCTGTAATGTCTTCCAAAACATTGAAACAAATCTGCCATCCCTATCAGAGATAATAGAGATTGGTATTCCATGTCTGGAGACAACTTCTTTCAAGTATAATCGTGCCAACTTCTCCATTTTGTCATCTTCTCTCATTGGCAGAAAATGTGCAGATTTGGTAAGACGATCGACTATTACCCAAATAGTATCATAACCACTTGCAGTCCTTGGCAATTTAGTAATGAAATCCATGGTAATGTTTTCCCATTTCCATTTTGGGATTTCGGGTTGTTGAAGTAGAACTGATGGTTTCTGATGTTCAGCTTTGACCTTAGAACACGTCAAACATTCTCCTACGTATCTAGCAATATCGGCTTTCATACTCGGCCACCAAAAGTGTTTCTTGATGTGATGACCCATCCTAATCCATCTGGACAAAGTCTTCAACAGTTGGTCCCATTGCGAGGTTCTGACCTCTATATGCCATGAACGACTCCATGTAATATGAGCAAATGCACATTGGAAGATTTCTTTCATACCTGAGAATAAACATGCTTTAAAGTGTCAACCAAAAGGTTGGTGAGTTCATAAGTTTATCACAAAATAATAAAATTCATCATTTTGATAGATCACAAGATTTAAATCCCGCATGGTACAAATGGGCCCGAATCCTATACCCACCTGTAATGTACATGCGATATCTTTTAAATACAGTACACCTTTCTCGTGTACGAAATCATTTTTCATAAATCTTAGTAACCGTACACATATCTCGTGCACAAAAATAACATACACATAACCTGTGTATAAAATCATTCTCTCGATACATAACATTCACTTCAATTGGTGGCAATTATCATGTCCACGTAATTCAATGGTGGCAATTATCATGTCCACATAATTCAATGGTGGCAATTATCATGTCCACATAATTCAATAATAATCCGCAGAACTTCCGTCTGCATAATAATTCATTCGAGGAATGTTTTGCTTGTGTCTATCTCGTCAAACATTTATAAAATCATTTCATGTATTCGCAGTTTAAAATATATTTCAAAAGCATTTAATAAAGCAGTTGTAAAAACAGCGCATGTATTCTCAGTCCCAAAAATGTAAAGAGTAAAAGGGAATCAAATGAACTCACCATACTGTATTTTGTAGTAAAAATACATAGAACGACATTGAACAGTATAGGGTTATCCTCGGATTCACGAACCTATATCATTTATATATATTAATATTCATAATTATAATTGAACAAACACACACACACACACACACACACACATATATATATATATATATATATATATATATATATATATATATATATATATATATATATATATATATATATATATATATATATATATATATATATATATATAAGTGTATTAGTTATATTCCTCTGTTCAAAGGTGGTAGATGGTTGGCGTATGTTCAAAATTATCTATTATAGCCACGGTTTTAATTCCTTTTAACATGTATCCATTTTTCTTCATTTTCGTTTATCATCAACTAATATAACTGTCACTCATCATCATTACTCTAATTCCGTCACCATCATCATTACCATGTATCACTATCATCAACCATATTAACATCATCTCATCACAATCATATACCTTAATCGATATCATCCCAAAGAAAACAGAAAATCACGACTTCCTATAGTAGCAACATGGCTTCGGTTTAGTTGAAGGGATTTTGATGGCCCAATCATGAAAAGAAAGGAGTTTGGCCCAATCCCGTATACTAATCCAGTATGTTTAAAAAAAAATAAAGTGAGGAGTGTCGGCTGTGGATGGTAACCGATGGAATACATGAATAAATTAAATCAAGTGGATTGTTTTCTTTACTCATGGTCGGCCAATAACTACACAAGAAGCATAATTTGAAAACTTTCCATAACATATAATATTATCAAGTTGCAAAAGGCTCACTAATATTTAAGGATGTGTTTGGTTATGCATGTTTTACGAGAAAGTATAGAATGTGGCAGCAATGTACGAGCATCAATATAGTAGCAGGTAAGCTTGTTTAAAATGATGTAGCAGTTGGCGAGGTGAAGGAAGACGGTGGTGAAATGATTGTTCAAAGGTGGTAGATGGTTGGCGTATGTCGAAGGTTAAAAGAGAAGACAACGATGATGATTATGGTGATGGTGTTTGGGTTGGCCTTCGGACAGAACCAAAACAGATGCATCGTAGTAGAGATTCTCGAGGGTGTACATGGGTGGTTTTGATGGTGATCAAGTCATTTTTCGGTTAGAAGTCGAAGGGTTTTCAAGGGAGTGGGTTTCGATAGTTTTTGGTTCCGGGTCTGATCAAACAGCAATAACACATCGAGCAGTAACAGTTTGGGTTACAAGATGGTTGTTCGTGGTTTAAGGTGGTGGTTCGACTGCAAGTTTTCATGGCTTGAGTTCTTGAATGGGATAAATATAAACATAAGGTCCTAGCATGGATTAGTAAGAAAGGTAATAGATTGCAGTTTTGTTTATGTAAAGAGGAGTGGTTGTGGTGATTTGATAATTAATAATGTGACTTGTTTTGATTTTTGTTTACCACTGATTGGCTCAATTATCTAGCACATAAAGGTCGACAGCATATTGTAGACAAGTAAATCGCCTAATGTAATCAAACAAAAAAATAAAGGAAAAAGTAGAACAGATTCGTAATGGATTCTGCTTTGTTCCTGTAATATGATTCGATTTGCTATCAGGTGTAAAGATAGAAACAAATATTACCTACAGCATGATAGCAAAAGCTTAGGATTCCATTCTGTATTTATAAAATTTTATATGAGAAAATATTGATATTTATCAATTATATTAATGACTATAAAAATACATATAATAATAATAATAATAATAATAATAATGATACTAATAATAATAATAAATGAAAATACTGATTTCCTTATTATTTATATATCTCTATTTTTGTATACCTCTTTATTTATTATTATTTTTTTAATAGATTATAATTAATCTTAATATTAAGTATAACTATAATACTAATACACTTAATGTTATGATATTACAAATTTATATTAATATATTAGTAATAATAATTTACTAATGATAATGATAATAATTACCATAAAATGTATAACAATAATGTTGTCAATAACAATAATACTAATATCATTAATAATAACAATAATATTAATAATGATAATTCTTTATCAATCTATATATATTAATTCCATATCTATAGATTATTAATAACACTAATATTGATGCTAATATTGGAAGTAATAACAATAGTATTATAACAATTATAAAGTTTTACTTGTAATTACATTTAACATATTATCTTTACATTTTATTATAAAAGTAATACTTATTTTGTATAATAACATTTTTAAATATCTAACATTTATATAATTTATATATATTACAATGTAATAACTATTAATAGATATCATATATATGTTCATTTTAAATTACACTGAATTCTTATTTTACATATTTGATTTTATTATTTAAATTATATTTTATTACTTTCAATTATTATCTATATATTTACATTTCTTTATATATAAATATTTTTATTTACAATATTGGTTCGTGAATCGTCGGAAACAGTCAAAGGTCAAATGGTATCATGAAACAGTTCAAAAATTTTGAGACTCAACTTTACAGACTTTGCTTATCGTGTCGAAATCATATAAAGATTAAGTTTAAATTTAGTTGGAAATTCCTGGGTCGTCACAGTACCTACCCGTTAAAAAAATTTCGTCCCGAAATTTGATCGAGGTCGTCATGGCTAACAATAAAAATGTTTTCATGACGAGTATGTGTTGATAAGTAGAGTTTTATCATTATTGATTAATATAGATAAAACGATTCGATTACTTTAAGAGCACGAATGAAGCTATCACAAAAGAGTGAAAAGCTTCATCCTAACTTTTGACGTAGTCACGATTGAATTTAGGAAAATAAGGTTCGTCTTAACTTTTGACGTTGCCTTGGTTGAATTCTGAAATTCAAGGGATTTAAAGAAAATCTTCAAAATCTAAAAGGTTGGATTCTTCGGCGAGTAAGGAAATTAAGATCTCTATAATTAAATACGGTGATCTCCCTCGATTACCCTGTCCGATATTTCTATTATAAATTAAGCTCTTCCATTCCATTATTCTCACCATTCCTATACTTTCTTTCTTAGTTCATACATCCAAAAGATTTTGAAAATGCTTAATCCCGTTCTAATCCTTGATATTTTCCTAATTATCATTTCTGTCATCCTTCTTTTCAATCTTCCACCAGAAAAATCTTTTTACTTCTACTATTACTTTGGGGTGATATTATTCATAATTCTACCGTGTCTTTATATTGCTATTCGTATTAATATCTACGGTTTGTAACCTCCGTGTTGTTATTGGGCTTTATATCTTCTCTTATATTTTGGAGCTCTTTGCCTTTTTATTATCCTCCCGACCTCTAGTAAAGCGAGTAACGATCCAGAATTCGTAAGTATGGAATTTCGGATAAACATCATGTTCTAAAAAAAAGAATGTATTAACACGATCTTGATAGGTTATATCACCAGAATTCAGGAGAAAATATATGACTATCAAGAAAATATGTTCTTGATATGTTTATAGATTAGGTAGAATGTAAGAGTTGTGTAACATGGCACATGATGACGTTATGATCTGTGAATCATCACGTTCCATTAGAAACTCAGCATGACTTACTGTAATATAATCACGTTGATCAAGTGTCATTATATTATACTAACTCATGCATCAGTTCCCAACATTACTTCAATAACATTCTTATTTTGATTCAAATTTTTCATATTTTTTAAACGAAAACAGTTTCCTTTCTGATGTAACACTGATATCGCGAAGAGATAAATGATTTCGGATGAGAAGAGTTATGAAAATATCCTCAGAAATATCGAAGATATTTATGATGATATTTTCAGAATTTCTAAGATCGAAGGTTGATGAAGAAAGATTTTCCACAAGATTTAATATGAATATAGAGCAAGGTTTTCTCTAAAGATTTCATTGGATACAGAATCATCAGGATTCTTAATGTACAAGTTTAGTTCTTGAGATTTGTTCAGAGACTCCTTCGTAGTTTGCTCAATCAGTTTTTCAGTTTCAAACTTTTTCTGAGCTTTGCCAACATACAATTCTTTATCATCAACTTTTGGCTGTTGAGATCGTTTACAGTTTTTGTTGCATCATTCAACATTTTCAAAATTCAGAGCATTAATTGCAGACTAGGTGCTTTTCAAAATTTCAGAATTGAAATTCGTAAATCCAGGAGATAGAAGTATATATATATATATATATATATATATATATATATATATATATATATATATATATATATATATATATATATATATATATATATATATATATATATATATAAATTGTTGTCGTAGAATCGTTGAGAATTTTGAGATTATCGATTGATGCCTTCCGGTACTTGGTATGGTAATTATCATTACAAGATACCGATGAGTTCATGATAAGACTTCAATAGATAAATATATGGAGTTCATGATAAGACTTCAATAGATAAATATATTGATTTGTCATAGAGATTTGAGCCAAGGAGCAACGAGGTGGCTAGTACGTCTGCTGGTAATATAGTGGAATATAAAAGAATTCTCCGATATAAAAAGGGTAATCGTATATATCAGGATTATTGTAAGGCTACTTCAAATGAAAGGTCGAAGTTGACTTGCTGGACCTGTGATAAAATTGGCTACCTTGAAAAGGGATCGCAAAGTTATTTTTTTTGCTAATAAATGCCAAAGGATCTGACGCGGCTACGTGTTAAACTTTTACTCAGTTGCCGAGAGTTTCTCAGGTGCAATACTATATACATAAATCTTTCCTTCCGTAGATGAAGTGCGGTTGGTTCATCCTCTCGATTGAGGTGTTTTCAAGAATCATGAAAGGTTTGAACGCAGATTGTAATCGTCAAGATACAATGAGGTTTAAGATGAAATCAAGTGACAACTTGAAGATTTGTTTAGTTTCATATGTTATAATTGATTTTTTTAATTCATTTTAATTATCCAATGTTATTATTCCTCAGTCGATAGTCCACAGTTGACAGTCCAATAATTCATTTATAGTTTAATATATAATATTTGAATTAATTAATACATATCGTAACCCGTGTACATGTCTCAAACTAGATCACAACTCAAAGTATATATATTATTTGAGAATCAACCTCAACCCTGTATAGAGAACTCGATCATTACTGCATATAGAGTGTCTATGGTGATTCCAAATAATATATATAGATGTGTCGATATGATATGTCAAAACCTTGTATACGTGTCCCGATATTTAAAGTGTGTAAAGTAAATAACCAAAATTAAATGATGATAAATAAAATTGCGATAATTAAATTGCGATAAATAAACTGCGATAAATAAAATGTAATCAGTTAGCTAGGAACAGTTAGCTAGGATTTTGTTAGAGTGAATTCTTAACAAAATTTTCTCATAGTTAATTTGTTTATTTCTAATAAATTTTATTTTGTCCAACGTTTTCTTCATTATGCAACTTGTTGGATTCTGATAGATCAAAATCCAAGTATGAAATTGAATGGAAATGGTTATTCGACGGTGAATGGATACGTATATCGGTGGTTGTAAGTAGGATAGTAAATGACTGTTGAATCAGCTTCGAAGGATGTACAGTGTAATTGATTAATGTGAAATCTAAATATTCCTCGGGTATTACCTACCCGTTAAAATATTTTCACAATTAAATGTTTGTACAAAGGAATTTTAATTACAATATTTATGAATATTGTAATCATGGATTTAATGAGTTAATATACTATTAAACTCATTTGATTTGCTGTTTAAACAAGGATATATAATCTCTAAAACATTAGAGATTACATAATCACCATATAGAACGAAGATAAATGATGTGGAACGATACGTAGAATGATGATTATACTCGAGGTACAGAATGAGATGTTGAGGCATGAATTGTTGATGGTATTGGTGCTGTTACTGATGGTACTGTTAGTGCCGGTGATGTAGACGAAGCTGGTAAATTTTGCACCATATTCTCCAAATTGATTACTCAAGCGCGAAGTTCTTTGACTTCTTCTATTATTCCGGGATGATTGTCGGTCGGAACGAGCGGATGAATAAGTTTTAGAATTTTAGATAGAATATAATCGTGACGAGATATTCGGAAAATGAGGGTGAAAATGGTGTTTAAGATTGGTTCGTCGGTGAGTGCTTCAGGTTCATCGCTAAGAGGGCAATAGGGTGGATGGAAGGGATCGCCTTCTTCTTGTCTCTGATGATTAGGTAGACTACGAACTCATTAGATGAATTGGGGATGGCTGATTGGTTGATTCATTCTGGTGACGCCGCTTTCTGAACTTAGGTGAATATCCATATCGGAATAGCTGTCGGAATCCGAGGAATTCGAACTGGTTGAGGGATTCATCTCGTATGATTAAGTGAAGGACTTTTCGATAGGAAATAGATTATAGGATGTAGATTAGTACCCTGCATTACATAATTTACATATGCATATATAATAATAAAATCCCATAAGTTACGGAGAAATCTACGGAAGCTGTCAGGCAAATGTAACAATAACAGATACGCTAAGATATGACTTTATCTATACACAGTCCATGCAATAGAGGCAGTAAGATGTGTCTAGACTTTAAACGATAAGCAAGTAATTCCCTAAGAATGATAAGCAGGAAATTTTTCGACAAGAAATGATAAGCAAAACTTTTGACATGCAGACATGGTCGAAGTCCAGATTCACTAATGCATCTAATCAACTATTAGTTAAACATACTAATGCAAAACCTGGTTCGCTAAGACCATCGCTCTGATACCACCTGTGATGACCCGTCCTAATCCATCTGGACAAAGTCTTTAACAGTTGGTCCCATTGCGAGGTTCTGACCTCTAATGCCATGAACGACTCCATGTAATATGAGCAAATGCACAATTGAAGATTTCTTTCATACCTGAGAATAAACATGCTTTAAAGTGTCAACCAAAAGGTTGGTGAGTTCATAAGTTTATCACAAAATAATAAAATTCATCATTTTGATAGACCACAAGATTTAAATCCTGCATGGTACAAATGGGCCCGAATCCTATACCCACCTGTAATGTACATGCGATATCTTTTAAATACAGTACACCTTTCTCGTGTATCTTAGTAACCGTACACATATCTCGTGCACAAAAATAACATACACATAACCTGTGTATAAAATTATTCTCTCGATACATAAAATTCACTTCAATTGGTGGCAATTATCATGTCCACATAATTCAATGGTGGCAATTATCATGTCCACATTATTCAATGGTGGCAATTATCATGTCCACATAATTCAATAATAATCCGCAGAACTTCTGTCTGCATAATAATTCATTCGAGGAATGTTTTGCTTGTGTCTATCTCGTCAAACATTTATAAAAGCATTTCATGTATTCACAGTTCAAAATATATTTCAAAAGCATTTAATAAAGCAGTTGTAAAAACAGCGCATGTATTCTCAGTCCCAAAAATGTAAAGAGTAAAAGGGAATCAAATGAACTCACCATACTGTATTTTGTAGTAAAAATACATAGAACGAACTTATATCATTTATATATATATATTAATATTCATAATTGTAATTGAACACACATATATATATATATATATATATATATATATATATATATATATAAGTGTATTAGTTATATCATTTTTATGTTAATAATATATATATATATATATATATATATATATATATATATATATATATATATATATATATATATATATATATATATATATATATATATATGTTTTATATATTCATTTTGTATATAAAAATATTAAATTTTGTTATGTTATGTTATACGTATTAAATATATTTTTATGTAACTAATATTTTTATTTGGTAAAACTACTACTAGTAATAAAAAATTGTATTTTTATAATAGTAATAGTAATAGTAATAATAATCATAATCATAATAAAAATAATAATCATAATCATAATAATAATTATATTACTTATGTTAATAACAATAATATTAATAATACTCCTAATACTTAATGATAATATTTAGTAATAACAATAATGATAAGTATATTTAATTGTGTTAATAATGGTAACGATAATAATTAACTTATTCCTAATAAAAAAATGATTATTAATAATAATAATAATAATAATAATAATAATAATAATAATAATCATATTAATATAAGTAATAATAATAATAATTCTAATAATAATAAAAAATGTACAACCTTTGAAGAAATGAGTTTTTTAAAAAAAAAAAAACGCGGCTACCAAGGCTCGAACCCGAGATCTTTCGCTTAAACAACCATACCCTTAACCATTCATCTGTTCGAAATTATCTATTATAGCCACGGTTTTAATTCCTTTTAACATGTATCCGTTTTTCTTTATTTTCATTTATCATCAACTAAAATAACTGTCACTCATCATCATTACTCTAATTCCATCACCATCATCATTACCATGTATCACTATCATCAACCATATTAACATCATCTCATCACAATCATATACCTTAATCGATATCATCCTAAAGAAAACAGAAAATCACGACTTCCAATAGCAGCAACATGGCTTTGGTTTAGTTGAAGGGATTTTGATGGCCCAATCATGAAAAGAAAGGAGTTTGGCCCAATCCCGTATACTAATCTAGTACGTTTTAAAAAAAATAAAGTGAGGAGTGTCGGCTGTGGATGGTAACCGATGGAATACATGAATAAATTAAATCAAGTGGATTGTTTTCTTTACTCCTGGTCGGGCAATAACTACACAAGAATCATAATTTGAAAACTTTCCATAACATATAATATTATCAAGTTGTAAAAGGCTCACTAATATTTAAGGATGTGTTTGGTTATGCCTGTTTTGCTAGAAATTATAGAATGTGGCAGCAATGTACGAGCATCAATATAGTAGCAGGTAAGCTTGTTTTAAATGATGTAGCAGGTGGCGAGGTGAAATGATTGTTCAAAGGTGGTAGATGGTTGGCGTATGTCGAAGGTTAAAAGAGAAGACAACGATGATGATTATGGTGATGGTGTTTGGGTTGGCCTTCGGACAGAACCAAAACAGATGCATCGTAGTAAAGATTCTTGAGGGTGTACATGGGTGGTTTTGATGGTGATCAAGTCATTTTTCGGTTAGAAGTCGAAGGGTTTTCAAGGGAGTGGGTTTCGATAGTTTTTGGTTCCGGGTCTGATTAAACAGCAATAACACATCGAGCAGTAACAGTTTGGGTTACAAAATGGTTGTTCGTGGTTTAAGGTGGTGGTTCGACTACAAGTTTTCATGGCTTGAGTTCTTGAATGGGATAAATATAAACATAAGGTCCTAGCATGGATTAGTAAGAAAGGTAATAGATTGCAGTTTTGTTTATGTAAAGAGGAGTGGTTGTGGTGATTTGATAATTAATAATGTGACTTGTTTTGATTTTTGTTTACCACTGATTGGCTCAATTATGTAGCATATAAAGGTCGACATCATATTGTAGACAAGTAAATCACCTAATGTAATCAAATAAAAAAATAAAGGAAAAAGTAGAACAGATGCGTAATGGATTCTGCTTTGTTCCTGTAATATGATTCAATTTGCTATCAGGTGTAAAGATAGAAACAAATATTACCTACAGCATGATAGCAAAAGCTTAGGATTCCATTCTGTATTTATAAAATTTTATATGAGAAAATATTGATATTTATCAATTATATTAATGATTATAAAAATAAAAATAATAATAATAATAATAATAATAATAATAATAATAATAATAATAATAATAATAATACTAATAATAATAAATAAAAATACTGATTTCCTTATTATTTATATATCTCTATTTTTGTATACCTCTTTATTTTTTTATTTTTTTAATAGATTATAATTAATCTTAATATTAAATATAACTATAATACTAATACACTTAATGTTATGATATTACAAATTTATATTAATATATTATTAATAATAATTTTACTAATGATAATGATTATAATTACCATAAAATATATAACAATAATGTTGTCAATAACAATAATACTAATATTATGAATAATAACAATAATATTAATAATGATAATTCTTTATCAATCTATATATATTAATTCCATATCTATAGATTATTAATAACACTAATATTGATACTAATATTGGAAGTAATAACAATAGTATTATAACAATTATAAAGTTTTACTTGTAATTACATTTAACATATTATCTTTACATTTTATTACAAAATTAATACTTATTTTGTATAATAACATTTTTAAATATCTAACGTTTATATATTTTATATATATATTACAATGTAATAACTATTAATAGAAATCATATATATGTTCATTTTAAATTACACTGAATTCTTATTTTACATATTTGATTTTATTATTTAAATTATATTTTATTACTTTCAATTATTATCTATATATTTACATTTCTTTATATATAAATATTTTTATTTACAATATTGGTTCGTGAATCGTCGGAAACAGTCAAAGGTCAAATGGTATCATGAAACAGTTCAAAAATTTTGAGACTCAACTTTACAGACTTTGCTTATCGTGTCGAAATCATATAAAGATTAAGTTTAAATTTAGTCGGAAATTCTCGGGTCGTCACAGTACCTACCCGTTAAAGAAATTTCGTCCCGAAATTTGATCGAGGTCGTCATGGCTAACAATAAAAATGTTTTCATGATGAGTATGTGTTGATAAGTAGAGTTTTATCATTATTGATTAATATAAATAAAATGATTAGATTACTTTAAGAGCACGAATGAAGCTATCAGAAAAGAGTGAAAAGCTTCGTCCTAACTTTTGACGTAGTCACGATTGAATTTAGGAAAATAAGGTTCGTCTTAACTTTTGACGTTGCCTTGGTTGAATTCCGAAATTCAAGGGATTTAAAGAAAATCTTCGAAATCTAAAAGGTTTGATTCTTCGGCGAGTAAGGAAATTAAGATCTCTATAATTAAATACGGTGATCTCCCTCGATTACCCTGTTCGATATTTCTATTATAAATTAAGCTCTTCCGTTCCATTATTCTCACCATTCCTATACTTTCTTTCTTAGTTCATACATCCAAAAGATTGTGAAAATGCTTAATCCCATTCTAATCCTTGATATTTTCCTAATTATCATTTCTATCATCCTTCTTTTCAATCTTCCACCAGAAAAATCTGTTTACTTCTACTATTACTTTGGGGTGATATTATTCATAATTCTACCGTGTCTTTATATTGCTATTCGTATTAATATCCACGGTTTGTAACCACCGTGTTGTTATTAGGCTTTATATCTTCTCTTATATAAAGATTAAGTTTAAATTGAGTCGAAAATTCTCGGGTCGTCACACTTGAGATCTTTGTACATATTCCCCGCTCCGGGATCTATTGAATATCTGGTTTTATGTGCTTCCTTAAGTACCTTTTCTCTCACATCTCCAAACCTTGGTACCCAAATTCTTTCAGCTCTATATCGAGTTCTGTCTTCCAGAATATTAAGGTGTTTCTCTGACCCTTTGGGTATTTCATTTTTCAAATTCCCTTCTTTTACAACTCCCTGTTGCGCCTCCTTTATTTGAGTAGTAAGGTTAGTACGAATAATTATATTCATAGCTTTTACCCGTATAGGTTCTATGTCCTTTATACTCAAAGAGTCGGCTACTACATTCGCCTTCCCGGGTGGTAACGAATCTCGAAATCGTAATCATTCAATAACTCAATCCATCTACGCTGCCTCATGTTCAGTTGTTTCTGATTAAATATGTGTTGAAGACTATTGTGGTCGGTATATATAATACTTTTGACCCCATTTAAATAGTGCCTCCAAGTGTTTAATGCAAAAACAACCGCGCCTAATTCCAAATAATGCGTCGTATAATTCTGCTCGTGAATCTTCAATTGTCTAGACGCATAAGCAATTACCTTCGTTCGTTGCATTAATACACAACCGAGACCTTGCTTTGAGGCGTCACAATATATCACAAAATCATCATTCCCTTCAGGCAATGACAATATAGGTGCCGTAGTTAACTTTTTCTTCAACAATTGAAACTCTTTCTCCTGCTCAACCTTCCATTCGAATTTCTTCCCTTTATGCGTTAATGCAATCAAGGGTTTTGCTATTTTGGAAAAATCTTGGATGAATCTTCTGTAGTAACCAGCTAGTCCTAAAAATTGGCATATATGTTTCGGAGACTTCGGGGTTTCCCATTTTTCAACAGTTTCAATCTTTGCCGGATCCACCTGAATACCTTCTTTTTTCACTATGTGACCCAGGAATTGAACTTCTTCTAACCAAAATGCACACTTTGAAAACTTAGCGTACAAGTTTTCTTTCCTCAACAATTCTAGCACTTTTCTCAAATGTTCTTCGTGCTCTTGCTCATTCTTTGAGTAAATAAGTATGTCATCGATAAAAATAATGACAAACTTGTCGAGATATGTGTCACACCCCCAAATTAGGGCCTAGTGTATTTGTGACTAATTATATCAAATCACAGTTGTATAAACGAGAACGACTCTATATGAGACGTTTTGAATAAAACATTTATTAATAAAACAGCGGAAGCATTAAAAGTTTTACATCAAATTTAAACTGAAATAATAATAATAGTCTTAATGCAAAGTAAATGTAATGAAATGAAGACTCCATGTAGCAGCATTCAATTCATCAGGTAGCAATCATGGCAATCATCTTATTCGTCACCTGAGACAAAACATGCTTAAAGTGTCAACCAAAAAGGTTGGTGAGTTCATTAGTTTATCAAAATCAATCATTTCCGTTATAATAATAGGCCACAAGATTTCAGTTTCATAAATATCCGTACACTAGCAAGTGTATAAAAGCATTCTATAAGTTGTAGGCACCCGGTAACAAGCCTTAACGTTCATGTTTTACCCTCTGAAGTACACCAGATCAGGTGTGTTTAAAATAACCTCGAAGTACTAAAGCGTCCCATAGTCAGGATGGGGTTTGTCAGACCCAATAGATCTATCTTTAGGATTCGCGCCTACCGTACATAGACAAGTAGTTTAATGTTACCAAGCTAAGGGTATATTTCTGGTTTAAACCCACATATAATTAGTTTTAGTACTTGTGCCTATTTCGTAAAACATTTATAAATCAGCGCATGTATTCTCAGCCCAAAAATATATATAAAAAGGGAGCAAATGAAACTCACCTTAAATAGCAGTTGAAGTATTCCACGCAAGAAAGGAAAGTAAAGCAAGTAAGTGACCGAGATATCAACTAGAAGTAGTTCTTTAAGAGAGAAATGAGAGATTAAGGTGTAAGTTTGAAATGAGAAATGTATGTGGTATTTATAGTTGAAAATGTTAGGTAAAAAAAATTAAAATAAAATAAGTAAATCTTAAAAGTTAAAATAAGAAAAATTATTTTGTATTTTTATTAAAAGTAAATCTTAAAAGTTAAAATAAGAAAAAGTAGTTTGTATTTTTATTAAAAGTAAAATCTTAAAAGTTAAAATAAGAAAAAGTAGTTTGTATTTTTATTAAAAGTAAAATCTTAAAAGTTAAAATAAGAAAAAGTATTTTGTATTTTTATTAAAAGTAAATTTTAAAAGTTAAAATAAGAAAAAGTAGTTTGTATTTTTATTAAAAGTAAAATCTTAAAAGTAAAAATAAGAAAAAGTAGTTTGTATTTTTATTAAAAGTAAAATCTTAAAAGTTAAAATAAGAAAAAGTATTTTGTATTTTTATTAAAAGTAAATCTTAAAAGTTAAAATAAGAAAAAGTAGTTTGTATTTTTATTAAAAGTAAAATCATAAAAGTTAAATTAAGAAAAAGTAGTTTGTATTTTTATTAAAAGTAAAATCTTAAAAGTTAAAATAAGAAAAAGTAGTTTGTATTTTTATTAAAAGTAAATCTTAAAAGTTAAAATAAGAAAAAGTAGTTTGTATTTTTATTAAAAGTAAATCTTAAAAGTTAAAATAATAAAAAGTAGTTTGCATTTTTATTAAAAGTAAATCTTAAAAGTTAAAATAAGAAAAAGTAGTTTGTATTTTTATTAAAAGTAAATCTTAAAATAAAAGTAGTTTGTATTTTTATTAAAAGTAAATCTTAAAAGAAAAAGTAGTTTGTATTTTTGTATTTATTTATTAAAAGTAGATATAGTTTTGATTTTTTTTTGTATAAAATTCTAAAAAAAAATTTGTTTAATATATTTCTAAGAACATTTAACATTTTATTTCTATATTTGTTTAATTATTAAATACGAATTTTATATAAAAATTATTATTATATTTAGTTTTTATAAAAATTAAAATTTATGATTATTAATTTATAGTTTTTATTAGTTTTATAAATGTTATAATATTATGTATTATTTAGTTAATTATATATTCTATTAACTAAATAACAAAAGTAATATAAATATTATATATATATTCATTGATGTAATTATGTTATATTATATATCATAATCTTATTTATAATATTTATAATTATATTATTTATTTTAAGCGTACGTTTATTCGGTCAACGTTAAATTTATTCGTATATAACAACTCTAGGTATTTTAGTAAAATCGGAAGTCGAAAAGTGAGGGTTGTTATAGTACCTACCCGTTAAAAGAAATTTCGTCCCGAAATTTAGTTTTTGCCATCAATCAGCGTTGTTCGTACCTAAACGAGGATATGTACGTTTTATCTGGTCTTCACGTTCCCAGGTAGGTTCGGGGCCTTTCGTGAATTCCAACGGATAGAATATTGTTCTGTTTCATGCATTTAAATAATACGAACCCTAATTTCTTACAGGTTCTTCTATAAAGTGCATTTTATCATTAATGCGGAGGTTATCTAAAGGATTAATAAGAGTGTCATTTGACTAGGTTATCCTCAAAAGGGATGATGGTGTTATACGAGCATTTTAGTAAACTGAACACATGAAATGTGTTATGAATAGTATTGAGCTTATTTAAAACTTTGAGTGTTTATGTCACAATATTAGGGTAGACAGAACAGAGAGTAGTTCATGAAAATTATAGTCATGAAGTTTGATAGAGATCATCATTGTTTACAACAAGAATATTATAAGTTGAAAAAATAAAGTTTTATCACTACTGAATAATATGGATAAAACGATTTGATTATAGGAAGCGTATAAACGAAGCTATTGTAAAAGAGTGAATGAGAAATTAAATGTTCGCCTTAACTTTTGACGTAGTCACGATTGATTTTTGGAATTCAAGGGATTAAAGGAAATCTTCGTAATCCATAAGATTTGATTCTCCGGTAACTAAGGAATTTGAAATTTTCTTTGATTAAATGAGGTGAATTGCTTCAATTGCTGTGTTTGGAATTTTGCTATAAATTAGCTTCTTCCATTTCATTATCTTCACCACTTCTATACTTTCTTCCTCAATTCATACTTCCAAAGATTGTGAGAATGCTCCATCCAGTTCTTATCCTGGATATTTTTCTGACTATCATTTCAGTCATTCTTCTTTTTCATTTACCACTAGAGGAATTTGTTTTCTTCTACTATTACCTTGGGGTTATAGTGTTTTTAATTCTTCCATGTATTTACGTTGCAATACGTATTGATATACACGGTTTGTAATTTCGGTATCGTTATTGGGCTACATATTTTCCCTTATATGTCGGAGCTCTTTGCCTTTTTATTCTCCTCTCGACTCTAAGTAAAGCGAGTAATGGTCCAGAATTTGTAGGTATGAAGTTTCGAATGGACCTACTGTTCTAAGCGTAATATCACGATTTGATTTGGTAAATTACCATAATTACTGAGGATAGAACTATCAAGAATATATTTGCTTGATATGTTCAGAGATTAAGTAGAATGTAAGAGTCGTGTAACATGGCAAATGTTGATTATAAAGTCTATGAATCATCATCTTCCATTAAAAATTTAGCATGACTTACTGTAATATAATCATGTTGGCCTGACGTCATTATATTATACTAACTCATGCTTCAATTCTCAACACTACTTCAAATCATTCAAAATTTGAATTTAAATTTTACGAAATATAGAAACTTAAACAGTTTTCCTTTATGATGTAATAAAGATATTGCAAAGAGATAATTAATTGCGGACAAGAATCGTTATGAAGATATCTTTAGAAATATCGAGGATATTTATAACGAAAGATATGATGATATTTTAGAATTTCTAAAATCGATGGATAATGAAGAAATTCTTCTGTAAGGATTTAGAATGGATAAAAAGATCTTCTGTGATTTCCTTCAGAAATCGAATCATCTAGATTCTTTGGTTATAGGTTTAGTCCTTGGGATTTGTCCTTGGTCTCCTTCATGTTTTGCTCAATCCGTCTTTCAATACCAGATATTCTTTTGAGCTTTTCCAACACACAATTCTTTATTATCAAGCTTCTGGTCATTAAGGCCATCTACAGCTTTTGCTGCTTCATCAGCATTCTCAAGGTTAACTGATCTGAATCATTGATTATCAATCTGATATGTTTTCAAGGATTTTGAAGAATGTACAATGTAATATATTAATGTGAATGTTAGATATTTCTTGGGTATTACCTACCCGTTAAAATATTTTCACAATTAACAGTTTGTACAAAAGAATTTTTAAATACAATCTTTATGAAAATATACATACATATATATTTTCTTCAGATGTAATTATGGATTTAATAAGTTAATATAATATTAAACTCATTTGATTTACGGTTGAAACGAGAATAAATAATCTCCAAAACTTTAGAGATTACATAATCGTCGCGGAATATTTCTTTAATGAAGTTATGAATCAATACTTCATTGTTCATTGTTATTAATATGCCTCAGTAAATGATGTTGATGCTCGTGGATTTCTTGTGAAATTCATAAGGCACAAATGATGTTTTCGAGAAATTTTCGAGTACATCGAAAAATAGGAGTGTAAAATCACACATGCATTTGAATAATACACTTAGTTTGTTATGAAATGGAGTTTATTGTATTGAAGCAGTGATTAATGATTGTTAAGTCATTAACGAAGGATGTACATCATAGCGTATTAGTGATATGAATTAACCAAGTAGTACATACTAGTTAAGATTCACACGTAATAGTTTAGTACGAAAAGATTTATTATTGTTCCAAACCATATATATATAAAGTATACATATATAATTCTTCAGGAAGAATGAGTCAATACATCTTAACTCATTATTACTAATATTCCTTAGTATCTATGGGCATATGAAGTCGATGTTTGAGGTACCGATTATGATGTTGAGACGTGGGATGCTGATGTTGTTGTTGGTGAAGCTGATGCTGTTGGTGGTGATGCTGATAGTACTGGTGGTGCTGGTGCTGGTGCTGGTGCTGCTGTTGGTGCTGCTTGTGGTACTTGGTTAGTAAGTGTGAGCCTAGCTACCAAATCGCGCACTATTTCCTCCAGGGTTTCTACTTTACGCTCGAGTCTATGGATTTGTTCTACCCATTCCTCTGTAAGGTTTGTCAATTCTTGATATTTAGTTCGAAGTCTTCTAACTTCTTCTAATAACCCTTTCTGGTTAGAATTCGAGAGTAGAGGACGAATATTGTCGTTGGTTACATCGAGTCGACCTTCGAGGCGGAAAATCCTTGCGAAAAGAGTGAAAACGGTATTGCGAACAGGTTCGCCAGTAAGAGGATCGAGTACTCTGACGTTTGGTGGTAAGTTTGGCTCGTGATAAGGAGTACCTTCTTCATTTCTCCATAGGGTGAGTATTTCGCGAACCCATCCCCATTTTCTAAAGAAATCACGGTAATTGATCGGTGGGTGTGCTCCTGTCACGCTATCTTTGGAGCTAGAAGAACTTGAGGAATTAGGTGAGAAATCCATATTATGTGTTTAGAATAGGGTTTGATATGAAATGGGTGTTGAATATTGAATGATATATTCATCTCCTTGAATACGTATATATAGCAGAAAGATTTCCGTAATTTACGGAGGAAATTTAGGAAAAGTGTTAGACAAGGTCTATTGGGAATAGATATGCTAAGATATGATTTGTCTATACTCTAATAATGGCAGTATGACGTGTCGAGATTATAAAATGATAAGTATGTAATCTAATAATCTTTCGATTAAAGACTTTCAATTCGTATACTGTGATAACCCAATGACATTTCCCGGTTCGCAAACCGATGCATAAAGGCATAAGGCATATAGGTTCGTGATATAACAGGGAGTTATATACGTTTGAGTATGAATTATAGGAGTTTCAAAAATCTTGGATAATATTTCATGTAATACATATGTAATACACAAAACCAGGATAGATGACTAGGTGAGTTGTTCTTAATAAGTTCACCACTTATTAAGTGCGTAAGTGACTAACTGTTGTATGATCACTATAGTCAAGTTTGATATTGTGCACCATACCCAAACATCTATGCCACCGCCGAGTCACTTGAATGATCAATTGTTACCGGTTGGCCCAGGAATTCTCTACCAAAATCTAAGTTTGGCATTCGAAATCCACAAGCGTCCCATAGTGGTACCAAGGATCACCCTAGGCCTTAAGTAGCATTGACGTTCGAGTAATTTCACATTATCGTGTATATTATAATCTTAAGATTTAAGTATAGTTTCTAAGGTATAGTGTAGTATTTATCAATTAAAGGCAACAATTAAAGGCACTATGGTCAAGGAAAGTTGTAGTCCTACATTGCTAAGGTACCTAATTGTATAAGGCACACATAAAATGCAATCCTGGTTCTCTACAACAACCTGCTCTGATACCAATCTGTCACACCCCCAAATTAGGGCCTAGTGTATTTGTGACTAATTATATCAAATCACAGTTGTATAAACGAGAACGACTCTATATGAGACGTTTTGAATAAAACATTTATTAATAAAACAGCGGAAGCATTAAAAGTTTTACATCAAATTTAAACTGAAATAATAATAATAGTCTTAATGCAAAGTAAATGTAATGAAATGAAGACTCCATGTAGCAGCATTCAATTCATCAGGTAGCAATCATGGCAATCATCTTATTCGTCACCTGAGACAAAACATGCTTAAAGTGTCAACCAAAAAGGTTGGTGAGTTCATTAGGTTATCAAAATCAATCATTTCCGTTATAATAATAGGGCACAAGATTTCAGTTTCATAAATATCCGTACACTAGCAAGTGTATAAAAGCATTCTATAAGTTGTAGGCACCCGGTAACAAGCCTTAACGTTCATGTTTTACCCTCTGAAGTACACCAGATCAGGTGTGTTTAAAATAACCTCGAAGTACTAAAGCATCCCATAGTCAGGATGGGGTTTGTCAGACCCAATAGATCTATCTTTAGGATTCGCGCCTACCGTACATAGACAAGTAGTTTAATGTTACCAAGCTAAGGGTATATTTCTGGTTTAAACCCACATATAATTAGTTTTAGTACTTGTGCCTATTTCGTAAAACATTTATAAATCAGCGCATGTATTCTCAGCCCAAAAATATATATAAAAAGGGAGCAAATGAAACTCACCTTAAATAGCAGTTGAAGTATTCCACGCAAGAAAGGAAAGTAAAGCAAGTAAGTGACCGAGATATCAACTAGAAGTAGTTCTTTAAGAGAGAAATGAGAGATTAAGGTGTAAGTTTGAAATGAGAAATGTATGTGGTATTTATAGTTGAAAATGTTAGGTAAAAAAAAATTAAAATAAAATAAGTAAATCTTAAAAGTTAAAATAAAAAAAATTATTTTGTATTTTTATTAAAAGTAAATCTTAAAAGTTAAAATAAGAAAAAGTAGTTTGTATTTTTATTAAAAGTAAAATCTTAAAAGTTAAAATAAGAAAAAGTAGTTTGTATTTTTATTAAAAGTAAAATCTTAAAAGTTAAAATAAGAAAAAGTATTTTGTATTTTTATTAAAAGTAAATTTTAAAAGTTAAAATAAGAAAAAGTAGTTTGTATTTTTATTAAAAGTAAAATCTTAAAAGTTAAAATAAGAAAAAGTAGTTTTATTTTTATTAAAAGTAAAATCTTAAAAGTTAAAATAAGAAAAAGTATTTTGTATTTTTATTAAAAGTAAATCTTAAAAGTTAAAATAAGAAAAAGTAGTTTGTATTTTTATTAAAAGTAAAATCATAAAAGTTAAAATAAGAAAAAGTAGTTTGTATTTTTATTAAAAGTAAAATCTTAAAAGTTAAAATAAGAAAAAGTAGTTTGTATTTTTATTAAAAGTAAATCTTAAAAGTTAAAATAAGAAAAAGTAGTTTGTATTTTTATTAAAAGTAAATCTTAAAAGTTAAAATAATAAAAAGTAGTTTGTATTTTTATTAAAAGTAAATCTTAAAAGTTAAAATAAGAAAAAGTAGTTTGTATTTTTATTAAAAGTAAATCTTAAAATAAAAGTAGTTTGTATTTTTATTAAAAGTAAATCTTAAAAGAAAAAGTAGTTTGTATTTTTGTATTTATTTATTAAAAGTAGATATAGTTTTGAATTTTTTTTTTGTATAAAATTCTAAAAAAAAAATTTGTTTAATATATTTCTAAGAACATTTAACATTTTATTTCTATATTTGTTTAATTATTAAATACGAATTTTATATAAAAATTATTATTATATTTAGTTTTTATAAAAATTAAAATTTATGATTATTAATTTATAGTTTTTATTAGTTTTATAAATGTTATAATATTATGTATTATTTAGTTAATTATATATTCTATTAACTAAATAACAAAAGTAATATAAATATTATATATATATTCATTGATGTAATTATGTTATATTATATATCATAATCTTATTTATAATATTTATAATTATATTATTTATTTTAAGCGTACGTTTATTCGGTCAACGTTAAATTTATTCGTATATAACAACTCTAGGTATTTTAGTAAAATCGGAAGTCGAAAAGTGAGGGTTGTTATAATATGGCCCACACACACGGTTCATGAGGTCCATGAACACAGCTGGTGCGTTAGTCAATCCGAACGGCATAACCTTAAACTCGTAATGACCGTAACGCATCCTGAAAGCAGTCTTTGGAATATCATCCTCCTTCACCCGCATTTGATGATA
The DNA here is from genome assembly GCF_046630445.1 of Rutidosis leptorrhynchoides. Lineage (NCBI taxonomy): Eukaryota > Viridiplantae > Streptophyta > Magnoliopsida > Asterales > Asteraceae > Rutidosis > Rutidosis leptorrhynchoides. Next base: position 235,769,200 of record NC_092339.1, read on the forward strand.
CCCGTAACGTATATCGATCTTCGAATAAACCGACGAGCCTTGTAGTTGATCAAATAAGTCATCGATTCTCGGTAGTGGGTAATGGTTCTGGATGGAAAGCTTGTTCAACTCTCGGTAGTCGATACACAACCTGAATGTACCATCTTTCTTCTTGATAAACAAAACAGGAGCTCCACACGGTGATGTGCTTGGTTGAATGAAAACACGCTCTAAAAGTTCTTGTAATTGACTTTGGATTTCGTTCATTTCGCTGGGTGCGAGTCTGTATGGAGCACCAGCTATTGGTGCAGCTCCTAGTACAAGATATATTTGAAATTCAATAGATCTGTGTGGAGGTAGTCCCGGTAATTCTTTCGGAAATACATCGGGAAATTCTTTTGCAACGGGAACATCATTGATGTTCTTTTCTTTGGTTTGTACTTTCTCGACATGTTCTAGCACAGCATAGCAACTTTTCTTATTAGCTTTTGCGACTTCAAATTACTAATAAAATTTAGCTTCGCGTTGTTCTTTTCTCCGTATACCATTAAGGGTTTTCCTTCTTCTCGTACAATGCGAATTGCATTTTTGTAACATACGATCTCTACTTTCTCCTTTTTCAACTAGTCCATGTCAATTATTACATCAAAACTCCCTAACTCTACTGGTATCAAATCAATCTTAAACGTTTCACTAACCAGTTTAATTTCTCGATTCCGACATATTTTATCTGCCGAAATTAATTTACCGTTTGCTAATTCGAGTAAAAATTTATTATTCATAGGCAACAATGGATCACTTAATTTAGCACAAAAATCTCTACTCATATAGCTTCTATCCGCACCTGAATCAAATAAAACATAAGCAGGTTTTTCATTGATAAGAAACGTACCCGTAACAAGCTCCGGGTCTTCCTACGCTTCTTCCGCATTAATGTTAAAAACTCTCCTACGGCTTTGCCCATTATTATTTCCCTAGTTTAGGAATGTAGTTTTGTATTGGCCCTTCTTTCCGCATCCGAAACAAATAATGTGGGCAGTATTTGTTCTTTTAGTCACTGGTCCGAATGCTTCACACTTCGTTGTAGCATGACCCTTCCTATTACATTTGGTACATACTACTTCACAAAATTTACTCGGATGATATCCTTCACACCTATAGCATGGATTTTTTTATATTGTTGTTGTCATTGTTGTTATTGAGATTGCTATTGGGATTGATGTGGTTGTTATTGTTGTTGGGACGTTTGGTGAAGTTATTGTTGTTGGGACGCTTGTTGCAGTTGTTGTTGGGATTGCGATTGTTGTTGTTGCGATTGATGTTGCGGTTATTGGGATAGTTGTTGCGATTGTGGTTGTGATTGTTGTTGTTGTTGTTGTATTGGAAACTCTTGTCACTGTTTTCCTCCCACTTTCTCTTGACTTGTTTCGTGTTGGCCTCTTCGGCCGCCTGTTCTTTAATCCTTGCCTCAATCTGATTTATGAGTTTGTGAGCCATTTGACTTGCCATTTGTATGGAGGCGGGTGAAATGTCCCGTTCTTATTGATTAAAAACGTTCCATATTAATTGATTTCGTTGCGAGGTTTTGACCTCTATATGAGATGTTTTTCAAAGACTGCATTCATTTTAAAACAAACCATAACCTTTATTTCATCAATAAAGGTTTAATTAGCTTTATGTAGATTATCAAATAATGATAATCTAAAATATCCTGTTTAGACGTGACCATTACATAATGGTTTACAATACAAATATGTTACAACGAAATAAGTTTCTTGAATGCAGTTTTTACGCAATATCATACAAGCATGGACTCCAAATCTCGTCCTTATTTAAGTATGCGACAGCGGAATCTCTTAATATTCACCTGAGAATAAACATGCTTTAAACGTCAACAAAAATGTTGGTGAGTTATAGGTTTAACCTATATATATCAAATCGTAACAATAGACCACAAGATTTCATATTTCAATATACATCCCATACATAGAGATAAAAATCATTAATATGGTGAACACCTGGTAACCGACATTAACAAGATGCATATATAAGAATATCCCCATCATTCCGGGACACCCTTCGGATATGATATAAATTTTGAAGTACTAAAGCATCCGGTACTTTGGATGGGGTTTGTTAGGCCCAATAGATCTATCATTAGGATTCGCGTCAATTAGGGTGTCTGTTCCCTAATTCTTAGATTACCAGACTTAATAAAAAGGGGCATATTCGATTTCGATAATTCAACCATAGAATGTAGTTTCACGTACTTGTGTCTATTTTGTAAATCATTTATAAAACCTGCATGTATTCTCATCCCAAAAATATTAGATTTTAAAAGTGGGACTATAACTCACTTTCACAGATTTTTACTTCTTCGGGAAGTAAGACTTGGCCACTGGTTGATTCACGAACCTATAACAATATATACATATATATCAAAGTATGTTCAAAATATATTTACAACACTTTTAATATATTTTGATGTTTTAAGTTTATTAAGTCAGCTGTCCTCGTTAGTAACCTACAACTAGTTGTCCACAGTTAGATGTACAGAAATAAATCGATAAATATTATCTTGAATCAATCCACGACCCAGTGTATACGTATCTCAGTATTGATCACAACTCAAACTATATATATTTTGGAATCAACCTCAACCCTGTATAGCTAACTCCAACATTCACATATAGAGTGTCTATGGTTGTTCCGAAATATATATAGATGTGTCGACATGTTAGGTCGAAACATTGTATACGTGTCTATGGTATCTCAAGATTACATAATATACAATACAAGTTGATTAAGTTATGGTTGGAATAGATTTGTTACCAATTTTCACGTACCTAAAATGAGATAAATTATCCAATCTTGTTTTACCCATAACTTCTTCATTTTAAATCCGTTTTGAGTGAATCAAATTGCTATGGTTTCATATTGAACTCTATTTTATGAATCTAAACAGAAAGTATATGTTTATAGTCGGAAAAATAAGTTACAAGTCTTTTTTGTAAAGGTAGTCATTTAAGTCGAAAGAACGACGTCTAGATGACCATTTTAGAAAACATACTTCCACTTTGAGTTTAACCATAATTTTTGGATATAGTTTTATGTTCATAATAAAAATCATTTTCTCAGAATAACAACTTTTAAATCAAAGTTTATCATAGTTTTTAATTAAATAACCCAAAACAGCCCGCGGTGTTACTACGACGGCGTAAATCCGATTTTACGGTGTTTTTCGTGTTTCCAGGTTTTAAATCATTAAGTTAGCATATCATATAGATATAGAACATGTGTTTAGTTGATTTTAAAAGTCAAGTTAGAAGGATTAACTTTTATTTTCGAAAAAGTTTAGAATTAACTAAACTATGTTCTAGTGATTACAAGTTTAAACCTTCGAATAAGATAGCTTTATATGTATGAATTGAATGATGTTATGAACATCATTACTACCTCAAGTTCCTTGGATAAACCTACTGGAAATGAGAAAAATAGATCTAGCTTCAAAGGATCCTTGGATGGCTTGAGAGTTCTTGAAGCAGAATCATGACACGAAAACAATTTCAAGTAAGATTTCCACTCGAAATAAGATTGTTATAGTTATAGAAATTGAATTAAAGTTTGAATATGATTATTACCTTGTATTAGAAAGATAACCTACTGTAAGTAACAAAGGTTTCTTGATCTTGGATGATTACTTGGAATGGATTTAGAAAACTTGGAAGTAAACTTGCAATCTTGGAAGTATTCTTGATATTATGAAACTAGAACTTTTGGAATTTATGAAGAACACTTAGAACTTGAAGATAGAACTTGAGAGTGATCAATTAGATGAAGAAAATTGAAGAATGAAAGTGTTTGTAGGTGTTTTTGGTCGTTGGTGTATGGATTAGATATAAAGGATATGTAATTTTGTTTTCATGTAAATAAGTCATGAATGATTACTCATATTTTTGTAATTTTATGAGATATTTCATGCTAGTTACCAAATGATGGTTCCCACATGTGTTAGTTAACTCACATGGGCTGCTAAGAGCTGATCATTGGAGTGTATATACCAATAGTACATACATCTAAAAGCTGTGTATTGTACGAGTACGAATACGGGTGCATACGAGTAGAATTGTTGATGAAACTGAACGAGGATGTAATTGTAAGCATTTTTGTTTAGTAGAAGTATTTTGATAAGTGTATTGAAGTCTTTTAAAAGTGTATGAATACATATTAAAACACTACATGTATATACATTTTAAATGAGTCGTTAAGTCATCGTTAGTCATTACATGTAAATGTTGTTTTGAAACCTTTAGGTTAACGATCTTGTTGAATGTTGTTAACCCATTGTTTATTATAACAAATTAGATGTTAAATTGTTATATTATCATGATATTATGATATATAAAGTATCTTAGTATGATATATATACAGTTAAATGTCGTTACAACGATAATCGTTACATATATGTCTCGTTTTGAAATCATTAAGTTAGTAGTCTTATTTTTACATATGTATTTCATTGTTAATACACTTAATAATATATTTAATTATCATTTAACATAATTAACCAAGTGTATCAACATCTTAATATGATTCATATGTACCTAGTAAGACGTTGTAATAACGATAATCGTTATATATATCGTTTTCGAGTTTCTTAAATTAATAGTCTCATTTTTATGTATATAACTCATTGTTAAAATACCAAATGAGATACATACTTATAATAAAATCATGTTAACTATATATATAACCATATATATGTCATCGTATAGTTTTTACAAGTTTTAACGTTCGTGAATCACCGGTCAACTTGGGTGGTCAATTGTCTATATGAAACCTATTTCAATTAATCAAGTCTTAACAAGTTTGATTGCTTAACATGTTGGAAACACTTAATCATGTAAATAAAAATTTCATTTAATATATATATATATATATAAACATGGAAAAGTTCGGGTCACTAGAGTACCTACCCGTTAAATAAATTTTGTCCCGAAATTTTAAGCAGTTGGAGGTGTTGACGTATCTTCTGGAAATAAATGCGGGTATTTCTTCTTCATCTGATCTTCACGCTCCCAGGTGAACTCGGGTCCTCTACGAGCATTCCATCAAACCTTAACAATCGGTATCTTGTTTGGTTTAAGTCTCTTAACCTCACGATCCATTATTTCGACAGGTTCTTCAATGAATTGAAGTTTTTCATTGATTTGGATTTCGTCCAATGGAATAGTGAGATCTTCTTTAGCAAAACATTTCTTCAAATTTGAGACGTGGAAAGTGTTATGTACAGCCGCGAGTTGTTGAGGTAGCTCCAGTTGGTAAGCTACTGGTCCGACACGATCTATAATCTTGAATGGTCCAATGTACCTTAGATTTAGTTTCCCTCGTTTACCAAATCGAACAACGCCTTTCTAAGGTGAAACCTTAAGCATGATCATTTCTCCAATTTCAAACTCTATATCTTTTCTTTTACTGTCCGCGTAGCTTTTTTGTCGACTCTGTGCGGTTTTCAATCTTTGTTGAATTTGGATGATTTTCTCGGTAGTTTCTTGTATTATCTCCGGACCCGTAATCTGTCTATTCCCCACTTCACTCCAACAAATCGAAGACCTGCACTTTCTACCATAAAGTGCTTCAAACGGCGCCATCTCAATGCTTGAATGGTAGCTGTTGTTGTAGGAAAATTCTGCTAACGGTAGATGTCGATCCCAACTGTTTCCGAAATCAATAACACAAGCTCGTAGCATGTCTTCAAGCGTTTGTATCGTCCTTTCACTCTGCCCATCAGTTTGTGGATGATAGACAGTACTCATGTCTAGACGAGTTCCCAATGCTTGCTGTAATGTCTGCCAGAATCTTGAAATAAATCTGCCATCCCTATCAGAGATAATAGAGATTGGTATTCCATGTCTGGAGACGACTTCCTTCAAATACAGTCATGCTAACTTCTCCATCTTGTCATCTTCTCTTATTGGCAGGAAGTGTGCTGACTTGGTGAGACAATCAACTATTACCCAAATAGTATCATAACCACTTGCAGTCCTTGGCAATTTAGTAATGAAATCCATGGTAATGTTTTCCCATTTCCATTCCGGGATTTCAGGTTGTTGTAGTAGACCTGATGGTTTCTAATGTTCAGCTTTGACCTTAGAACACGTCAAACATTCTCCTACATATTTAGCAATATCGGCTTTCATACCTGGCCACCAAAAATGTTTCTTAAGATCCTTGTACATCTTCCCCGTTCCAGGATGTATTGAGTATCTGGTTTTATGAGCTTCTCTAAGTACCATTTCTCTCATATCTCCAAATTTTGGTACCCAAATTCTTTCAGCCCTATACCGGGTTCCGTCTTCCCGAATATTAAGATGCTTCTCCGATCCTTTGGGTATTTCATCCTTTAAATTTCTCTCTTTTAAAACTCCTTGTTGCGCCTCCTTTATTTGAGTAGTAAGGTTAGTGTGAATCATTATATTCATAGATTTTACTCGAATGGGTTCTCTGTCCTTTCTGCTCAAGGCGTCGGCTACCACATTTGCCTTCCTCAGGTGGTAACAAATCTCAAAGTCGTAATCATTCAACAATTCAATCCACCTACGCTGCCTCATATTCAGTTGTTTCTGATTAAATATGTGTTGAAGACTTTTGTGGTCGGTATATATAATACTTTTGACCCCATATAAGTAGTGCCTCCAAGTCTTTAATGCAAAAACAACCGCGCCTAATTCCAAATCATGCGTCGTATAATTTTGCTCGTGAATCTTCAATTGTCTAGACGCATAAGCAAACACCTTCGTCCGTTGCATTAATACACAATCGAGACCTTGCTTTGATGCGTCACAATAAATCACAAAATCATCATTCCCTTCAAGCAATGACAACATAGGTGCCGTAGTTAGCTTTTTCTTCAATAATTGAAACGCCTTCTCTTGTTCATCCTTCCATCCAAATTTCTTCCCTTTATGCGTTAATGCAGTCATGGGTTTTGCTATTTTGGAGAAATCATGGATGAATCTTCTGTAGTAACCAGCCAATCCTAAAAATTGACGTATATGCTTCGGAGTTTTTGGGGTTTCCCACTTTTCAACGATTTTGATCTTTGCCGGGTCCACCTGGATACCTTCTTTGTTCACTATGTGACTGAGGAATTGAACTTCTTCCAACCAAAATGCACACTTTGAAAACTTAGCGTACAATTTTTCTTTCCTCAATACTTCTAGCACTTTTCTCAAATGTTTTTCGTGCTCTTGATCATTCTTTGAGTAAATAAGTATGTCATCGATGAAAACAATGACAAACTTGTCAAGATATGGCCCACACACTCGGTTCATAAGGTCCATGAACACAGCTGGTGCGTTAGTCAATCCAAACGGCATAACCATAAACTCGTAATGACCATAACGCGTCCTAAAAGCAGTTTTTGGAATATCATCCTCTTTTACTCGCATTTGATGATATCCAGAACGTAAATCGATCTTCGAATAAACCGACGAGATTTGTAGTTGATCAAATAAGTCGTCAATTCTCGGCAGTGGATAACTGTTTTTGATGGTAAGTTTGTTCAACTCTCTGTAGTCAATACACAACCTAAATGTACCATCCTTCTTCTTGACAAACAAAACATGAGCTCCCCATGGTGATGTGCTTGGTTGAATGAAACCACGTTCTAATAGTTCTTGCAGTTGGCTTTGCAGTTCTTTCATCTCGCTGGGTGCGAGTCTATAAGGAGTACGAGCTATTGGTGCAGCTCCTGGTACAAGATCTATTTGAAATTCAACAGACCGATGTGGAGGTAGTCCCGGTAATTATTTCGGAAATACATCGGGAAATTCTTTTGCTACGGGAACATCATTGATGCTATTTTCTTCAGTTTGTACTTTCTCGACATGTGCTAGAACAGAATAGCAACCTTTTCTTATTAGTTTTTGTGCCTTCAAATTACTAATAAGATGTAGCTTCATGTTGCCCTTTTCTCCGTACACCATTAAGTGTTCTCCTTCTTCTCGTACAATGCGAATTGCATTTTTATAACATACGATCTCCGCTTTCACCTTCTTCAGCCAGTCCATGCCAACTATTGTAACGACCCGAAAATTTCCGACCAAATTTAAACCTTAAACTTTATATGTTTCCGACACGATAAGCAAAATCTGTAATGTTGAGTCTCGAAAGTGTGAAAATCTACATTTAAGTAATCTATTACCCTTTGACCACGTCTGGTGATTCACGAACAATTGTTTGTAAATAAAAATATATGTAGATGTAAGAATGAATAATAAATATATGTATATTGTAATTATTATTTAAAAATAATAATGGTATCATATTAATATGATTATTAATAAAAATTAAATTCTATAATAGATTAAATACAAAATAAATCGCATCATAGTATCTGTTTCAATTACTTATCTTTTTTTTCCTAAGATACTGTAAAACCCGTGATTTCATGTCCACCGCCCCCACCATCTATTTCTTTTCAATTCTCACTTTGTTTCATTTGTAATCGTCACAAGAGTATAGGATTATTATAATATTATTATTAAATTATTAGATTATAATTAACATTAACAATTACTACTATAAATGCACAATATATACATATATCTATATATATATATATATATAGATGTGTTGTACTCGAATTATAAACACACACAATCACGAACACAACCCATCTTTATCAAACCAACGAAAACCATGAATCCTGTTACAAACCGTAACCATCTCGAACCACATCCTAACGATCACCTTCATCCCCACCACGAACAACCCACAACAACCTCCTTTGCGTTATCTTTATTCATTTGTTGCAGCTGCAACTGCTATCTCTTCTGTTTCCATTTCGATTCAAGCCTAAAGACTGCTTGCTATGTCGTTTGGACAACCACCCACCACCACCAACACCCGTATACAAATCACCACCACTTTCCGTGTTCTTTTCATGACTACAACTATCGAACCACTATCTCCAACGCAACCACAATCGCTATTACCTTCATCCTAACAACCATCGATCATCGCCACTTCTTTTCCTTTTCTTATTTCCCGTCGAAACCCAAGCTTCACCAACACCTTAACACAACACCTTAACAGTCATTAATCACCATCTTTTACTACCTTAAGAACCACCAAGACTATCACCTTTATAAGTTAGTTTGTGTTCTTACTCGATGAAACTACCACAGCCGTCAACGGACACCACCCCCAATAACCTGTAACTCGCTTCTTCTACTATTTCGTCAGTCCTATTTCCTGTTTTTGTTACAGCCTACAACCAGTCGTCATCTTCACAAAATCATCATCACCACTATTTCGACAAACACCACTCCCTATATTTTTTATTTATTCATTCGAAAACCTGCAACACTCTTTCATACCCGTTGTACAGAAGTTGCTATCTATTGCTAACGTTTCCTGTTTGAAGTCATGCCATAACTTCATTTAACCTCGTAGAATCTGTAAAATCTTATTGATGGTTTGTTGTACAGTTGACACCTCACCACACCCGTCACCAAAACCGCCTGCAATACCTTTGATCATAACAAGCGGCAGCTGCGTTTCCCTTTTCTTCCTTTCTTTTTTCTTTTTACTTCAAACAACACCTTTATCAAACCCACGAAATAAATGATGAGTGATAATGGAAATTGATGGTGATTGATGAGCTGTTTAAAGAAGAACATGTTAGTAGCGGTTGGTATTACAAAAATTCAAAGGATGGATAAAGTGGTGACTCCGCTTTCGATAAAAAAAAAAATAAAAATAAAAATAATAAATAAATAAATACAAGTGATAGCAAGTGGCTAGTTGTTGACTGATTAAGCTATTCCTATATGAATTCTAGTTTCACAATATGGATCGTGACTCTATATTGATATTTGTTTGGGCCGTATAAATGTGTGAACAAATTGGGCCGGTACCCTTGCACTCTTCTAATTTTAAATGGTTTAGAACATTGGCCACATACATGCAAGGCCCAACGTGATTTTTTGATCGGCAACAACACCAACATATGCGTAATTAATATTTGATGAAGTACAAGATGATATAAGGTTTACGTGATTGTTGGATGATAACAATAATGATAACGGAATCATACAATTATGATAAATATGGGATGACGATGATGATGATGATACATGTAGGATAATGGCGATGATAGATGATCACATAAAATGATAACGAAGATTAAGATGGTATAACTTTGATTATTCTTACTATTATAATCGTTATGATTTTTATTATTATTATTATTAAAAGAACTATTATTTTTAAAAATTGTCATTTTATTAAAATTATCATTTTTATCAAAGATATTAGTATTATCAAAAGTATCATTAAAATTATTGTTATTATTATTATTATTATTATTATTATTATCATTATTATTATTAGTATTATTTTAATTACTAATATTAATATATATACGAAATATATATTTAATACATATAACATAACAAAATTTATATTTTTATATATAAAATAAATATATGAAATATATAGGTTATTAATATAAAAACGATATAATTTGTTCGATTACGATGATGTGTATTAATACATATACCTGATATAGGTTCGTGAATCCGAGGCCAACCCTATACTTGTTCAATGTCGTTCTATGTATTTTTACTACAGAATACATTAGGTGAGTATATAGTCCCCTTTTAAACTTTAAATATTTTGGGATGAGAATACATGCGCTGTTTTTATAAATGATTTACTTTATGGACACAAGTGATCAAAAATAAATTCTACGTTGAGTTGTACCATGGCATATTTCTTTATACTTGGTAGCTAATATTTACGTGAGGAGCGTAAACGCGAATCCTGTTGATAGATCTATCGGGCCTGACAACCCCAACCGGGCTGGACGACCAGTTTTAAACGGTTGCACAGTACTTCGTTTCGTTACTACACTTGGTACGGTGTAGGGTTTATTTAAGAATATGCTGCTGTGATTTAAATGTTAAGTATGGTTACCAAGTGCTCAACGACTTTTCATACACGAGGAGTGTATTATGTATAAACATGAAATCTTGTGGTCCATAGTTATAACGCTGCTAGCAATAAAACCTATATCTCACCAACTTTATGTTGACATTTTAAAGCATGTTATTCTCAGGTACAAATTAAGTCTTCCGCTGTGCATTTGCTCATTATAAGGACATTACTTGGAGTCGATCATCGCAATGGGACCAGATGTTGATGATTTCGTCCAGGTGGATAAGGACGGGTTGTTACATGTGGTATCAGAGCGTTGGTCTTAGCGAACCAGGCCTTGCATTAGTGTGTCTAACTGGTAGTTGTTAGGATACATTAGTAAGTCTGGACTTTGACCGTGTCTACCTGTCAAAAGGTTTTGCTTATCATTTCTAGTCGGAAACCATCTGCTTATCATCCTTAGGGAATTGCCTGCTTATCATTCTTTAGTCTAGACACGTCTTACTGCATTTAGTGCATCGATAGTGTATAGACAAAAATTCATATCTTAGCGCATCTGTAGACTTGCTTGTCATATGCCGTAAGTTCCTCTGTAGGCTACGAAATCTTTAGTATTATAGATATTCTATGAAGTTAGAATATCATCCTATATTCGAAAATCATTTCACATCAAAGATCCTTCTCAAATTGCCCTCTTGGCGATGAACCTGAAAGCACTTACCGGCGAACCTGTTCGAGAAACCATTTACCCTCTCATTTCTAGAATATCTTGTCACGATTATATATTATCCTATATTTGAATCTTACTCACCCGCTCGTTTCAATTGTCAATCATCTCGACATAATATGAGAAGTTAACGAACTACGTGCTCGAGTAATGGTTTTGGAAAATCTGGTGCGGAGGTTACAAACACCAGCAGCAGCACCAGCAGCATAAACCGTACCACCATTATCAACGCTGACAATACTCTTAACACCCCAACCACAATCACGTCGTAAATCTCAACATCACGATCTGTACCTCGGATATCAACATCACACGCCTCAATATCATCACCTGTACTTCAAGTATAATCCTCGTTCTACATATCGTTTTACATCGATTACCTTCGCTTTACGTAACGTTCTACCTCATATATCTTCGTTCGACATGGTGATTATGAAATCTCTAATGTTTTAGAGATCATATAATTTAGTACTAACGATAAATCAAATGAGTTTAATATCTTATTGACTCATTAAATCCATAATTACATCTGAAGAAAATATATATGCAAGTATATTTTCATAAAGATTGTAATTAAAAATTCTTTCGTACAAACTGTTAATGATGAAAATATTTTAACGGGTGGGTAGTACCCGAGGAATATTTAGAATTCACATTAATAAGTTACACTATACATTCTTCGAATCTGATTCAACGATCATTTATTATCCTACTTACGACTATCGATATACGTATCCGTTCACCACAGAATAACCATCTCTATTCAAATTTCATATTTGGATTTTAACCTATCAGAATCCAACAAGTGGCATAACGAAGAAAACATTGGATAAAAATAAAAAGTGTTAGAAACAAACGAATTAATTAATTGAAATTGTGATAGGAATCCACGCTAACTGTTCCGGCTAACTGTTCCCAGCTAACTGATTAACATTTAATTTATCGCAATTTACTTTCTCGCAATTTTGATTTCTGCACTGTACATACTGTCGGGACACATGTACAACAATACGTCGGATTAATTCTGAGACAACACGTTGTATAATGGGTCATGATATATATTTATTTATTTTACGCATTTTAAATAACGGGACACGTATGCAAGGTTTCGACCTATCATATCGACCCATCTATATATATATTTCGGAACGACCATAGACACTCTATAGTTGACTATACAGGGTTGAGGTGGATTCCAAAATATATATATGGTTTGAGTTGTGATCAATACTGAGACCGGTGCACGGGTCACGATACGTATTATTTAATTCGAATATTATATATTTAATTTATATATGAAAGTATTGGACCATTGGACAATCGGACTATTGGACTGCTAACTTTGGACAATTAAAAAAAAATGAATTAAAATATTGATTATAACATATAAAACTAAACAATTCTTCAAGTTTGCCACTTGATTCTATCTAAACCTCATTCGTATCTTGGCGATTACAATGCGTATTCACAACTTTTCACGATTCTTGAAAACGCCTCGATCGAGAAGTTGAACCAGTCGCACCTCGTCTACGGAAGAAAGATTCCTGCATATGGTTATGCACCTGAAAACTCTCGGAAACTGAGTCAACACGTAGCAGTGTAAATTCCTTTAGTGTTATTATTACCCAAAATAACTTTGCAATTTCTTTCCAAATTAGCCACTTTTATCACAGCTCCACTTTGACTTCTCAGTAAAACTAGTCTTATTATCATCTCGATATAAATACGTATCCTTTTGCTGTCGTTACTGGAGAACCTTTTTTTTCCACCATACTACCATCCGCGTTTAATCATCTAAAAACACAAATCTCTTATAATCACCTCGGTTTGAAAACCAATGACCCAAATTCGTTAACTTTGAAAATGCTGACGAAGCAGCATGTTGTAGATGGTCTTAATGACCAAAAGTTGATGATAAAGAAGGTGTGTTGGAAACACCCGATGGAAAATTGGTATTGAAAATCGGATTGAGCTAACCACGAAAGAGACCAAGGACAAATACAAGGACCAAACTCTGTATTTAAAGAATCCAGATAATTCTGTTTCTAATGAAATCTTTAGTGAACACCTTGCTTCCGAATCTAAACCCTTACGAGTTAATCTTCATCATCATCCTTCGACATTAGAAATTCCAAGATATTATCATATCTTTCATTATAATATCCTCAATATTTCTAAAGATGTTTTCACAGCTATCCTTATCTGAAATCATTTATTCCTCCAAAATATCTGCATTACAATATAAAAGAAACTGTGTTAGTTTATAAGTTCTAAAACCTTCGAGTTTAAAATAGGAATGTTCTGAAGCAGTGTTGGGAACTGATGCATGAATTAGTATAATATAATGAAACTTGATCAACTTCATTATATTACAGTAAGTCATGTTAAGTTCCTAATGGAATGTGATGATTCACAGTACCGTCATCATGTGCCATGTTACACGGCTCTTACATTCTATCTAATCCCCAAACGTATTAAGAACATATCGTCTTGATAGTTCGATCTTTTCCAGGATATTCTGGTAATTGGACAAATCAAAATCGTTCCATTACCATTTCTTTCTAAGAGCATTAGCTATATTCATACCTACGAATTTCAGATCATTACTCGCTTGACTTGAGGACGGGAAGAAGAAACTAAGGGACAATGTCCCGAAATAGAAATTGGAGTATAAATCGTAGCAAATAGAAGAGAGTATTAACTGTGGATGAAAATGAATATAGAAGACATAAGCAGGAACATTGAAGTATAAGGGAAGATATCAAACTCAACAACCACTCAGAAATTACAAACCGTGTATATCAATACGTATTGCAACGTAAAGACAAGGGAGAATTAGAAACATTATAATTCCAAGAAAATCATAAAAGTGAATAGATTCTTCTGGCTGCGGATGAAAGAAAAGAATGAAAGATATGAAAGTTAGAAGTATAATAAGAATCAGGATTGGATGAAGCATATTAAGGAATAAGTAGAGGAAGAAAGAATAGAAGGTGTGGCGAATAAGGAAACGGAGAAGGTAGATTTATAGTGAAATATCCGACAGAGAAATCAAAACAGATTGCCACGTTAAATCAAAGAAGATTCTGATCCCTAAAGAGCCAAATCTTGTTACATAAGATTTTCTTTAAATCCCTTAAATTCTGGAAATCAATCCTAATCACGTCATCGGTTAAAACAATTCCATATTCACGCATTTCATTCTTTTGTGATAGCTTCACTCGTGCGCTTCACATGATCGAATCGTTTTATCCATATCTTTCAATAATGATAAAACTCTATTATTACCTCATATTTGTCATGAAAACATTCCTATTGTTATTTATGACAACCTCTACCAAATTTCGGGGACGAAATTTCTTTAACGGGTGGGTACTGTAACGACCCGAAAATTTCCGACCAAATTTAAACCTTAAACTTTATATGTTTCCGACACGATAAGCAAAATCTGTAATGTTGAGTCTCGAAAGTGTGAAAATCTACATTTAAGTAATCTATTACCCTTTGACCACGTCTGGTGATTCACGAACAATTGTTTGTAAATAAAAATATATGTAGATGTAAGAATGAATAATAAATATATGTATATTGTAATTATTATTTAAAAATAATTATGGTATCATATTAATATGATTATTAATAAAAATTAAATTCTATAATAGATTAAATACAAAATAAATCGCATCATAGTATCTATTTCAATTACTTATCTTTTTTTTCCTAAGATACTGTAAAACCCGTGATTTCATGTCCACCGCCCCCACCATCTATTTCTTTTCAATTCTCACTTTGTTTCATTTGTAATCGTCACAAGAGTATAGGATTATTATAATATTATTATTAAATTATTAGATTATAATTAACATTAACAATTACTACTATAAATGCACAATATATACATATATCTATATATATATATAGATGTGTTGTACTCGAATTATAAACACACACAATCACGAACACAACCCATCTTTATCAAACCAACAAAAACCATGAATCCTGTTACAAACCGTAACCATCTCGAACCACATCCTAACGATCACCTTCATCCCCACCACGAACAACCCACAACAACCTCCTTTGCGTTATCTTTATTCATTTGTTGCAGCTGCAACTGCTATCTCTTCTGTTTCCATTTCGATTCAAGCCTAAAGACTGCTTGCTATGTCGTTTGGACAACCACCCACCACCACCAACACCCGTATACAAATCACCACCACTTTCCGTGTTCTTTTCATGACTACAACTATCGAACCACTATCTCCAACGCAACCACAATCGCTATTACCTTCATCCTAACAACCATCGATCATCGCCACTTCTTTTCCTTTTCTTATTTCCCGTCGAAACCCAAGCTTCACCAACACCTTAACACAACACCTTAACAGTCATTAATCACCATCTTTTACTACCTTAAGAACCACCAAGATTATCACCTTTATAAGTTAGTTTGTGTTCTTACTCGATGAAACTACCACAGCCGTCAACGGACACCACCCCCAATAACCTGTAACTCGCTTCTTCTACTATTTCGTCAGTCCTATTTCCTGTTTTTGTTACAGCCTACAACCAGTCGTCATCTTCACAAAATCATCATCACCACTATTTCGACAAACACCACTCCCTATATTTTTTATTTATTCATTCGAAAACCTGCAACACTCTTTCATACCCGTTGTACAGAAGTTGCTATCTATTGCTAACGTTTCCTGTTTGAAGTCATGCCATAACTTCATTTAACCTCGTAGAATCTGCAAAATATTATTGATGGTTTGTTGTACAGTTGACACCTCACCACACCCGTCACCAAAACCGCCTGCAATACCTTTGATCATAACAAGCGGCAGCTGCGTTTCCCTTTTCTTCCTTTCTTTTTTCTTTTTACTTCAAACAACACCTTTATCAAACCCACGAAATAAATGATGAGTGATAATGGAAATTGATGGTGATTGATGAGCTGTTTAAAGAAGAACATGTTAGTAGCGGTTGGTATTACAAAAATTCAAAGGATGGATAAAGTGGTGACTCCGCTTTCGATAAAAAAAAAAATAAAAATAAAAATAATAAATAAATAAATACAAGTGATAGCAAGTGGCTAGTTGTTGACTGATTAAGCTATTCCTATATGAATTCTAGTTTCACAATATGGATCGTGACTCTATATTGATATTTGTTTGGGCCGTATAAATGTGTGAACAAATTGGGCCGGTACCCTTGCACTCTTCTAATTTTAAATGGTTTAGAACATTGGCCACATACATGCAAGGCCCAACGTGATTTTTTGATCGGCAACAACACCAACATATGCGTAATTAATATTTGATGAAGTACAAGATGATATAAGGTTTACGTGATTGTTAGATGATAACAATAATGATAACGGAATCATACAATTATGATAAATATGCGATGACGATGATGATGATGATACATGTAGGATAATGGCGATGATAGATGATCACATAAAATGATAACGAAGATTAAGATGGTATAACTTTGATTATTCTTACTATTATAATCGTTATGATTTTTATTATTATTATTATTAAAAGAACTATTATTTTTAAAAATTGTCATTTTATTAAAATTATCATTTTTATCAAAGATATTAGTATTATCAAAAGTATCATTAAAATTATTGTTATTATTATTATTATTATTATTATCATTATTATTATTATTAGTATTATTTTAATTACTAATATTAATATATATACGAAATATATATTTAATACATATAACATAACAAAATTTATATTTTTATATATAAAATAAATATATGAAATATATAGGTTATTAATATAAAAACGATATAATTTGTTCGATTACGATGATGTGTATTAATACATATACCTGATATAGGTTCGTGAATCCGAGGCCAACCCTATACTTGTTCAATGTCGTTCTATGTATTTTTACTACAGAATACATTAGGTGAGTATATAGTCCCCTTTTAAACTTTAAATATTTTGGGATGAGAATACATGCGCTGTTTTTATAAATGATTTACTTTATGGACACAAGTGATCAAAAATAAATTCTACGTTGAGTTGTACCATGGCATATTTCTTTATACTTGGTAGCTAATATTTACGTGAGGAGCGTAAACGCGAATCCTGTTGATAGATCTATCGGGCCTGACAACCCCAACCGGGCTGGACGACCAGTTTTAAACGGTTGCACAGTACTTCGTTTCGTTACTACACTTGGTACGGTGTAGGGTTTATTTAAGAATATGCTGCTGTGATTTAAATGTTAAGTATGGTTACCAAGTGCTCAACGACTTTTCATACACGAGGAGTGTATTATGTATAAACATGAAATCTTGTGGTCCATAGTTATAATGCTGCTAGCAATAAAACCTATATCTCACCAACTTTATGTTGACATTTTAAAGCATGTTATTCTCAGGTACAAATTAAGTCTTCCGCTGTGCATTTGCTCATTATAAGGACATTACTTGGAGTCGATCATCGCAATGGGACCA
Source organism: Rutidosis leptorrhynchoides (assembly GCF_046630445.1). NCBI lineage: Eukaryota > Viridiplantae > Streptophyta > Magnoliopsida > Asterales > Asteraceae > Rutidosis > Rutidosis leptorrhynchoides. Next base: position 235,787,337 of record NC_092339.1, read on the forward strand.
GATGTTGATGATTTCGTCCAGGTGGATAAGGACGGGTTGTTACAACTATTACATCAAAACTCCCTAACTCTACTGGTATCAAATCAATCTTAAATATTTCGCTACCCAGTTTAATTTCTCAATTCCGGCATATATTATCTGCTGAAATTAATTTACCGTTTGCTAATTCGAGTAAAAATTTACTATCCAACGGTGTCAATGGACAACTTAATTTAGCACAAAAATCTCTACTCATATAACTTCTATCCGCACCCGAATCAAATAAAACGTAAGCAGATTTATTGTCAATAAGAAACGTACCTGTAACAAGCTCCGGGTCTTCCTTTGCCTCTGCCGCATTAATATTGAAAACTCTTCCGCGGCCTTGTCCATTCATGTTCTCCTGGTTCGGGCAATTTCTAATAATGTGGCCCAATTTTCCACATTTATAACAAACTACATTGGCATAACTTCCTCCGATACTACTTGCTCCGCCATTACTCGTTCCGACACCATTTATTCCTTTCGTTCTGTTAACCCCTGGTCCGTAGACCTCACATTTCGCCGCGCTATGACCATTTCTTTTACACTTGTTGCAAAATTTGGTGCAGAACCCCGAGTGATACTTTTCACACCTTTGGCATAGCTGCTTCTGATTGTTGTTGTTGTTGCGGTTGTTATTGTTGTTGGGACGATTGTTGTAGTTGCTGCTGTTGTTGTTGTTGTTATTGTTGTTGTTGTTGTTGTTGTTGTTGTTGTTGGGCCATTTGTTGTAGTTGCGATTGATGTTGCGATTGTTGGGATAATTGTTGCGATTATTATTGTAATTGCTGTTGTTGTTGTATTGGTGATTCTTATCACCGTTTTCCTCCCACTTTCTTTTGACTTGCTTCACATTGGCCTCTTCAGCCATCTGTTCTTTAATTCTTTCCTCAATCTAGTTCACTAGTTTGTGAGCCATTCTACATTCCTGTTGCATGGAGGCGGGCTCGTGTGAACTTATATCTTCTTGGATTCTTTCCAGTAATCCTTTCACAAACGCGTCGATCTTCTCTTCCTCATCTTCGAACGCTCCCGGACACAATTGGCACAATTCTGTGAATCGTCTTTCGTACGTGGTAATATCAAATCCTTGGGTTCGTAACCCTCTAAGTTATGTCTTGAGCTTATTGACCTTGGTTCTGGGACGGTACTTCTCATTCATCAAGTGCTTGAATGCTGACCACGGTAGTGCGTACGCATCATCTTGTCCCACTTGCTCTAGATAGGTATTCCACCATGTTAACGCAGAACCTGTGAAGGTATGCGTAGCGTACTTCACTTTGTCCTCTTCAGTACACTTACTTATGGCAAACACCGATTCGACCTTCTCGGTCCACCGTTTCAATCCGATCGGTCCTTCAGTTCCATCAAATTCCAAAGGTTTGCAGGCAGTGAATTCTTTGTAGGTGCATCCTACACGATTTCCTGTACTGCTAGATCCAAGGTTATTGTTGGTATGTAGCGCAGCCTGTACTGCGGCTATGTTTGAAGCTAGAAAAGTACGGAATTTCTCTTCATTCATATTCACGGTGTGTCGAGTAGTCGGTGCCATTTCCTTCAAAATATTCAAATGGAACAAGTTAATCATACAGAATATTAAGAGTAGTTAATAGTATTTCGTAGCATAATATGAACTCATTTATAAAAGCTTTTTCTTCATATTAGCGTTTTATAAGTTTAAATTCGGGTAGTACCTACCCGTTAAGTTCATACTTAGTAGCTAATATACAATTCAACTACTACAATTCTATATGAAAAACTAATTATAATAATATTTCGCGTTCAAACTTTTATACAATATTTTACAAACTTACAATACCGCTTATTTTACATAAAGCATGAAATATAGCACACAATAACTTTGATACAAGATAGTTGTGAAGATAATTCTAGCTAGTACACAAGTCGTTCAGCAAAGGCAATAAAGACACGTAATTCATACGTCCAGAAACAAGTTATGCATTCTGGTTTTACTAGGACTACTTCCCTTCCTTGGTCTTGTGGAACATAACCGTTATGGCCATTGATAAGACAGCGTGTTGTAACGTCGTCAAAGGGACGAGGGTTACGTAATGACCAACAGTCTCGTAATAACATAAAAACCTCATTTCTTACCCCAATTACTGACTCCGTCACTTGTGGGAACGTTTTGTTTAATAGCTGTAGCCCGATGTTCTTTTTCTCACTTTGGTGAGAAGCGAACATTACTAACCCGTAAGCATAGCATGCTTCTTTATGTTGCATGTTAGACGCTTTTTCTAAATCACGAAGTCCTATATTCGGATATATTGAGTCAAAATAATTTCTTAACCCGTTGCGTAAAATAGCATTTGGGTTCCCCGCAATATATGCGTCAAAGTAAACACATCGTAACTTATGGATTTCCCAATGTGATATCCCCCATCTTTCGAACGAAAGCCTTTTATAAACCAAGGAATTCTTGGAACGTTCTTCGAATGTCTTACAAACTGATCTCGCCTTAAATAGTTGTGCCGAGGAATTCTGACCGACTCTAGACAAGATTTCATCAATCATGTCTCCGGGTAGGTCTCTTAAAATATTGGGTTGTCTATCCATTTTGTGTTTTTATACTGTAAAATAGACAAGAGTTAGATTCATAATAAAAAAAATACTTATTAATACAAGCAATTTTTACATATATCATAAAGCATAAGCACACTATATTACATATATTACACCACACGAATACAACTATCTTATTCCGACTCGCTCGTTTCTTCTTCTTCAGTTTTGGCTCGTTTTGCCAAGTTTCTAGGGATATATGATGTTCCCCTAATACTAGCTGTCGTTTTTCACAACGGTTTAGAAAAACCTGGTGGTTTAGAGGTTCCTGGGTCATTGTTACAACTTAAGGGCTTCGGGGGTTGACGATACATATAAAGTTCATCGGGGTTGGAATTAGATTTCTCTATTTTTATGCCCTTTCCCTTATTATTTTTTTTTGCTTTTTAAATTCAGTTGGGGTAATTTCTATAACATCATCGGAATTCTCGTCGGAATCCGATTCATCGGAGAATTGGTAATCCTCCCAATATTTTGCTTCCTTGGCGAAAACACCATTGACCATAATTAACCTTGGTCGGTTGGTTGAGGATTTTCTTTTACTTAATCGTTTTATTATTTCCCCCACCGGTTCTATTTCCTCCTCCGGTTCCTCCTCTTCCGGTTCTGATTCTTCTTCCGGTTCTGATTCTTCTTCCGGTTCCTCTTTGGGAACTTGTGAATCAGTCCAATATATATTCGACTCTTCGTTATTATTAGGTGAGTCAATGGGATTTATGCTAGAGGTAGACATCTATCACACAATATCAAACATGTTAAGAGATTAATAAATCACATAATATATACATGTTAATAATATATAGTTTCCAACAAAAATGTTAAGCAATCATTTTTAAAGAAAACACGGTCGAAGTCCAGACTCACTAATGCATCCTAACAAACTCAATAAGACACACTAATGCAAATTTTCGGGTTCTCTAAGACCAACGCTCTGATACCAACTGAAATGACCCGTTCTTATTGATTAAAAACGTTCCATATTAATTGATTTCGTTGCGTGGTTTTGACCTCTATATGAGACGTTTTTCAAAGACTGCATTCATTTTAAAACAAACCATAACCTTTATTTCATCAATAAAGGTTTAAAAAGCTTTACGTAGATTATCAAATAATGATAATCTAAAATATCCTTTTTACACGCGACCATTACATAATGGTTTACAATACAAATATGTTACAACGAAATAAGTTTCTTGAATGCAGTTTTTACGCAATATCATACAAGCATGGACTCCAAATCTCGTCCTTATTTAAGTATGCGACAGCGGAAGCTCTTAATATTCACCTGAGAATAAACATGCATTAAACGTCAACAAAAATGTTGGTGAGTTATAGGTTTAACCTATATATATCAAATCGTAACAATAGACCACAAGATTTCATATTTCAATATACATCCCATACATAGAGATAAAAATCATTCATATGGTGAACACCTGGTAACCGACATTAACAAGATGCATATATAAGAATATCCCCATCATTCCGGGACACCCTTCGGATATGATATAAATTTCGAAGTACTAAAGCATCCGGTACTTTGGATGGAGTTTGTTAGGCCTAATAGATCTATCTTTAGGATTCGCGTCAATTAGGGTGTCTGTTCCCTAATTCTTAGATTACCAGACTTAAGAAAAAGGGTCATATTCGATTTCGATAATTCAACCATAGAATGTAGTTTCACGTACTTGTGTCTATTTTGTAAATCATTTATAAAACCTGCATGTATTCTCATCCCAAAAATATTAGATTTTAAAAGTGGGACTATAACTCACTTTCACAGATTTTTACTTCTTCGGGAAGTAAGACTTGGCCACTGGTTGATTCACGAACCTATAACAATATATACATATATATCAAAGTATGTTCAAAATATATTTACAACACTTTTAATATATTTTGATGTTTTAAGTTTATTAAGTCAGCTGTCCTCGTTAGTAACCTACAACTAGTTGTCCACAGTTAGATGTACAGAAATAAATCGATAAATATTATCTTGAATCAATCCACGACCCAGTGTATACGTATCTCAGTATTGATCACAACTCAAACTATATATATTTTGGAATCAACCTCAACCCTGTATAGCTAACTCCAACATTCACATATAGAGTGTCTATGGTTGTTCCGAAATATATATAGATGTTTCGACATGATAGGTCGAAACATTGTATACGTGTCTATGGTATCTCAAGATTACATAATATACAATACAAGTTGATTAAGTTATGGTTGGAATAGATTTGTTACCAATTTTCACGTAGCTAAAATGAGAAAAATTATCCAATCTTGTTTTACCCATAACTTCTTCATTTTAAATCCGTTTTGAGTGAATCAAATTGCTATGGTTTCATATTGAACTCTATTTTATGAATCTAAACAGAAAAAGTACAGGTTTATAGTCGGAAAAATAAGTTACAAGTCATTTTTTTAAAGGTAGTCATTTCAGTCGAAAGAACGACGTCTAGATGACCATTTTAGAAAACATACTTCCACTTTGAGTTTAACCATAATTTTTGGATATAGTTTCATGTTCATAATAAAAATCATTTTCTCAGAATAACAACTTTTAAATCAAAGTTTATCATAGTTTTTAATTAACTAACGCAAAACAGCCCGCGGTGTTACTACGACGGCGTAAATCCGATTTTACGGTGTTTTTCGTGTTTCCAGGTTTTAAATCATTAAGTTAGCATATCATATAGATATAGAACATGTGTTTAGTGGATTTTAAAAGTCAAGTTAGAAGGATTAACTTTTATTTGCGAACAAGTTTAGAATTAACTAAACTATGTTCTAGTGATTACAAGTTTAAACCTTCGAATAAGATAGCTTTATATGTATGAATTGAATGATGTTATGAACATCATTACTACCTCAAGTTCCTTGGATAAACCTACTGGAAATGAGAAAAATAGATCTAGCTTCAAAGGATCCTTGGATGGCTTGAAAGTTCTTGAAGCAGAATCATGCCACGAAAACAATTTCAAGTAAGATTTCCACTCGAAATAAGATTGTTATAGTTATAGAAATTGAATTAAAGTTTGAATATGATTATTACCTTGTATTAGAAAGATAACCTACTGTAAGTAACAAAGGTTTCTTGATCTTGGATGATTACTTGGAATGGATTTAGAAAACTTGGAAGTAAACTTGCAATCTTGGAAGTATTCTTGATTTTATGAAACTAGAACTTTTGGAATTTATGAAGAACACTTAGAACTTGAAGATAGAACTTGAGAGAGATCAATTAGATTGAGAAAATTGAAGAATGAAAGTGTTTGTAGGTGTTTTTGGTCGTTGGTGTATGGATTAGATATAAAGGATATGTAATTTTGTTTTCATGTAAATAAGTCATGAATGATTACTCATATTTTTGTAATTTTATGAGATATTTCATGCTAGTTGCCAAATGATGGTTCCCACATGTGTTAGGTGACTCACATGGGCTTCTAAGAGCTGATCATTGGAGTGTATATACCAATAGTACATACATCTAAAAGTTGTGTATTGTACGAGTACAAATACGGGTGCATACGAGTAGAATTGTTGATGAAACTGAACGAGGATGTAATTGCAAGCATTTTTGTTAAGTAGAAGTATTTTGATAAGTGTCTTGAAGTCTTTCAAAAGTGTATGAATACATATTAAAACACTACATGTATATACATTTTAACTGAGTCGTTAAGTCATCGTTAGTCGTTACATGTAAATGTTGTTTTGAAACCTTTAGGTTAACGATCTTGTTGAATGTTGTTAACCCATTGTTTATTATAAAAAATGAGATGTTAAATTGTTATATTATCATGATATTATGATATATAATATATCTTAGTATGATATATATACAGTTAAATGTCGTTACAACGATAATCGTTACATATATGTCTCGTTTTGAAATCATTAAGTTAGCAGTCTTATTTTTACATATGTATTTCATTGTTAATACACTTAATAATATATTTACTTATCATTTAACATAATTAACCAAGTGTATCAACATCTTAATATGATTCATATGTACCTAGTAAGACGTTGTTATAACGATAATCGTTATATATATCGTTTTCGAGTTTCTTAAATTAATAGTCTCATTTTTATGTATATAACTCATTGTTAAAATACCTAATGAGATACATACTTATAATAAAATCATGTTAACTATATATATAACCATATATATGTCATCATATAGATTTTACAAGTTTTAACGTTCGTGAATCACCGGTCAACTTGGGTGTTCAATTGTCTATATGAAACCTATTTCAATTAATCATGGAAAAGTTCGGGTCACTACCGCGGGCTCGTGTGAACTTACATCTTCTTGAATCCTTTCTGGTAACCCTTTTACAAATGCGTCAATCCTCTCCTCTTCATCTTCGAACGCTCTTGGACACAATAGGCTCAACTCTGTGAATCATCGTTCGTACGTGGTGATGTCAAAACCTTGCGTTCGTAATACTATAAGTTCTACCTTAAGCTTATTGACCTCGTTTCTGGGACGATACTGCTCGTTCATCAAGTGCTTGAATGCTGACCACGGTAGTGCGTAAGCAGCTTCTTATCCCACCTGCTCGAGATAGTTGTTCCACCATGTTAACGCAGTACCTGTGAAGGTATGCGTAGCGTACTTTACTTTGTCTTCTTCAGTACATTTACTTATGGCAAACACCGATTCAACCTTTTTGGTCCACCGTTTTAATCCGATTGGACCCCCGGTTCCATCGAATTCCAAAGGTTTACATGCAGTGAATTCTTTGTAGGAACATCCTACCCGATTTCTTGTGGAATTAGTTCCACTGCTAGAACCAGAGTTATTGTTGTTATTTTTCATTGCGGCCTGCACTGCGGCTATGTTCGCAGCAAGGAAAACACGGATGTCCTCCTCACTCATGTTCAAGTTCTGACGAGTCATCAGTGCTATTACCTTCAAAAATAGCCAAAAGAATTGAGTTAATCATATAGAATTTAAGAGTAGTCAATAGTATTTCGTAGCATAATATGAACTCTTTTATAAAAGCTTTTTCTTCATATTAACATTTTATAAGTTTTAATTCGGGTAATACCTACCCATTAAGTTCATACTTAGTAGCTACTATACAATTTAACTACTACGTTTCTATATGAAAAACTAAATACAATAATATTTCAGGTTCAAACTTTTATACAATATTTTTACAAATTTACAATACCGCTATTTTACATATAGCATGAAATATAGCACACAATAACTTTGATACAAAACAGTTATGACAACAATCCTAGTTAATACGCAAGTCGTTCAGCAAAGGAAATAAAAACACGTAATTCATAAGTCCAGAAACAAGTCATGCATTCTGGTTTTACTAAGACTACTTCCCATCCTTGGTCTTGTGGAACATAACCGTTGTGGCCATTGACAAGACAGCATGTTGTAACGTCGTCAAAGCGACGAGGGTTTCGTAATGCCCAACAGCCCCGTAACAATCTAAAAACCTTGTTTCTTACCCCAACTACTGAATCCGTCACTTGTGGGAAGGTTTTATTTAAAAGTTGAAATTTGATGTTCTTTTTCTCACTTTGGTGAGAAGCGAACATCACTAACCCGTAAGTTTAACATGCTTCTTTATGTTGTATGTTAGCAGCTCTTTCTAAAGTTCGAAGTCCTATGTTGGGATATGTTGAGTCAAAATAGGTTTTTAACCCGTAGCGTAAAATTGCATTTGAGTTCCCCGCATTTAACGCTTTAAAGAAAACACGGTGTAAGTTACGATCTCCCCAATGTGATATACCCCATCTTTCAAATGAAATCCTTTTATAAACTGCGGTGTAAGTTACGATCTCCCCAATGTGATATACCCCATCTTTCAAATGAAATCCTTTTATAAACTAAGGCATGCCTGGAACGTTCATCAAATATTCTACAAACTAATTTTGCCGTAAATAACTGTGCTGATGAATTCTGACCGACTTTACACAAGATTTCATCAATCATGTCCCCGGGTAGGTCTTCTAAAATGTTTGGTTGTCAATCCTTAACATCCATTTTGTTTTTATACTGTAAAAATAGACAAGGGTTAGATTTGTAAAAGATAATTATCAAATAATACAAGCAATTTTCACATATAACATAATAGTACAAGCACACTTATATTACATATTTTACGCCTCATGATTACAACTCTTTATTCCGACTCACTTGTTTCTTCCTCTTCAGACTTGTTTCGTTTTGCTAACTTTCTAGGGCTAATACGAGCCGTTCTTTTCACAAATGGTCTAGAAAAACCTGGTGGCTTAGAGGTTCCCGGGTTATTGTTACAACTTAAGTAATACGAGTGTTGACGATACATACATAGTTCATCGGGGTTGGAATCAAGTTTCTCTATTTTAATGCCCTTTCCCTTAATATTTTCTTTTGCTTTTTCAAATTGGATCGAGGTAATTTCTATAACATCATCGGAATCCTCATCGGTATCCGATTCATCAGAAAATTGGTAATCTTCCCAATATTTTGCTTCCTCGGCGGAAACACCATTGACCATTATTAATTTTGGTCCATTAGTTGAGGGTTTTCTTTTATTTGTCTGTTTTTCAGTTGTTCCTAAAATTTCTCCCTCCGGAACCTCTTCTTCCGGTTCCTCTTCTTCCGGTTCCTCCTCTTCCGGTTCCTCTTCTTCCAGTTCTTCTTCTTCCGGTTCCTCTTCGGGAATTTGTGAATCTTCCCAAAATATATTCGACTCCTCATTATTATTAGGTGAGTCGATGAGATTTGTACTAGAGGTAGACATCTATCACACATTATCAAACACGTTAAGAGATTAATATATCACATAATATTTACATGTTAAATATATATAGTTTTCAACAAAAAGTGTTAAGCAATCGTTTTTATAGAAAAATATACGGTCGAAGTCCAGACTCACTAATGCATCCTACATACTCGATAAGACACACTAATGCAAATTTTCTGGTTCTCTAAGACCAACGCTTGGATACCAATTGAAATGTCCCGTTCATATCGATTTATAAATGTTCCATATTAATTGATTTCATTGCGAGGTTTTGACCTCTATATGAGACGTTTTTCAAAGACTGCATCCGATTTTAAAACAAACCATAACCTTTATTTTATCGATAAAGGTTTAAAAATATTACGACAATTATCAAATAATAATAATCTAAAATATAGCGTTTTCACACGATTATTACATAATGGTTTACAATAATATTACACATCAATTTAAGTCTTCGAATGCAGTTTTTTAACAATATTATACAAGCATGCTGACTCCAACTCTTGTCCATAAATTAGCATGCAACAGCGGAAGCTCTTAATAATCACCTGAGAATAAACATGCTTTAAACGTCAACAAAAATGTTGGTGAGTTATAGGTTTAACCTATATATTTATCAAATTGTAATAATAGACCACAAGATTTCATATTTCCATTTCTCATAAACAACATGCAATCTGCATAAAAATCATTCATATGATGAACACCTGGTAACCGACCTTAACAGGATGCATATAGAATATCCCCATCATTCTGGGACTCTCATCAGACATGATAAATCGAAGTACTAAAGCATCCGAAAGTCGGATGAGGCTTGTTAGGCCAAATAGATCTATCTTTAGGATTCGCGTCAATTGGTGGCAATTATAATAAACACCAATTCTTAGGCTACCAAGCTAAAAAGGGGCATATTCGGTTCGATAATTCAACATAGAATGTAATTTTGATCACTTGTGCCTATTTTGTAAAACATTTATAAAACTGCATGTATTCTCATCCCAAAAATAATAGATTTTAAAAGTGGGACTATAACTCACTATCACAGATTTTTCCTTCGTTGGAAATAAGACTTGGCCACTGGTCGATTCACGAACCTATACCAAATATGTACATATATATCAAAGTATGATTTAAATATATTCACAACATTTTTTATTGCGTTTTTATGATTTAAGTTGTTAAGTTAGCAGTCTTCGTTACTAACCTACAACTAGTTGTCCACAGTTAGATGTACTGAAATAAATCAATATATATTATCTCGAATCAATCCACGACCCAGTGTATACAAGTCTCAGGCTAGATCACAACTCAAAGTATATATATTATTTTGGAATCAACCTCAACCCTGTATAGCTAACTCAAACATTACTGCATATAGAGTGTCTATGGTTGTTCCGATATATATATATATATATATATATATATATATATATATATATATATATATATATATATATATATATATATATATATATATATATATATATAGATGGGTTGATATGATATGTCAAAACATTGTATACGTGTCTATGGTATCCCAAGAGTACATAATACATGTATAATACAATATAAGTTAGCTAGGATATGATTAATATGGATTTGTTATAAAATTTTCGTAGCTACAAGTAAAGTTTTCCAATTTTGTTTTACCCATAACTTCTTCATTTTAAATCCGTTTTGAGTGATTCAAGTTGCTATGGCTTCATATTGAATTTAAGTTTATGAATCTAAATAGAAAAATATAAGTTTCTATTCAAAAATACAGGTTATAAGTCAATATTACAAGAGGTAGTCATTTCAGTTGAAAGAACGATGTCTTGATGACCATTTTGAAAAACATACTTCCACTTTGAGTTTAACCATGATTTTTGGATATAGTTTCATGTTCATAAGAAAAATTATTTTTCTAGAAGAACAACTTTTAAATCAAAGTTTATCATAGTTTTTAATTAACTAACCCAAAACAGCCCGTGGTGTTACTACGACGGCGTATGTCCGATTTTACGGTGTTTTTTGTGTTTTCAGATTTTAAATCATTAAGTTATCATATCATATAGATATAGAACATGTGTTTAGTTGATTTTAAAAGTCAAGTTAGAAGGATTAACTTTATTTGCGAATAATTTTAGAATTAACTAAACTATGTTCTAGTGATTACAAGTTTAAATCTTCGAATAAGATAGCTTTATATGTATGAATCGAATGATGTTATGAAAATCATTACTACCTCAAGTTTTGTGGATAAATCTACTGGAAAAGAGAAAAATACATCTAGCTTCAAAGGATCCTTGGATGGCTTGAAAGTTCTTGAAGTATAATCATGACACGAAAACAAGTTCAAGTAAGATTTCCACTCGAAATAAGATTGTTATGGTTATAGAAATTGAATCAAAGTTTGAGTATGAGTATTACCTTGAATTAGAAAGATATATTACTGTAAATAAGAAAGATTTCTTGAGATTGAATGATCACTTGAAATGGATTTTCAAGATTGGAAGTAAGCTAGCAAGTTTTAAAGATTTCTTGAAGTGTTCTTGAATGGTTGTTTTTATGATGATTAAAGCTTGTATTTGAAGCTAAAAGATGGTGAAAATGCTTGGAGATGATCAAGGATGATGTTAGGAGTATTTTGAGAGAGAATTTGGAGTGTAAGTATGAGAAAATGGAATGGAAAAATTGGGTGAAATCATAAAAATGGGATTACTTGTTATAAAGAAAAAAAAAAGATCCTAAGTTTATTTTTAGCTCATTAGTTATACAAGTTATTAAATAATGGTTACACATGTTTTTGACTCTAATATGGCTGCTAAGAATGAATTATTAAAGGTGTATATACTAATAGTAAATACATCTAGAAGCTGTGTATTGCACGAGTACGAATACTGGTACATACGAGTAGAATTGTTGATGAAAATGAATGAGAATGTAATTGTGAGCATTTTTGCTAAGTAGAAGTACTTTGATATGTGTCTTGAAGTCTTTAAAAAGTGTACTAATACATATTAATACACTACATGTATATACATTTTAACTGAGTCGTTAAGTCACCGTTAGTCATTACATGTAAGTGTTATTTTGAAACCTTTAAGTTAACGATCTTGTTAAATGTAATTAATCCATTGTTATAATACTTAAATAAGGTGTTAAATTGTTATGTTAACATGATAACATGGTGTATGAATATATCTTAACATCATATATATATGTTAAAATACTATTACAACAATAATCGTTACATATATATATTGTTTCGAAATCCTTAAGTTAGTAGTCTCATCTTACTTGTATAGTTCATTGTTAATACACTTAATGATATACTTAATTATCATTTTATCATGTTAAATATAGTATATCAATATCTTAATACAATACATATGTATTTATAAAGACGTTGATATAACGATAATCGTTATGTATATCGTTTCGAGCTTCATAATTCAACATTCTCATTTTTTTATGTATATCACACATTGTTAATATACTTAGTGAGATACTTACTTATCATAATCTCATGTTAACCATATATATGTCCATATATATATCATCATGTCATTTTTACAAGTTTTAACGTTCGTGAATCGCCGGTCAACTTGGGTGGTCAATTGTCTACATGAACTCATTTCAAATAATCAAGTCTTAACAAGTTTGATTGCTTAACATGTTGGAAATATTTAATCATGCAAATATAGTTTTCATTTAATAAATAATCATGGAAGAGTTCGGGTCACTACATAATGGTAGTCGAACAAATTTATATATTATTAGTGATTTAATTGTTATTTTAATTAGGTGTTTCATTAATAACCTAATTAATTATATTTATTAATATTTATTATAAAAGTATAATATAGTTATGTTATATGTAATAAATATGATTTTATATAACTAATAGTTATTTGATAAAATAATATTGATAATAATAAAAACTTGTTTAATTTTACAATAATAGTTATAATAGTTATTATGATAATAATATTGATAATATAAAAATAATAACATTAATGACCAAATAATAATAGTGATAGTAATAATAATAATTTTGATAAAAATGATAATTTTTCTAATAATTATAATAATAATAAAAATGATACTTTTAACAAAAATGATAGTCTTCAATAAAAATGATAATAATAATAAGAAAGATAATAATAATAATAATAATAATAATAATAATAATAATAATAATAATAATAATAATAATAATAATAATAATAATAATAATAATAATAATAATAATAATAATAATAATAATAATAATAATAATAATACTAATATTAATAGTTGTAAGAAAGAATACTACCTTGTAAAGCTTTTCTAAAAAAAAATGCCAAGAACCGGGCTCGAACCCGAGACCTCTCGTTAATCCAACAAACACGCAAACCAGCTGAACCATTCCATTTTTCTGATTTTATATCACAATCTAATTTATATAACTCTTATCCTCGTCAGTCTATTTCTTCTTCCTAACATCATCATTATTTGATACCATCATCATCATAATTATATCATTATTACTTATTCATTAACTATCATCATCCTTATCTTCAATTCGTGTATCTCATCTCATCATCAAACTCGATTTTCAACATCACTTGTTCGAAAACATAATTAAACGTAGCATAGTATCACCTTCATCTAACTATCACTATCACCACATATCGTCATAAAATCGTATCATCATCAATGAATCAATATTGCTTGGTTTAAGAATGAATAAAAAGTTGGTAAAAAGGGTGTGTTTGATTTGGTTTATGGAACAGAAAGTTGGAACCTGCGATCAGCAAACATGCTAATGGCCCAATATCATATGGCAACCCAATTAGAAAATAAAAATAACTCGGCCCAACTAGTAATAAAAAGTTGTTCGGTTTTGTGGTTGTTCAATTACAAATCACTGTTGCTGTACGTAGCAACCTATATTTTTAAACAGAAAATCGGCCACAAGTGGGGTTTTCTTTTTGCTACTTTGTCTGCCATAAAGGAAAAGAAGGAAAACAATAATCTCGCAAAGCAGCAACAGGGAATTTCAATAGTGATTAAAGGCTGTGATTGTTTTAGCGTATGACTAAACAGAAGATCAGGAGGCAGCTGCTGAGCAATTCACGATGGGGAAACAGGAAAAAAATATCAGTGTAGCAGCACAGCAGTAATTTAATGGTGTAGCAGATGGTATTTAAAAGATGGTGGATGATGGTAGTCGATGGTGGTGGTTTCTTGGGTGACGGTTTACAAAAAAATATAATATTCATATCACAGGTTTAGAAGGATCGATGGGTGGTGTCGAGCAGCTGGGTTCTTGTTTTATCAATAACAAATAACATCAATAAAGAGTGGTCGAATGAGGTGATGATTTGGGGGATGGTTTAAATCGAATGTTGTGAGGGTGGTTGATGGTTATCAAGGTGGTGACGATTATAATGGTGATGGTGGCCGAAGTCCGGTGGTTAATGGTAGTTAAATGGGTAACCGGAAGTGGTGGTGAAGATGGTGGCCTGTTTGTTGGTTCGAGAATGGAAGAGGTGATCGAGCATATATCCTTTCTATATCTTATATGCTTGTTTATTGTATATATATATATATATATATATATATATATATATATAATACATAGAATAAGTGAGTGTTTGTAGGTGGGTTGTGTTGTTCAACAGAAAACAGTATGAAGTGCAGCAGTGGTGACAACAATAAGTGGTAGTTCTCATGGTGGGTTATGGTGGTGGGTTGTTATTCGAACAGAAGCAAGAAAACTTACGCAGCAGTGGCTTGTAGTCTATCAAAGGTGGTTTCTATAGCATACAATATGGGTAATAATATGCACTATATAAGTGTTTTTGTTAAGCCTGATGGTGTTTGTAAATTGGTGATCGAGTTAGGAAAAATAGTAAAGAATCAAGATGATTTATGGAAATAAGTTTAGATGGTACATGGTGGGTTGACCATGTTGAAGGTGGCCGTTGATTTGATCATGGTGGTTCTAAGGTGAAAGGTGACGGTTGTCTTGGCCTTCGGTTTAAAAATCATAAGGAAGTGAGGTGGGTGATGGGTTTCATGTGGTGTTGAAGGTTGAGATGGGAGACAGAGATGATAGATGAATTATGAAGTAATAATATAAACTGGTGGATCCTATCTTTACATATACATGTACTTATATAATATAATATAGTAATTTTATATTAAAGAGTTAAAAGAATGTGCAAAAATGAATTCATCTTCGTAATTAAGTTGCCGACAGTTTGTATGGGGTGAAATATCGCGTTCTTTCTGTTGTTAATTCAGTGGCGTAAAAAGTATTCAGAAAAATCTCATATTTTTAAATTAACTATATTTATTTATTTTGGTCATTATGGTATAAAATTCGATCATTAACTATTTAAAATTATTAAACAAAAATTAACTCATTGTCCACTCCCGATCCCAGATAAAATATAAGAAAAATTTAAAACTTAACAAATAGTTCCTAAATACATAATGAATAAGCCTATAAATTATATATCTCATTTGGAATCACCGTTTATTTTTAAGTCACATAAGTTTGAAAATTAAATCGCTTAATATCGATCGAATGACAATTGAGTGTTAATGTCGTTTAATAATAGATTTGAAATCACAAAATATATATTTAATATACTTTATTTATATATATAGATATATTTTAAATAATAATTATTATAATATCCTATTTTTATTTTATTAATTTTACTAACAACAACATATAATACTTCAAATTAAATTTCGAATTATTATTTACATATATATACACACATAGCTATTTACGATTAATTGTTCGTGAATCATCGGGAATGGTCAAAAGGGCAAATGCATTCATGTAACTGTTCCAAAGAGTTTGAGACTCAACATTACAGACTTTGCTTATCGTGTCAAAATCATATAAAGATTAAGTTTAAATTTGGTCAGAAATTTTCGGGTCGTCACAGTACCTACCCGTTAAAGAAATTTTGTCCCGAAATTTGATTAGGATGGTCATAACTGACAATAAGTATGTTTTCATGACGCATACGAGCTAGAAATTAGATTTTTATCACCATTGAGTAATAGGGATAAAATAATTCAATTGTATAAAGAGTACGAGTGAAGCTATCACAAAATAGTGAACTGAAATGAGATAATAAAGATTTGTCTTAACCTCTGACGTAGTTAAGGCTGATTTCCAGAATTCCAGGGATTTAAAGATAATCTTCGAAATCTAGATAAGATTTGATTCATTGGTAATTAAGGAGATTGGAATCCTCTTTGGTTAAGTGCAATGATCTGTCTCGATTGCTCTATTTGATATTTCACTAAAAATCCACCCTCTTCATTTCCTTTATATTTTGGAGTTCCATCCTTTTGTTTTCTCTTCCCGACTTTAAGTCAAGTGAATAATGGTCCAGAATTCATAGATATGAAATTCGAAATGAACATAGCTAACGTTCTAAGAGAGAAATTGTAATAGCACGATCTTGATTTGTCAAATTACCAGAATTAAAAAAAAAAAGATAGAACTATCAAGAAAATATGTTGTTGAAATGTTTATAGATTAGATAGAATGTAAGAGTCGTGTAACATGACACATGATGACGTTATGATCTGTGAATCATCACGTTACATTAGAAACTCAGCATGACTTAATGTAATATAATCACGTTGATCAAGTGTCATTATATTATACTAACTCATGCTTCAGTTCTCAACACTACTTCAGTAACATTCATATTTTAAGTTCGAATTTTTCAGAATTTAGAAACTAAAACAGTGTCCTTTCTGATGTAACACTGATATCGCGAAGAGATAAATGATTTCAGATAAGAATAGTTATGAAAATATGTTCAGAAATATCGAGGATATTTATAATGAATGATACGATGATATCTTAGAATTTCTAATATCGATGGATGATGAAGAATATTATTCGCAAGGGTTTAGAGTAAAGAGTAAGGTATTCGCTAAAGACTTCAGCGGGCACTAAATTATTTGGATTCTTTGAAGGAATATTTAATCTTTGTGATTTGTCTACAGCCTCATTCATGGTTTGCTCAATCCGTTTTACAGTTTCAACTTTTCCGAGCTTTACCAACCTACTATTCATTATTATCAAACTTCCGACGGTTAAAGTCATTTTCTGCTGCTTCTTTCAGCTTTTTCAAAGTTTAGTGTATTGATTTGTAGACTAGGTGCTTTTCAGATTTTCAGAATTGAAGATCATGATTCTAAGAGATAAATGTTATATGTATACATATAACTGTTGATGTAGAAATGTTGCGAGATTCAAAATACAGATTTGCTGATTCCCAGTAATTTGTAAGGCAATTCTTGTTACAAGATGAGGATGAGTATATGATAGGGTTTTAATGAACAAATATTATGGTTCTTCGGAGAGACTTAAGTCAACGAATAATGAAGTTGCTGGTATATTTACTGCTAATGTGGTGGAATATAAACGGTTCCCCGGTAACGATGAAAAGAGCAAACGTATATATCAAGGTTATAATAAGGTTTATTCGAATGAAAGTCGAAGTTGACTTGCTGGAGCTGTGACAAAACTGGCTAATTTGAAAAGGAATTACAAAGTTATTTTCAGTAATAACAATCGCCAAAAGAAGCTAGCACAAATACGTGTTAAACGTTTACTCAGGTTTCGAGTGTTTTTAGGTGCATAACTATATGCATCAATCTTTTCTTCCGTAGATGAAGTGCGGTTGGTTCATCCTTTCGATTGAGGTGTTTTCAAGAATCATGAAAGGTTTAAACGCATATTGTAATTGTCAAGTTACAAATGAGGTTTAAGATGAACTCAAGTGGCAAACTTGAAGAAATATTTAGTTTCAGATGTTATAATCAATATTTTATTTCATTTTAATTGTCCATTGTTGGCAGTCCACAGTTAGCAGTCCACAATTAGTAATTCAATAATTCATATATAGTTTAATATATAATATTCGAATTAATTTATACGTATCGTGACCCATTGTATACATGTCTCAGACTCGATCACAACTCAAAGTATATATATTATTATAGAATCAACCTCAACCCTGTATAGCTAACTCGATCATTACTACATATAGAGTGACTATGGTTATTACAAATAATATATATAGATGCGTCGATATGATATGTCAAAACCTTGTATACGTGTCCTGATATTTTAAGTGCGTAAAATAAATAACAAAAATTAAATGACGATAAATAAAATTGCGAGAATATAAATTGTGATAATTAAATTGCGATAAATAAATTGCGATAAATAAATGTAATATGGAATTAACAGTTAGCTAGGAACGGTTAGCTAGGATTTTGTTAGCGTGGATTCTTAATAAAATTTCTCGTAGTTAAATTGTTTATTTCTAACAAATTTTATTTTATCCAATGTTTTCTTCATTATGCCGCTTGTTGGATTCTGATAAGTCAAAATCCAAAAATGAAATCAAATGGAAATGGTTATTCTGCGGTGAACGGATACGTATATTTATGGGTGTAAGTAGGATAGTAAATGACTGTTGAATCGGATTGGAAGAATGTACAGTGTATCTTATTAATGTGAAATCTAAATATTCCCCAGGTATTACATACCCATTAAAATATTTTCACCATTAACATTTTGTACAAAAGAATTTTTAATTACAATCTTTTTGAAAACATATATACATATATATTTTCTTCAGATGTAATCATGGATTTAAAGAGTCAATATGATATTAAACTCATTTGATTTACCATTAGAACGAGAATATATAATCTCTAAAACATTAAAGATTACATAATCGCCATGTCGAACGAAGGTAATTAATGTAGAACGATTCGTAGAACGACGATTATACTCGAGGTACAGAATGAGATGTTGAGGCATGGATTGTTGAAACTTGGGTTGTTGGTGGTACTGGTGGTGCTGGTGATATTGCTGAAGCTGGTAAGTTTTGTACCATATTTTCCAAATTGATTACTCGAGCGTGAAGCTCGTTGACTTCTTCCATTATTCAGGGATGATTGTCGGTCAGAACGAGCGGATGAATAAGGTTTAGAATTTTGGATAGAATATAATCGTGTCGAGATACTCTGGAAATGAGAGAGAAAATGGTGTTTCGAACAGGTTCGCCGATAAGTGCTTAAGTGAAATGCCCCATCCTAATCCATCTTGGCGAATACATTACATTTGGTTACATCGCGAGGTACTTGACCTCTATATGATACATTTTACAAACATTGCATTTGTTTTTAAAAGACAAACGTTCATTACATCAAAAGTTGACGGCATGCATATCATTTCATAATATATCCAACTAGTAATTGACTTAATAATAATCTTGATGAACCCAACGACACGAATGCAACGTCTTTTGAAATATGTCATGAATGACTCCAAGTAATATCTCTAAAATGAGCAAATGCACAGCGAAAGATTTCTTTCATACCTGAGAATTGTAGTGACCCGAACTTTTCCATGTTTATATATATTAATTGAGATTGATAGTTACATGACTAAATGTTTCCAACATGTTAAGCAATCAAACTTGTTAAGATTTGATTAAATGAAATAAGTTTCATATAGACAATTGATCACCCAAGTTGACCGGCGATTCACGAACGTTACAAAATTGTAAAAACTACATGTTGTGGTATATATAGACATATATATATGGTTGACATAAGATTATGATGAGTAAGTATCTCACTAAATATATTAACAATGTGTGATATACATAAGAAATGAGATTACTAAGTTAAGAAACTCGAAATGATATATATAACGATTATCGTTATGATAACGTCTACTAAATACATATGTATCATATTAAGATATTGATACATTATATTTAACATGATAAAATGATATTTAAATATATCATTAAGTGTGTTAACAATGAACTACATATGTAAAAACAACACTACTAACTCAAGAATTACGAAACGAGACTTATATGTAACGATTATCGTTGTAACGATATTTTAATGTATATATCATATTAAGAGATATTAATACATCATAATATCATGATAATATTATAATTTAACATCTCATTTGATATAATAAATATTAGGTTAACAACATTAATTGAGATCGTTAACTTAAAGGTTTCAAAACAACACTTACATGTAACGACTAACGAAGACTTAACGACTCCATTAGAATGTATATACATGTTGTGTTTTGATATGTACTCTTACACTTTTGAAAGACTTCAAGACACATATCAAAGTACTTCTACTTACAAAAATGCTTACAATTACATCCTCGTTCAGTTTCATCATCAATTCTACTCGTATGCACCCGTATTCGTACTCGTACAATACATAGCTTTTAGATGTATGTACTATTGGTATATACACTCCAATGATCAGCTCTTAGAAGCCCATGTGAGTCACCTAACACATGTGGGAACCATCATTTGGCAACTAGCATGAAATATCTCATAAAATTACAAAAATATTAGTAATCATTCATGACTTATTTACATGAAAATAAAATTACATATCCTTTATATCTAATCCATATACCAACGACCAAAAACACCTAAAAACACTTTCATTCTTCAATTTTCTTCATCTAATTGGTCTCTCTCAAGTTCTATCTTCAAGTTCTAAGTGTTCTTCATAAATTCCATAAGTATAGTTTCATAAAAATCAAGAATACTTCCAAGTTTGCAAGTCTACTTCCAAGCTTTCTAATCCATTCCAAGTAATCATCTAAGATCAACGAACCTTTGTTATTTACAGTAGGTTATCTTTCTAATTCAAGTTAATATTCATATTCAAACTTTGATTCAATTTCTACAACTATAACAATCTTATTTCGAGAGAAAATCTTTCTTGAACCGTTTTCGTGTCATGATTCTGCTTCAAGAACTTTCAAGCCATCCACGGATCCTTTGAAGTTAGATCCATTTTTCTCATTTCCAGTAGTTTTATCCAGAAAACTTGAGGTAGTAATGATGTTCATAACATCATTCGATTCATACATATAAAGCTATCTTATTCGAAGGTTTAAACTTGTAATCACTAGAACATAGTTTAGTTAATTCTAAATTTGTTCACAAACAAAAGTTAATCCTTCTAACTTGACTTTTAAAATCAACTAAACACATATTCTATATCTATATGATATGCTAACTTAATGATTTAAAACCTGGAAACACGATGAACACCATAAAATCGGATATACGCCGTTGTAGTGAAACCGGGGGCTGTTTTGGTTTGGATAATTAAAAACTATGATAAAATTTGATTTAAAAGTTGTTCTTCTAGGAAAATGATTTTTCATATGAACATAAAACTATATCCAAAAATCTTGGTTAAACTCAAAGTGAAAGTGTGTTTTTCAAAATGGTCATCAAGATGTCGTTCTTTCGACGGAAATGACTACCTCTTTAGTAATTGACATGTAACTTAAATTTCTGACTATAAACCTATACTTTTTCTGTTTAGATTCTTAAATTATAGTTCAATATGAAACCATAGCAATTTTATTTACTCAAAACGGATTTAAAATGAAGAAGTTATGGGTAAAACAAGATTGGATATTTTTGATCTTTTTAGCTACTGGAAATGTTTAACAAATCTATACAAATCATATCCTAGCTAACTTTTATTGTATTATACATGTATTATAATATATACAAATCATATCCTAGCTGTTCTAGCACACGTCGAGAAAGTACACACTGAAGAAAATAGCATCAATGATGTTCCCGATGTATTTTCGAAAGAATTACCGGGACTACCTCCACATCGATCTGTTGAATTTCAAATAGGTCTTGTACCAGGAGCTGCACCAACAGCTCGTGCTCCTTACAGACTCGCACCCAGCGAGATGAAAGAACTGCAAAGCCAACTGCAAGAACTATTAGAACGTGGTTTCATTCGACCAAGCACATCACCATGGGGAGCTCCTGTTTTGTTTGTCAAGAAGAAGGATGGTACATTTAGGTTGTGTATTGACTACAAAGAGTTGAATAAACTTACCATCAAAAATCGTTATCCACTGCCGAGAATTGACGACTTATTTGACCAACTACAAGGCTCGTCGGTTTATTCGAAAATCTATTTACGTTCTGGATATCATCAAATGCGAGTAAAGGAGGATGATATTCCAAAAACTGCTTTTAGGACGCGTTATGGTCATTACGAGTTTATGGTTATGCCGTTTGGATTGACTAATGCACCAGCTGTGTTCATGGACCTTATGAACCGAGTGTGTGGGCCATATCTTGACAAGTTTGTCATTGTTTTCATCGATGACATACTTATTTACTCAAAGAATGATCAAGAGCACGAAGAACATTTGAGAAAAGTGCTAGAAGTATTGAGGAAAGAAAAACTGTACGCTAAGTTTTCAAAGTGTGCATTTTGGTTGGAAGAAGTTCAATTCCTCGGTCACATAGTGAACAAAGAAGGTATCCAGGTGGACCCGGCAAAGATCGAAACCGTTGAAAAGTGGGAAACCCCAAAAACTCCGAAGCATATACGTCAATTTTTAGGATTGGCTGGTTACTACAGAAGATTCATCCAAGATTTCTCCAAAATAGCAAAACCCTTGACTGCATTAATGCATAAAGGGAAGAAATTTGAATGGAAGGATGAACAAGAGAAGGCGTTTCAGTTATTGAAGAAAAAGCTAACTACGGCACCTATATTGTCATTGCCTGAAGGGAATGATGATTTTGTGATTTATTGTGACGCATCAAAGCATGGTCTCGGTTGTGTATTAATGCAACGACCGAAGGTGATTGCTTATGCGTCTAGACAATTGAAGATTCACGAGCAAAATTATACAACTCACGATTTGGAATTGGGTGCTGTTGTTTTTGCATTAAAGACTTGGAGGCATTATTTATATGGGGTCAAAAGTATTATATATACCGACCACAAAAGTCTCCAACATATATTTAATCAGAAACAACTGAATATGAGACAACGCATGTGGATTGAACTGTTTAATGATTATGATTTTTAGATTCGTTACCACCCGGGAAAGGCGAATGTGGTAGCTGATGCTTTGAGTAGAAAGGACAGAGAACCTATACGGGTAAAAGCTATGAATATAATTATTCGTACTAACCTTACTACTCAAATAAAGGAGGCGCAACAGGGGGTTGTAAAAGAAGGAAAGTTGAAGAATGAGATACCCAAAGGATCAGAGAAACCTCTTAATATTCGGGAAGATGGAACCCGATATAGGGCTGATAGAATTTGGGTACCAAGGTTTGGAGATGTGAGAGAAATGGTACTTAAGGAAGCACATAAAACCAGATATTCAATACATCCCGGAGCGGGGAAGATGTATAAAGATCTCAAGAAACACTTTTGGTGGCCGGGTATGAAAGCCGATATTGCTAAATATGTAGGAGAATGTTTGACGTGTTCTAAGGTCAAAGCTGAACATCAGAAACCATTAGGTCACTACAACAACCTGAAATCCCGGAATGCAAATGGGAAAACATTACCATGGATTTCATTACTAAATTACCAAGGACTGCAAGTGGTTATCATACTATTTGGGTAATAGTTGATCGTCTCACCAAGTCAGCACACTTCCTGCCAATGAGAGAAAATGAAAAAATGGAGAAGTTGGCGCGATTGTATTTGAAGGAGGTTGTCTCCAAACATGGAATACCCATCTCTATTATCTCTGATAGGGATGGTAGATTTGTTTCAAGGTTCTGGAAGACGTTGCAACAAGCATTGGGGACTCGTCTAGACATGAGTACTGCCTATCATCCATAAACTGATGGGCAGAGCAAAAGGACGATACAAACGCTTGAAGATATGCTACGAGCATGTGTTATTGATTTCGGAAACAATTGGGATCAACACCTAACGTTAGGAGAATTTTCCTACAACAACAGTTATCATTCTAGTATTGAGATGGCACCGTTTGAGGCACTTTATGGTAGAAAGTACAGGTCTCTGATTTGTTGGAATGAAGTGGGGGATCGACAGATTACGGGTCCAGAGATAATACAAGAAACTACCGAGAAAATCATCCAAATTCAACAACGATTGAAAACCGCCCTGAGTCGACAAAAGAACTACGCGGACAGTAAAAGAAAAGATATAGAGTTTGAAATTGGAGAAATGGTCATGCTTAAGGTTTCACCTTGGAAAGGCGTTGTTCAATTTGGTAAATGGGGGAAACTAAATCCAAGGTACATTGGACCATTCAAGATTATAAATCGTGTCGGACCAGTAGCTTACCAACTAGAGCTACATTAACAACTCGCGGCTGTACATAACACTTTCCACGTCTCGAATTTGAAGAAATTTTTTGCTAAAGAAGATCTCACTATTCCGTTGGACGAAATCCAAATCAATGAAAAACTTCAATTCATTGAAGAACCCGTCGAAATAATGGATCGTGAGGTTAAGAGACTTAAGCAAAACAAGATACCGATTGTTAAGGTTCAATGGAATACTCATAGAGGACCCGAGTTCACCTAGAAGTGTGAAGATCAGATGAAGAAGAAATAACCGCATCTATTTCCAGAAGATTCGTCAACACCTTCAACAGCTTAAAATTTCGGGACGAAATTTATTTAACGGGTAGGTACTGTAGTGACCCGAACTTTTCCATGTATATATATATTAATTGAGATTGATATTTACATGACTAAATGTTTCCAACGTGTTAAGTAATCCAACTTGTTAAGACTTGATTAAATGAAATAAGTTTCATATAGACAATTGATCACCCAAGTAGACCGGCGATTCACGAACGTTACAAAATTGTAAAAACTACATGTTGTAGTATATATAGACATATATATATGGTTTACATAAGATTATGATGAGTAAGTATCTTACTAAATATATTAACAATGTGTGATATACATAAGAAATGAGATTACTAAGTTAAGAAACTCGAAATGATATATAAAACGATTATCGTTAGATAACGTCTACTAAATACATATGTATCATATTAAGATATTGATACACTATATTTAACATGATAAAATGATATTTAAATATATCATTAAGTGTGTTAACAATGAACTACATATGTAAAAACAAGACTACTAACTCAAGAATTACGAAACGAGACTTATATGTAACGATTATCGTTGTAACGATATTTTAATGTATATATCATATTAAGAGATATTCATACATCATAATATCATGATAATATAATAATTTAACATCTCATTTGATATAATAAACATTGGGTTAACAACATTAATTGAGATCGTTAACTTAAAGGTTTCAAAACAACACTTACATGTAACGACTAACGAAGACTTAACGACTCCATTAGAATGTATATACATGTTTTGTTTTGATATGTATTCTTACACTTTTAAAAGAATTCAAGACACATATCAAAGTACTTCTACTTAACAAAAATGCTTACAATTACATCCTCGTACAGTTTCATCAACAATTTTACTCGTATGCACCCGTATTCGTACTCGTACAATACACAGCTTTTAGATGTATGTACTATTGGTATATACACTCCAATGATCAGCACTTAGCAGCCCATGTGAGTCACCTAACACATGTGGGAACCATTATTTGGCACCTAGCATGAAATATCTCATAAAATTACAAAAATATTAGTAATCATTCATGACTTATTTACATGAAAACAAAATTACATATCCTTTATATCTAATCCATATACCAACGACCAAAAACACCTAAAAATACTTTCATTCTTTAATTTTCTTCATCTAATTGATCTCTCTCAAGTTCCATCTTCAAGTTATAAGTGTTCTACATAAATTCCATAAGTATAGTTTCATAAAAATCAAGAATACTTCCAAGTTTACAAGTCTACTTCCAAGCTTTCTAATTCATTCCAAGTAATCATCTATGATCAAGGAACCTTTGTTATTTATAGTAGGTTATCTTTCTAATTCAAGGTAATATTCATATTCAAACTTTGATTCAATTTCTACAACTATAACAATCTTATTTTGAGTGAAAATCTTACTTGAACTGTTTTCGTGTCATGATTCAGCTTCAAGAACTTTCAAGCCATCCAAGGATCCTTTGAAGTTAGATCCATTTTTCTCATTTCCAGTAGTTTTATCCAGAAAACTTGAGGTAGTAATGATGTTCATAACATCATTCGATTCATACATATAAAGCTATCTTATTCGAAGGTTTAAACTTGTAATCACTAGAACATAGTTTAGTTAATTCTAAACTTGTTCGCAAACAAAAGTTAATCCTTCTAACTTGACTTTTAAAATCAACTAAACGCATGTTCTATATCTATATGATATGCTAACTTAATGATTTAAAACCTGGAAACATGATGAACACCATAAAATCGGATATACGCCGTCGTAGTGAAATCGGGGGCTGTTTTGGTTTGGATAATTAAAAACTATAATAAACTTTGATTTAAAAGTTGTTCTTCTAGGAAAATGATTTTTCATATGAACATGAAACTATATCCAAAAATCTTGGTTAAACTCAAAGTGAAAGTATGTTTTTCAAAATGGTCATCAAGATGTCGTTCTTTCGACGGAAATGACTACCTCTTTAGTAAATGACATGTAACTTAAATTTATGACTATAAACCTATACTTTTTCTATTTGGATTCTTAAATTAGAGTTCAATATAAAACCATAGCAATTTGATTCACTCAAAATGGATTTAAAATGAAGAAGTTATGGGTAAAACAAGATTGGATATTTTTGATCTTTTTAGCTACGAGAAATGTTTAACAAATCTATACAAATCATATCCTAGCTAACTTATATTGTATTATACATGTATTCTAATATATTATGTAATCTTGAGATACCATAGACACGTATGCAAATGTTTTGGCATATCATATCGACCCATGTATATATATTATTTGGAACAACCATAGACACTCTATATGCAGTAATGTTGGAGTTAGCTATACAGTGTTGAATTTGATTTCAAAAATATATATACTTTGAGTTGTGATCTAGCCTAAGAGGTGTATACACTGGGTTGTGGATTGATTCAAGATAATATATATCGATTTATTTCTGTACATCTAACTGTGGACAACTAGTTGCAGGTTATTAACGAATACACTCAAATCTTTAAAACATAATAAAAATGGTTGTAATTATATTTTGATCATACTTTGATATATATGTACATATTTGTATAGGTTCGTGAATCGATCCGTGGCCAAATCTTATTTTTGAGGAAGGAAATATCAATCTAATATTTTTGGGATGAGAATACATGCAGGTTTTATAAATGATTTACAAAATAGACACAAGTACGTGAAACTACATTCTATGGTTGAATTATCAAAATCGAATATGCCCCTTTTTATTAAGTCTGGTAATATAAGAATCAGGGAACAGACACCCTAATTGACGCGAATCCTAAAGATAGATCTATTGGGCCTAACAAACCCCATTCAAAGTACCGGATGCTTTAGTACTTCGAAATTTATATCATATCCGAAGGATGTCCCGGAATGATGGGGATATTCTTATATATGCATCTTGTTAATGTCGGTTACCAGGTGTTCACCATATGAATGATTTTTATCTCTATGTATGGGATGTGTATTGAAATATGAAATCTTGTGGTCTATTGTTACGATTTGATATATATAGGTTAAACCTATAACTCACCAACATTTTTGTTGACATTTAAAGCATGTTTATTCTCAGGTGAATATTAAGAGCTTCCGCTGTTGCATACTAAAATAAGGACAAGATTTGGAGTCCATGTTTGTATGATATTGTGTAAAAACTGCATTCAAGAAACATATGTCCATGTAATATATTTCTATTGTAAACCATTATGTAATGGTCGTGTGTAAACAGTATCATTTAGATTATCATTATTTGATAATCTACGTAATTTTTTTAAAACCTTTATTGATAAGATAAAGGTTATGGTTGTTTTAAAAATGAATGCAGTCTTTGAAAAACGTCTCATATAGAGGTCAAAACCTCGCAAGGAAATCAATTAATATGGAACGTTTATAATCAATATGAACGGGACATTTCAAGAATAAACATGCTTTAAAGGGTCAACCAAAAGGTTGGTGTGTTCATTAGTTTATCACAAGATTTTCATTTCCATTCATATTATTCTGCATAAAAATCATTCATATGGATTGAACACCTGGTAACCGAACTTAACAAGATGCATATAGAATATCACCATCATTCCGAGACTCCCTTCAAACATGATTAATTCGAAGTACTAAAGCATCCGGTACTTTGGATGGGGCTTGTTGGGCCCGATAGATCTATCTTTAGGATTCGCGTCAATTAGGGTGTCTGTTCCCTAATTCTTAGATTACCAGACTAAAAAGGGGCATATTCGGTTTAATAATCCAGCTATAGAATGTAGTTTTAAGTACTTGTGTCTATTTCGTCAAACATTTATAAAGCAGCGCATGTATTCTCAGTCCCAAAAATATATATTGCAAAAGCATTTAAAAAGGGAGCAAATGAAACTCACACATTGTATTATGTAGTAAAAATACATATGAGGATACTGAACAATGCAGGGTTGGTCTCGGATTCACGAACCTATATCATTTGTGTATTCGTTACATATCCTTGTAATCGAACAATTATATATATATTTCATTATTAATATATATATAATATATATTCATTTTGTTATATAAAAAAATTAATTTTCGTTATGTTATATATATTAAATATATATATATATATATATATATATATATATATATATATATATATATATATATATTTTATATATATATATATATATATATATATATATATATATATATATATATATATATATATATATCATTTGTATATATTAATAGTAGTAGTTATAATAATATCAAAATAATATTAATAGTGGTAAAAATGATAATTATTATAATACTTATTGTTACTAGTAAAGATAATAACGTTAATAATTCTATTAATGATAATGATATCAATAATAATTATAAAAATGTTAATTATAATGTTAATGGTAGTAATGATAACGATACTTAATAATTTTAACAATAATAATAATGATTATACAAGTTTTAATACAATTATATGTTTAAAATAATTATACTTTTAGTAATAATGATAATAATAATACTTTATAATAAAAAATTTACTACTAATCATAATCATATCAACAATATTAACAATGATAATATTAATACCTATGTTAATGATAACAATAATAATTCTATGACTTTTATTAATACCACTTTTATTAATCTTACTAAAATAACTATAATAATACTACTTAAAAGATAACCTTAACAATAATAATTACATTAATAATAGTTATGAGATTAATAATAATAATAATAATAATAATAATAATAATAATAATAATAATAATAATAATAATAATAATAATAATAATAATAATGTTTACACTACTTATAATAATACTAATAATGATAATAGATACAATATTTATAATTATGACAATAATAGTAATGAGAATAATTTTGATACATATAACAATAATTATAATACTACTAATAGTAATAATAACACTAATAACAATAACAATAACAACAATAATAATAATAATAATAATAATAATAATAATAATAATAATAATAATAATAATAATACTAATAATAATAATAACAATAAAAATGGTAATAAAAACCGGGCTCGAACCCACGACCTCCTGGACACCCGCTAACAACCTATACCACTCCTCTGCTTATTCCTTTCTGTTTTAAATTCCTAACCGAATTAAATTTAACCCGTTTACTCCTTATTTCCATCTTCTTCTTCACTTCACCAATTTCAATTCGACAGAAATACCTATTAATCCTATCAACCAATTACGACCTGAATTAAGGTGTTAATTTGAATCAGAACAACCAATAAAGCGTGAAATTAAATAAATAAATAAAAAAATATAGAACAGCTACCGCTGTTTGTTCGAAAAAAATGAATAAATTAACTTAAATATTGATTTCAAGATTAAGACATTTATGGATGATGATTGCTTCATGAGATATGTTATAAATTGCTATCAGAAACTTATGAAATCATAATTTTTACCGGAAACATTAAAACAGATTCCAATTTTACGATAAACACATTTGTTGACTTTCTTTAACTTAAACTTTGACTCAGAAATTTAGGCTCAATTGAAGGAATTAGTGTTTAAAAAACTTACAGATAAATCAGTTGGACGATTCCTAACAGTCGTGTATTTTTAGATTTTGAAGTTTGATACGAGAATGGATTATGGGTTTAAATGGCTTGCGAACAGAAAAAAATGTGTTTCTGTGATTTTCTTTTTTAATTTGCAGCAAGGATAATAGTATCTGTATTGATAAGGATTGTGGAAGATCGAATTATTTTCCTCAACCAACATGAGATGATCCGTGTATTGTTGTGGAATTTTGGCTCGACCGTTCTTCACAAGTGAGGAAAGAAGCAGAAAAAAATAAATCTGATTGTGACTTATATGTACAAATGCGTATATATATCTATCCTTATCTCTTATATTTAATATAAATAATTATAATTATTAAATATCCTAATAATAATAATACTAATTTAATAATAATTATATTAATAATACAGATTAATAATAATAGAAATAATAATAATTTATAATAATATACAATCATGATACTACAAATGATAAGAATTATATTATTAATGATAATAATAGTACATTGTATCATCTTTTATTAATAATAACTTTAAGAATAATAATGATATTAATAATAATAATAGTATTGCTAAAAATAATACTAATAATAATGTAACAAATTACATGTAACAACTTTTTATATCAATATATTAAAATTTTAATAATATTAATATTACAGATATTGATATCAATCTTAATATTTATTTTAATGGAAGTATTAATAGTAATATTAATATAATAACCATATTTCAAATTATAATTTCATATATTGCTATTACAATTCATTACTTATGTATTAGTTTAATAATTGTTATATAATATATATAATTGAATATTTATACCTTTTATATATTTTATAATATACACCTACTGATAAATATGTACAGAAATCATGTGTTATATGTATAAATTAATAACAACGTAATTATCATATCATTTATAATTTTACAATTTAGCTCTTACAATTAATCATATATTACTTCAAATTATTACAATATATATATATATATATATATATATATATATATATATATATATATATATATATATATATATATATATATATATATATATATATATACACTTATATTTATATTTATATATATATATATATATATATATATATATATATATATATATATATATATATATATAGATATATTTATTTACAAATAATTGTTCGTTAATCGTCAGGAATACTCAAAGGTCAAATTGAATTCATGAAATCAGTTCAAAAATTTTGAGACTTAACATTACAAACTTTACTTATCATGTCGAAACCATATGAGATGTAAATTTAAATTTGGTCGAAAATTTTCGGGTCGTCACAGTACCTACCCGTTAAAGAAATTTTGTCCCGAAATTTGAGTGAGGTGGTCATGGCTAACACTAAATATGTTTTCATGACTCATATGAGTTGGAAATTAGAATTTTATCATCATAGTGTAATATAGATAAAATAACTCGATTATATGAAGAGTACGAATGAAGCTATCGCAAAATAGTGAAATGAGGTAATAGGAATTCGTCTTAACTTTTGACATTGTCTTGGTTGAATTCTGAAATTTAAGGGATTTAAAGAAAATCTTTGAAATCTAAAAGATTTGATCCTTTGGCGAATAAAGAAATTAAGATCTCTATAATTAATTACGGTGATCTGTCTCGATTGTTTTGTCTGATATTTCTATTATAAATTAAGCTCTTCCGTTCCATTTTTCTCACCATTCCTATGCTTTCTTTCTTAGTTCATACATCCAAAAGATTGCAAAAATGCTTAATCCAGTTCCAATCCTTGATATTTTCCTAATTGTTATTTCTATCGTCCTTCTTTTCAATCTTTCACTAGAAGAATCTGTTTACTTCTACTATTACCTTGGGGTGATACTCTTCTTAATTACACCGTGTCTTTATATTGCTATTCGTATTAATATTCACGTTTTGTAACCTTCGGGTTGTTATTGGGTTTTATATTTTCTCTTATATTTTGGAGCTCTTTGCCTTTTTATTCTCTTATCGACCTCTAGTAAAGCGAGTAATGGTCCAGAATTCGTAAGTATGGAGTTTCGAATGAACTTAATGTTCTAAACAAGAAAGAATGTAATAGGACGATTTGATTTGTCAAATTACCAGAATCACTGAGAATAGAACTATCAAGAATATATTTTCTTGATATGTTCAGAAGTTAAGTAGAATGAAAGAGTTATGTTACATGGCACATGATGACGTTATGATCTGTGAATCATCACATCCTATTAGAAACTCAGCATGACTTACTGTAATATAACCACGTTGATCAAATGTCATTATATTATACTAATTCATGCATCAATTTCTTTACATTTCTCCAGAGTTCATTCATAAATTAAACTTAGATTTTACAAAAGTTTTCAATATAATGAAACACAGGAAGCACGAAGAGGTATATAATTTTGGGCGAGAATATTTATGAAAATATCCTCATAAATATCGAAGATATTTATGATGATATTTTGGAATTTTCAAGTTCGAAGGTTGATGAAGAAAAATTTTCCGCAAGATTTTAGAGTCAGAAGCAAGGTATTCAATAATGACTTCAGTAGATAATGAATCATTCAGTAGTCAACTTCGATTTTTCGCATAATCCATTTTTCGGTACTAAAATTTCCATTGAGCATTTCCAACCTTCCATTCCTTATTATCAAAATTTTGGCCGTTTTGATCATCTACAATTTTGCTGTTTCCTCTACATTTAATGCTACCGTATCTGAATTGGAGGTTATCAATCCGAGGTGGTTTCAATTGAATTGTGTTTTTAGATAATTAAAAGCTGATGGTAATATGGTGAAATATAAAAGGTTCCCCGGTAACAATAAAAGAGCACACATATATATCAAAGTGTTAATAAGGTTGTTTCGAACGAAAAATCGAAGTTGACTTATGGAGCTGTGACAAAATTTGCTACTTTGAAAGGAATCACCAAGTTATTTTGGGTAATAATAACACTAAAGGAATTAGCACAGATACGTGTTAAACATTTACTCAGGTTTCAAGTGTTTTTCAGGTACATAACTATATGCATCAATCTTTTCTTCCGTAGATGAAGTGTGGTTGGTTCATCCTCTCGATTGAGGTGTTTTCAAGAATCATAAAAGGTTTGAACGCAGATTGTAATCATCAGGATACAAACGAGGTTTAAGATGAAATCAAGTGGCAAACTTGAAGAATTGTTTAGTTTCATATGTTATAATCAATATTTTAATTCATTTTAATTGTCCAATGTTAGTAGTCCACAGTTAGCAGTCCACAATTACTAATTCAATAATTCATATATAGTTTATAATATTCGAATTAATTAATACGTATCGTGACCCGTGTACATGTCTCAGAATCGATCACAACTCAAATTATATATATTATTTGAGAATCAACCTCAACCCTGTATAGCTAACTCTATCATTACTGCATATAGAGTGTCTATGATTATTCCAAATAATATATATAGATGCATCGATATGATATGTCAAAACCTTGTATACGTGTCCCGATATTTAAAATGCGTAAATAACAGTATTTAAATGACGATAAATAAAATGCGTAAAATAAATAACAGAATGTAAATGACAATAAATAAAATTGCGAGAATTAAATTGTGATAAAATAAATTGCGATAATTAAATGTACAATAAGGAATTAACAGTTATCTAGAAACAGTTAGCTAGAATTTTGTTAGCATGGATTCTTAACAAAATTTCTCATAATTAATTTGTTTGTTTCTAACAAATTTTCTTTTGTCTAATGTTTTCTTCATTATGCCACTTGTCGGATTCTGATAGGTAAAAATCTAAATATGAAATTGAATGAAAATGGTTATTCTGTGGTGAACGGATACGTGCATCTGTGACAACCCAGAAATTTCCGACCAAATTTAAACTTTAATCTTTATATATTTCTGACACGATAAGCAAAGTTTGTAAGTTGAATCTCAAGAATTTTAAACTATGTTCATACACTCCTTTAACCTCGACCAAATTTCAATGATTCACGAACCAATATATGACTGAATATGATTATATATGTATATGTGTATATATTATAACTTGAAAACATTAACAAAGTATTAGACGTATAATACTTTACATAAATGTATTTGTTTCATAATATATTCAAATAGTTATCGATAGAATTAAAAGATATATCAAATGATTTATTTATCAGATACATTGATTTATGGCTACGAGTCTCTATTGAGAGGTCCACTTTGATTTAGAAAAACCTTTCCTTTTAACGGTATCCGGAATATTTGGTAAAAGTGATTTACAATAATGTCATTAGCAAGAGTTAGTCAAAAGTTAGTAATCATTTCCGTTTAAATTTCAAAGGTGTACTTTACTTTGATAAACTCGTGTCCCTTGATAAATCAACTATTTAGTTTTCATATTAAAAACATATTTGGTAAAATAACTACTATTATTTAAAACGAGTTAAATTATATAAAACGAACTTTGAAATGTAATTGGTTTTGAAAGACTAAATATTATATCATTAGATAAATATTTCAAACATAGATATTATGTACAAATTTACAATTCTAAATAAGAATATATATATATATATATATATATATATATATATATATATATATATATATATATATATATATATATATATATATATATATATATATATATATATATAATGTCCTAATTTAAAATAATATATTTTGATAAACAACGAGACTTTGATTTATAGAAGCAAATGACCACAACACTCAAATGCATAAGTTATACTTCGTGTAATATTGTTTGTTAATGATTTAAGACTATATTTTGATAAGGGTACGAGTCACTAAACGTAAAAGGCTAGTTTTCTAAATGTACGAAAGTGCGTTCGAAAAATCGAAAGTGGTACATGAGTCGAGTGACAACGTTCGTGTCATTTGAGTAAAAATTATCTTTTTACCATGAACGTAAATATAATATAATATATAATTAATTATATAGATTAAATAATAATTTATAATTAATATTTATTTATAAATGAGTGTCAGTAGAATTGAGTTGAGGATCACAGCTGGAAAGCATCTCCATGCGATCGCATGGGAGATTTTCTATGAAGCCATGTGATCGCATGGCATATCTTTGGTGGCCAAGTCTTTAAATCGAACGAATTCGTTTTAGTTTACACACACATATCACTTATCCATCTATATTGCTCCGTATGTAATTATATTTATATTATTATTATTATTATTATTATTATTATTATTATTATTATTATTATTATTATTATTATTATTATTATTATTATTATTTTTATTATTATTATTATTATTATTATTATTATTATTAGAGTAGTGTTATAGTTAGGAGTATTAATATTATTAGTATTTATACATAAAATACTATGACGGAGTGCTGTTCGGGTAATTTTCAAAACTAGTTTGCGAGTAGGACAGGGTTAAGGAAATTAAAGGTTATAGCTATGGAGGTGATGGGTATGCTCGTGAGGTCAATCTAGTGTTTATCGTCTCCGTTGTGTCTACGTACCTTTCCTGCAATATTGAATCTCAATATTGATACGTGTGTACTCATAATTTAATTTTTACATATTAATAGTGTATCCCTGACTAGTGCTCGAGTATATAGGATTATGCATGCTTGTACTTTTAATATTGCCATTAGATAGGTTATGTTGAATCCTGAATTAGTTACATATGCGGTTGAGATAAGGTATAAGATATGCATGTCGTTAGAAACCTAGCGAAAAATTAAGAACTTTTCATTTAGATATCGAATGGTTTCGATGAACGGATTTGAAGTTATAGTCGATTGAATTTTTTTATTATTAATAAAAATGATTATTATTATCGTCGTTATTATCGTTGTTATAGTTTTTATCTAATTATTATCATTATTATCATTATTATTATTATTATTATTAAAAATAGTATTATCATTTAAAATTGTTATTTTTATTATTATCATTATTATCGTTAAAGTTATAATTAGTATTATAATTAATATTATTATAATATTTATTATCATTAGTATTATTATAATTAAAAACTAATATTAGTAACACCTAATTAATATGATTACTATTATTATCATTAACATGAATGCTATATAAAAGACGATTAAAAGCTATTAAATGAATTGATTAAGAAATAATGTATATGAGTGTCATGATGAAATTAAAATATTGTAAGATATTGATTTAGATAAAATTATCGTTCTTATTATTTTTATCATTACTATTATTATAAAAAGTATCGTTAGTATTAAAACTATCATTTTAACAAAAATTATCAATTTAATAGAAATGTCATTGTTATTATAAAATATCATTATTATTATTATAATTTTAAATAAAATTATTATTTTAAAGTAAATATTAAAAAGTATCGTAAATATTAAAAAGTATCGTAAATATTACAGTTATCATAATCAAAATTATCATTTTAGCATAATATCTTTTTTAGTAAATATAATTATAAATATTTTTATTAATAGAATAACAATAATTATTACTACAAAATAATACAACTTTTATTCATTATTATTATCAATGTTATTATATCAAATAAATATGTAATACAAATAATATAATTACCTTAATAAAACCTATCACAATATTTTATGATGTTAAATGAACTTTATAAATTTTATTACTTAAGATATATAAAAGTATATTTTTATATAAAATTTTATTTATTAATAAATGAATTATATTATTTACTTTAATAAATCTTTTAAAAAATATTTAAAAATACAAAACGACGATATTTAAACTATATAATAATCATGTATAAAATTTGGAAATCATTTTGAGTCAAATTGACTTTTGTTGACTTTTGCATATTAGTCTCGAGCATTAGGATTGTGGTACACTATGACATAACCTAATTTGTTAGACAAATATTGACCAACATATGAATATATATACTTAATTTAGGTTCATGAATCCGAGGCCAACCTTGCACTTGTTCAATGACGTTATATGTATTTTTACTACGAAATACAGTATGGTGAGTTTCATTTGCCTTTTTACCCTTTATATTTTTGGGCTGAGAATACATGCGAAATTTTTATAAATATTTTACGAAATAGACACAAGTAATCGAAACTACATTATATGGTTGAATGATCGAAGCCAAATATGCCCCTTTTTGCTTGGTAGCCTAAGAATTAGGGAACATCACTAATTTTGAGAATTAGTGCACGCCTAATTGACGCGAATCCTAAAGATAGATCTATTGGGCCTAACGAACCCCATCCAAAGTACCGGATGCTTTAGTACTTCAAATTCATTTTTATCATGTCCGAAGGATTTCCCGGAATGATAGGGGATATGCTTATATGCATCTTGTTAATGTCGGTTACCAGGTGTTCACCATATGAATGATTTTTGTCTCTATGCATGGGACGTATATTTATGAGAACTGAAAATGAAATTCTTGTGGTCTATTAAAATGATGAAAATGAATGATTATGATAAACTAATGAACTCACCAACCTTTTGGTTGACACTTTAAAGCATGTTTATTCTCATGTATAAAATAAATATTCCGCTATGCATTTGCTTGTTTTAAAGATATTACTTCGAGTCATTCATGGCATATTTCGAAGAACGTTGCATTCGAGTCATTGAGTTCATCAAAGATTACTATTAAGTCAATTTATAATTGGATAATGGATATTATGAAATCGTATGCATGCCTGTCAATTATCGATGTAAAGAAAGTTTGTCTTTTAAAAACGAATACAATGTTTGTAAAATGTATCATATATAGGTCAAATACCTCGCGATGTAATCAACTATTGTGAATCATTTATAATGTATATGAACGGGTCCTTTCAGTTGGTATCAGAGCGGTGGTTTTAGCGAACCAGGTCTGCATTAGTGTGTCTAACTGATAAGTCGTTAGAATGCATTAGTGAGTCTGGACTTCAACCGTGTCTGCATGTCAAAAGTTTTGCTTATCATTTATAGTCGGAAATTATCTACTTATCATCCTTAGGAAATTACCTGCTTATCATTATTAGTCTAGACACGTGTTGCTACATTAATTGCATGAGTAGTGTATAGACAAAGTTCATATCTTAGCGTATCTGCTAAATCATATTTTATCGTATCTGTTACATTAAACTTTTCCTGACATATCCCGCAAATTCCTCCGTAATCTATGAAATCTTTTGATCTATACATATAGATATCCTATGTAAATAGAATACCACCCGATAGCCGAAAAATCATTTTATATCAAAAAATTCTTTATTCAATCGTACGAAATAGAATTCGCCATTAGTTCAAGTTCTTCGGATTCTGAAAAGAAATTCCACTCAAGCTCCGAAAGCAGTGTGACCAGAATGGATCAACCAATCAGTCATCACCTATTCTCGATGAATTGGGGATGGGTTCGTAGCCTCCTCAATCATTGGAGACAAGAAAAAGGCGATCCTTTCCATCCACCACATTGCCCTCTTGACGAAGAACCTGAAGCACTTACCGGCGAACCTGTCCGAAACACCATTTTTTCTCTCATTTCCAGAGTATCTCGTCACTATTATATATTACATCAAATTTTAGATTTTATTTATCTGCTCGTCCGAACCGACAATCACCCCAGTGTAATAGAAGAAGTCAACGAGCTTCGCGCTCGGGTAGTGTGTAGTGACCCGAACTTTTCCATGTTTATATATATTAATTGAGATTGATATTTACATGATTAAATGTTTCCAACATGTTAAGCAATCAAACTTGTTAAGACTTGATTAACTGAAATATGTTTCATATCGACAATTGACCACCCAAGTTGACCGGTGATTCACGAACGTTAAAACTTGTAAAAACTATATGATGACATATATATGGATATATATATAGTTAACATGATACTATGATAAGTAAACATATCATTAAGTATATTAACAATGAACTACATATGTAAAAACAAGACTACTAACTTAATGATTTTTAAACGAGACATATATGTAACGATTATCGTTGTAAAGACATTTAATGTATATATATCATATTAAGAGATATTCATACATGATAATATCATGATAATATAATAATTTAAAATCTCATTTGATATTATAAACATTGGGTTAACAACATTTAACAAGATCGTTAACCTAAAGGTTTCAAAACAACACTTACATGTAACGACTAACAATGACTTAACGACTCAGTTAAAATGTATATACATGTAGCGTTTTAATATGTATTTATGCACTTTTGAAAGACTTCAATACACTTATCAAAATACTTCTACTCAACAAAAATGCTTACAATTACATCCTCGTTCAGTTTCATCAACAATTCTACTCGTATGCACCCGTATTCGTACTCGTACAATACACAGCTTTTAGATGTATGTACTATTGGTATATACACTCCAATTATTAGCTATTAGCAGCCCATGTGAGTTACCTAACACATGTGGGAACCATCATTTGGCAACTAGCATGAAATATCTCATAAAATTACAAAAATATGAGTAATCATTCATGACTTATTTACATGAAAACAAAATTACATATCCTTTATATCTAATCCATACACCAACGACCAAAAACACCTACAAACTCTTTCATTCTTCAATTTTCTTCATCTAATTGATCTCTCTCAAGTTCTATCTTCAAGTTCTAAGTGTTCTTCATATATTCTACAAGTTCTAGTTACATAAAATCAAGAATACTTTCAAGTTTGCTAGCTCACTTCCAATCTTGTAAGGTGATCATCCAACCTCAAGAAATCTTTTTTTATTACAGTAGGTTATCATTCTAATACAAGGTAATAGTCATATTCAAACTTTGGTTCAATTTCTATAACTATATCAATCTTATTTCAAGTGATGATCTTACTTGAACTTGTTTTCGTGTCATGATTCTGCTTCAAGAACTTCGAGCCATCCAAGGATCCGTTGAAGCTAGATCCATTTTTCTATTTTCTAGTAGGTTTATCCAAGGAACTTAAGGTAGTAATGATGTTCATAACATCATTCAATTCATAGATATAAAGCTATCTTATTCGAAGGTTTAAACTTGTAATCACTAGAACATAGTTTAGTTAATTCTAAACTTGTTCGCAAACAAAAGTTAATCCTTCTAACTTGACTTTTAAAATCAATTAAACACATGTTCTATATCTATATGATATGCTAACTTAATGATTTAAAACATGGAATCACGAAAAACACCGTAAAACCGGATTTACGCCGTCGTAGTAACACCGCGGGCTGTTTTGTGTTAGTTAATTAAAAACTATGATAAACTTTGATTTAAAAGTCATTATTCTGAGAAAATGATTATTATTATGAACATGAAACTATATCAAAAAATTATGGTTAAACTCAAAGTGGAAGTATGTTTTCTAAAATGGTCATCTAGACGTCGTTCTTTCGACTGAAATGACTACCTTTACAAAAACGACTTGTAACTTATTTTTCGGACTATAAACCTATACTTTTTCTGTTTTGATTCATAAAATATAGTTCAATATGAAACCATAGCAATTTGATTCACTCAAAACGGATTTAAAATGAAGAAGTTATGGGTAAAACAAGATTGGATAATTTTTCTCATTTTAGCTACGTGAAAATTGGTAACAAATCTATTCCAACCATAACTTAATCAACTTGTATTATATATTATGTAATCTTGAGATACCATAGACACGTATACAATATTTTGACCTATCATGTCGACACATCTATATATTTCGGAACAACCATAGACACTCTATATGTGAATGTTGGAGTTAGCTATACAGGGTTGAGGTTGATTCCAAAATATATATAGTTTGAGTTGTGATCAATACTGAGATACGTACACACTGTGTCGTGGATTGATTCAAGATAATATTTATCGATTTATTTCTGTACCTCTAACTGTGGACAACTAGTTGTAGGTTACTAACGAGGACAGCTGACTTAATAAACTTAAAACATCAAAATATATTAAAAGTGTTGTAAATATATTTTGAACATACTTTGATATATATGTATATATTGTTATAGGTTCGTGAATCAACCAGTGGCCAAGTCTTACTTCCCGACGAAGTAAAAATCTGTGAAAGTGAGTTATAGTCCCACTTTTAAAATCTAATATTTTTGGGATGAGAATACATGCAGGTTTTATAAATGATTTACAAAATAGACACAAGTACGTGAAACTACATTCTATGGTTGAATTATCGAAATCGAATATGCCCTTTTTTATTAAGTCTGGTAATCTAAGAATTAGGGAACAGACACCCTAATTGACGCGAATCCTAAAGATAGATCTATTGGGCCTAACAAACCCCATCCAAAGTACCGGATGCTTTAGTACTTCGAAATTTATATCATATCCGAAGGGTGTCCCGGAATGATGGGGATATTCTTATATATGCATCTTGTTAATGTCGGTTACCAGGTGTTCACCATATGAATGATTTTTATCTCTATGTATGGGATGTGTATTGAAATATGAAATCTTGTGGTCTATTATTATGATTTGATATATATAGGTTAAACCTATAACTCACCAACATTTTTGTTGACGTTTTAAGCATGTTTATTCTCAGGTGATTATTAAGAGCTTCCGCTGTCGCATACTTAAATAAGGACGAGATTTAGAGTCCATACTTGTATGATATTGTGTAAAAACTGCATTCAAGAAACTTATTTTGTTGTAACATATTTGTATTGTAAACCATTATGTAATGGTCGTATGTAAACAGAATATTTTAGATTATCATTATTTGATAATCTACGTAAAGCTTTTTAAACCTTTATTGATGAAATAAAGCTTATGGTTTGTTTTAAAATGAATGCAGTCTTTGAAAAACGTCTCATATAGAGGTCAAAACCTCGCAACGAAATCAATTAATATGGAACGTTTTTAATCAATAAGAACGGGACATTTCCGTTGGTATCCGAGCGTTGGTCTTAGAGAACCAGAATTTTGCATTAGTGTGTCTTATCGAGTTTGTTAGGATGCATTAGTGAGTCTGGACTTCGACCGTGTTTACTTGAAAAATGATTGCTTAACAAATTTTGTTGGAAACTATATATTTTTAACATGTGAATATTATGTGATATATTAATCTCTTAACGCGTTTGATATTATGTGATAGATGTCTACCTCTAGAACAAGTCCCATTGACTCACCTAATAATAATGAAGAGTCAAATGTAAATTAGAATGATTCGTGGACTGATTCACAAGTTCCCGAAGAGGAACCGGAAGAAGAGTCGGAACCGGAAGAAGAATCGAAACCGGAAGAAGAATCGGAACCGGATGAAGAAATAGAACCGGTGGGGGAGATAATTAAACAGTTAAGTAAAAAAAATTCCTCAACCAACCGACCAAGGTTAATTATGGTCAATGGTGTTTCCGTCAAGGAAGCAAAATATTGGGAGGATTACCAATTCTCCGATGAATCAGATTCCGACGAGAATTCCGATGATGTTATAGAAATTACCCCA
Source organism: Rutidosis leptorrhynchoides (assembly GCF_046630445.1). Classification (NCBI taxonomy): domain Eukaryota; kingdom Viridiplantae; phylum Streptophyta; class Magnoliopsida; order Asterales; family Asteraceae; genus Rutidosis; species Rutidosis leptorrhynchoides. The sequence continues at coordinate 235,830,240 of NC_092339.1, forward strand.
ACTGAATTTAAAAAGGCAAAAGAAAATAATAAGGGAAAAGGCATAAAAATAGAGAAATCTAATTCCAACCCCGATGAACTTTATATGTATCGTCAACCCCCGAAGTCCTTAAGTTGTAACAATGACCCGGGAACCTCTAAACCACCAGGTTTTTCTAAACCAATGTGGAAAACGATGGCTCGTATTAGGGGAACATCATATATCCCTAGAAACTTGGCAAAACGAACTAAAACCGAAGAAGAAGAAACAAGCGAGTCGGAATAAGATAGCTGTATTCGTGTGGTGTAATATATGTAATATAGTGTGCTTATGCTTTATGATATATGTAAAAATTGCTTGTATTAATAAGTATTTTTTTTATGAATCTAACTCTTGTCTATTTTACAGTATAAAAACACAAAATGGATAGACAACCCAATATTTTAAGAGACCTACCCGGAGACATGATTGATGAAATCTTGTCTAGAGTCGGTCAGAATTCTTCGGCACAATTATTTAAGGCGAGATCAGTTTGTAAGACATTCGAAGAACTTTCCAAGAATGCCTTGGTTTATAAAAGTCTTTCGTTCGAAAGATGGGGGATATCACATTGGGAAATCCATAAGTTACGATGTGTTTACTTTGAAGCATATATTGCGGGGAACCCAAATGCTATTTTACGCAATGGGTTAAGAAATTATTTTGACTCAATATATCCGAATGTTGGACTTCATAATTTAGAAAAAGCGGCTAACATGCAACATAAAGAAGCATGTTATGCTTACGGATTAGTAATGTTCGCTTCTCACCAAAGTGAGAACAAGAACATCGGGCTACAACTATTAAACAAAACGTTCCCACAAGTGACGGAGTCGGGAATTGGGGTAAGAAATGAGGTTTTTTAGATTGTTACGGGACTGTTGGACATTACGTAACCCTCGTCCCTTTGACGACGTTACAACACGCTGTCTTATCAACGGCCATAACAGTTATGTTCCACAAGACCAAGGATGGGAAGTAATCCTAGTAAAACCAGAATGCATGACTTGTTTCTGGACGTATGAATTACGTGTCTTTATTGCCTTTGCTGAACGACTTGTGTACTAGCTAGAATTATCTTCACAACCATCTTGTATCAAATTTATTGTGTGCTATATTTCATACTATATGTAAAATAAGCGGTATTGTAAGTTTGTAAAATATTGTGTAAAAGTTTGAACGCGAAATATTATTATAATCAGTTTTTCATATAGAATTGTAGTAGTTGAATTGTATATTAGCTACTAAGTATGAACTTAACGGGTAGGTACTACCCGAATTTAAACTTATAAATCGCTAATATGAAGAAAAAGCTTTTATAAATGAGTTCATATTATGCTACAAAATACTATTAACTACTCTTAATATTCTGTATGATTAACTTGTTACATTTGACTATTTTGAAGGAAATGGCACCGACTACTCGACACACTGTGAATATGAATGAAGAGGAATTCCGTACTTTTCTAGCTTCAAACATAGCCGCAGTACAGGCTGCGCTACATACCAACAATAACCTTGGATCTAGCAGTACAGGAAATCGTGTAGGATGCACCTACAAAGAATTCACTGCCTGCAAACCTTTGGAATTTGATGGAACCGAAGGACCGATCGGATTTAAACGGTGGACCGAGAAGGTCGAATCGGTTTTTGCCATAAGTAAGTGTACTGAAGAGGACAAAGTGAAGTACGCTACGCATACCTTCACAGGTTCTGAGTTAACATGGTGGAATACCTATCTAGAGCAAGTGGGACAAGACGATGTGTACGCACTACCGTGGTCAGCATTCAAGCACTTGATGAACGAGAAGTACCGTCCCAGAACTGAGGTCAATAAGCTCAAGACAAAACTTAGAGGGTTACGAACCCAAGGATTTGATATTACCACGTATGAATGACGATTCACAGAATTGTGCTTATTGTGTCCGGGAGCATTCGAAGATGAGGAAGAGAAGATCGACGCGTTTGTGAAAGGATTACCGGAAAGAATCCAAGAAGATATAAGTTCACACGAGCCCGCCTCCATACAACAGGCATGTAGAATGGCTCACAAACTAGTGAACCAGATTGAAGAAAGAATTAAAGAACAGACTGCTGAAGAGGCCAATATGAAGCAAGTCAAAAGAAAGTGGGAGGAAAACGGTGATAAGAATCACCAATACAACAACAACAGCAATTACAACAATAATCGCAACAATTATCCCAACAATCGCAACATCAATTGCAACTACAACAAACGGCCCAACAACAACAACAACAACAACAACAACAACAGCAGCAGCAACTACAATAATCATCCCAACAACAATAATATCCGCAACAACAACGACAATCAGAAGCAGCTATGCCAAAGGTGTGAAAAGTATCACTCGAGGTTCTGCACCAAATTTTGCAACAAGTGTAAAAGAAATGGTCATAGCGCGGCGAAGTGTGAGGTATACGGACCAGGGGTTAATAGAACGAAAGGAACAAATGGTGTCGGAACGAGTAATGGCGGAGCAAGTAGTGTCGGAGCAAGTTATGCCAATGTAGTTTGTTATAAATGTGGAAAACCAAGCCACATTATTAGAAATTGCCCGAACCAGGAGAACATGAATAGACAAGGCCGTGGAAGAGTTTTCAATATTAATGCGGCAGAGGCACAAGAAGACCTGGAGCTTGTTACGGGTACGTTTCTTATTGATAATAAATCTGCTTACGTTTTATTTGATTCAGGTGCGGATAGAAGCTATATGAGTAGAGATTTTTGTGCTAAATTAAGTTGTCCATTGACGCCTTTGGATAGTAAATTTTTACTTGAATTAGCAAATGGTAAATTAATTTCAGCAGATAATATATGTCGGAATCGAGAAATTAAACTGGTTAGCGAAACATTTAAGATTGATTTGATACCAGTAGAGTTAGGGAGTTTAGATGTGATAATCGGTATGGACTGGTTGAAAGAAGTGAAAGCAGAGATCGTTTGTTACAAAAATGCAATTCGTATTATACGAGAAAAAGGAAAACCCTTAATGGTGTACGAAGAAAAGGGCAACACGAAGCTACATCTTATTAGTAATTTGAAGGCACAAAAACTAATAAGAAAAGGTTGCTATGCTGTTCTAGCACACGTCGAGAAAGTACAAACTGAAGAAAAGAGCATCAATGATGTTCCCATTGCAAAAGAATTTCCCGATGTATTTCTGAAAGAATTACCGGGATTACCCCACATCGATCCATTGAATTTCAAATAGATCTTATACCAGGAGCTGCACCAATAGCTCATGCTCCTTACAGACTCGCACCCAGCGAGATGAAAGAACTGCAAAGCCAATTACAAGAACTTTTAGAGCGTGGTTTCATTCGACTAAGCACATCACCGTGGGGAGCTCTTGTTTTGTTTGTCAAGAAGAAAGATGGTACATTCAGGTTGTGTATCGACTACCGAGAGTTGAACAAACTTACCATCAAGAACCGCTACCCACTACCGAGAATCGACGACTTATTTGATCAACTACAAGGCTCGTCTGTTTATTCAAAGATTGACTTACGTTCCGGGTATCATCAAATGCGGGTGAAAGAAGATGATATTCCAAAGACTGCTTTCAGAACACGTTACGGTCATTACGAGTTTATGGTCATGCCGTTTGGTTTAACTAATGCACCAGCTGTGTTCATGGACCTTATGAACCGAGTGTGTGGACCATACCTTGACAAGTTTGTCATTGTTTTCATTGATGACATACTTATTTACTCAAAGAATGACCAAGAACACGGTGAACATTTGAGAAAGGTTTTAGAATTATTGAGGAAGGAAGAATTGTACGCTAAGTTTTCAAAGTGTGCATTTTGGTTGGAAGAAGTTCAATTCCTCGGTCACATAGTGAACAAAGAAGGTATTAAGGTGGATCCGGCAAAGATAGAAACTGTTGAAAAGTGGGAAACCCCGAAAACTCCGAAACACATACGCCAGTTTTTAGGACTAGCTGGTTACTACAGAAGGTTCATCCAAGACTTTTCCAGAATAGCACAACCCTTGACTGCATTAACGTATAAAGGGACGAAATTTGAATGGAATGATGAACAAGAGAAAGCGTTTCAGTTATTGAAGAAAAAGCTAACTACGGCACCTATATTGTCATTGCCTGAAGGGAATGATGATTTTGTGATTTATTGTGATGCATCAAAGCAAGGTCTCGATTGTGTATTAATGCAACGAACGAAGGTGATTGCTTATGCGTCTAGACAATTGAAGATTCACGAACAAAATTATACGACGCATGATTTGGAATTAGGCGCGGTTGTTTTTGCATTAAAGACTTGGAGGCACTACTTATATGGGGTCAAAAGTATTATATATACCGACCACAAAAGTCTTCAACACATATTTAATCAGAAACAACTGAATATGAGGCAGCGTAGGTGGATTGAATTATTGAATGATTACGACTTTGAGATTCGTTACCACCCGGGGAAGGCAAATGTGGTAGCCGATGCCTTGAGCAGAAAGGACAGAGATCCCATTCGAGTAAAATCTATGAATAAAATGATTCATAATAACCTTACTACTCAAATAAAGGAGGCGCAACAAGAAGTTTTAAAAGAGGGAAAATTAAAGGATGAAATACCCAAAGGATCGGAGAAGCATCTTAATATTCAGGAAGACGGAACCCGGTATAGGGCTGAAAGGATTTGGGTACCAAAATTTGGAGATATGAGAGAAATGGTACTTAGAGAAGCTCATAAAACTAGATACTCAATACATCCTGGAACGGGGAAGATGTACAAGGATCTCAAGAAACATTTTTGGTGGCCGGGTATGAAAGCCGGTGTTGTTAAATACGTAGGAGAATGTTTGACGTGTTCTAAGGTCAAAGCTGAGCATCAGAAACCATCAGGTCTACTTCAACAACCCGAAATCCCGGAATGGAAATGGGAAAACATTACCATGGATTTCATCACTAAATTACCAAGAACTGCAAGTGGTTTTGATACTATTTGGGTAATAGTTGATCGTCTCACCAAATCAGCACACTTCCTGCCAATAAGAGAAGATGACAAGATGGAGAAGTTAGCACGACTGTATTTGAAGGAAGTCATCTCCAGACATGGAATACCAATCTCTATTATCTCTGATAGGGATGGCAGATTTATTTCAAGATTCTGGCAGACATTACAGCAAGCATTAGGAACTCGTCTAGACATGAGCACTGCCTATCATCCACAAACAGATGGGCAGAGCGAAAGTACGATACAAACGCTTGAAGACATGCTACGAGCATGTGTTATTGATTTCGAAAACAGTTGGGATCGACATCTACCGTTAGCAGAATTTTCCTACAACAACAGCTACCATTCAAGCATTGAGATGGCGCCGTTTGAAGCATTTTATGGTAGAAAGTGCAGGTCTCTGATTTGTTGGAGTGAAGTGGGGGATAGACAGATTACGGGTCCGGAGATTATACAAGAAACTACCGAGAAGATCATCCAAATTCAACAACGGTTGAAAACCGCCCAAAGTCGACAAAAGAGCTACGCTGACATTAAAAGAAAAGATATAGAATTTGAAATTGGAGAGATGGTCATGCTTAAAGTTGCACCTTGGAAAGGCGTTGTTCGATTTGGTAAACGAGGGAAATTAAATCCAAGGTATATTGGACCATTCAAGATTATTGATCGTGTCGGACCAGTAGCTTACCGACTTGAGTTACCTCAACAACTCACGGCTGTACATAACACTTTCCACATCTCGAATTTGAAGAAATGTTTTGCTAAAGAAGATCTCACTATTCCGTTAGATGAAATCCAAATCAACGAAAAACTTCAATTCATCGAAGAACCCGTCGAAATAATGGATCGTGTGGTTAAAAGACTTAAGAAAAACAAGATACCAATTGTTAAGGTTCGATGGAATGCTCGTAGAGGACCCGAGTTCACTTGGGAGTGTGAAGATCAGATGAAGAAGAAATACCCGCATCTATTTCCAGAAGATTCGTCAACACCTTCAACAGCTTAAAATTTCGGGACGAAATTTATTTAACGGGTAGGTACTGTAGTGACCCAGACTTTTCCATGTTTATATATATTAATTGAGATTGATATTTACATGATTAAATGTTTCCAACATGTTAAGCAATCAAACTTGTTAAGACTTGATTAATTGAAATATGTTTCATATAGACAATTGACCACACAAGTTGACCGGTGATTCACGAACGTTAAAACTTGTAAAAACTATATGATGACATATATATGGATATATATATATATATATATAGTTAACATGATACTATGATAAGTAAACATATCATTAAGTATATTAACAATGAACTACATATGTAAAAACAAGACTACTAACTTAATGATTTTTAAACGAGACATATATGTAACGATTATCGTTGTAAAGACATTTAATGTATATATATCATATTAAGAGATATTCATACATGATAATATCATGATAATATAATAATTTAAAATCTCATTTGATATTATAAAGATTGGGTTAACAACATTTAACAAGATCGTTAACCTAAATGTTTCAAAACAATACTTACATGTAACGACTAACGATGACTTAACGACTTAGTTAAAATGTATATACATGTAGTGTTTTAATATGTATTTATAAACTTTTGAAAGACTTCAATACACCTATAAAAATACTTCTACTTAACAAAAATGCTTACAATTACATCCTCGTTCAGTTTCATCAACAATTCTACTCGTATGCACCCGCATTCGTACTCGTACAATACACAGCTTTTAGATGTATGTACTATTGGTATATACACTCTAATGATCAGCTCTTAGCAGCCCATGTGAGTCACCTAACACATGTGGGAACCATCATTTGGCAACTAGCATGAAATATCTCATAAAATTACAAAAATATGAGTAATCATTCATGACTTATTTACATGAACACAAAATTACATATCCTTTATATCTAATCCATACACCAACGACCAAAAACACCTACAAACACTTTCATTCTTCAATTTTCTTTATCTAATTGATCTCTCTCAAGTTCTATCTTCAAGTTCTAAGTGTTCTTCATATATTCTACAAGTTCTAGTTACATAAAATCAAGAATACTTTCAAGTTTGCTAGCTCACTTCCAATCTTGTAAGATGATCATCCAACCTCAAGAAATCTTTGTTTCTTACAGTAGGTTATCATTCTAATACAAGGTAATAATCATATTCAAACTTTGATTCAATTTCTATAACTATAACAATCTTATTTCAAGTGATGATCTTACTTGAACTTGTTTTCGTGTCATGATTCTGCTTCAAGAACTTCGAGCCATCCAAGGATCCGTTCAAGCTAGATCCATTTTTCTCTTTTCCAGTAGGTTTATCCAAGGAACTTAAGGTAGTAATGATGTTCATAACATCATTCAATTTATACATATAAAGCTATCTTATTCGAAGGTTTAAACTTGTAATCACTAGAACATAGTTTAGTTAATTCTAAACTTGTTCGCAAACAAAAGTTAATCCTTCTAACTTGACTTTTAAAATCAACTAAACACATGTTCTATATCTATATGATATGCTAACTTAATGATTTAAAACCTGGAAACACGAAAAACACCGTAAAACTGGATTTACGCCGTCGTAGTAAAACCGCGGGCTGTTTGGGGTTAGTTAATTAAAAACTATGATAAACTTTGATTTAAAAGTTGTTATTCTGAGAAAATGATTGTTATTATGAACAAGAAACTATATCCAAAAATTATGGTTAAACTCAAAGTGGAAGTATGTTTTCTAAAATGGTCATTTAGACGTCGTTCTTTCGACTAAAATGACTACCTTTACAAAAACGACTTGTAACTTATTTTTCCAACTATAATCCTATACTTTTTCTGTTTAGATTCATAAAATAGAGTTCAATATGAAACCATAGCAATTTGATTCACTCAAAACGGATTTAAAATGAAGAAGTTATGGGTAAAACAAGATTGGATAATTTTTCTCATTTTAGCTACGTGAAAATTGGTAACAAATCTATTCCAACCATAACTTAATCAACTTGTATTGTATATTATGTAATCTTGAGATACCATAGACACGTATACAATGTTTCGACCTATCATGTCGACACATCTATATATATTTCGGAACAACCTTAGACACTCCATATGTGAATGTTGGAGTTAGCTATACAGGGTTGAGGTTGATTCCAAAATATATATAGTTTGAGTTGTGATCAATACTGAGATACGTATACACTGGGTCGTGGATTGATTCAAGATAATATTTATCGATTTATTTCTGTACATCTAACTGTGGACAACTAGTTGTAGGTTACTAACGAGGACAGCTGACTTAATAAACTTAAAACATCAAAATATATTAAAAGTGTTGTAAATATATTTTGAACATACTTTGATATATATGTATATAATGTTATAGGTTCGTGAATCAACCAGTGGCCAAGTTTTACTTCCCGACGAAGTAAAAATCTGTGAAAGTGAGTTATAGTCCCACTTTTAAAATCTAATATTTTTTGGATGAGAATACATGCAGGTTTTATAAATGATTTACAAAATAGACACAAGTACGTGAAACTACATTCTATGGTTGAATTATCGAAATCGAATATGCCCCTTTTTATTAAGTCTGGTAATCTAAGAATTAGGGAACAGACACCCTAATTGACGCGAATCCTAAAGATAGATCTATTGGGCCTAACAAACCCCATCCAAAGTACCGGATGCTTTAGTACTTCGAAATTTATATCATATCCGAAGGGTGTCCCGGAATGATGGGGATATTCTTATATATGCATCTTGTTAATGTCGGTTACCAGGTGTTCACCATATGAATGATTTTTATCTCTATGTATGGGATGTGTATTGAAATATGAAATCTTGTGGTCTATTATTATGATTTGATATATATAGGTTAAACCTATAACTCACCAACATTTTTGTTGACGTTTTAAGCATGTTTATTCTCAGGTGATTATTAAGAGCTTCCGCTGTCGCGTACTTAAATAAGGACGAGATTTGGGGTCCATGCTTGTATGATATTGTGTAAAAACTGCATTCAAGAAACTTATTTTGTTGTAACATATTTGTATTGTAAACCATTATGTAATGGTCGTGTGTAAACATGATATTTTAGATTATCATTATTTGATAATCTACGTAAAGCTTTTTAAACCTTTATTGATGAAATAAAGGTTATGGTTTGTTTTAAAATGAATGCAGTCTTTGAAAAACATCTCATATAGAGGTCAAAACCTCGTAACGAAATCAATTAATATGGAACATTTTTAATCAATAAGAACGGGACATTTCATAGTGGCTTTGGAGAATATGGTGCAGAGATTACAAACACCAGCAGCAGCACCAGCAGCATAACCAGTACCACCATCATCAACACCAACAGTACCATTACCACCTCCAACCATATCCGCATCGTAAACCTCAACTTCACAATCTGTCCCACGAGCATCAACGTCATACGCACCATAGATACCAAGGAGTACCAACAACAATAACTGACGAAGTATTAATTCATAACTTCATTGGAGAAACATTCCGCGGAGATTATGTAATCTCTAAAGTCTTAGAGATTATCTAATCTAGCCTTAACCATAAATTAGTTAAGCGAACCAAAATGATAGAAGGAAGAGTAGAAACCCTGATAAAAATGGTGTGTGATTAACAAGCTAAACTTGTTTTACCAACAGCATCAACAGTACCGGCAACGTCACCAGCATTTTCAGTACAGTCAACATCAGAATCAACAACACCTGTAACATCACAAACTCCGTCAGTTCAAGAATCACTGTGGACATCATGACGAATCAATAACACGTATATTGTATCAACGAGTTATGAAGAATTAACCCATTCCCTCTGAAGAAATTATATGTATTATATATATATATATATATATATATATATATATATATATATATATATATTTTGAAATAAAAAATAAATCTTTTCGTGCTAAGCTATTGTGTGTGAATCTTAACTACTCGGTTCGATAATATACGTCCTTCGCCCGCAACTTAACCATCGTTAACTCTAATCTCTGTCTCAATTCAACAATTCCAATTCCTAATAAATCAAGTATATATTTGATTTTACACTTTCATCATCGATGTAACCGAAACTTTTCAGATAACATCATTCGTACTTTGCGAAGTTCACAAGAATTTAATGAAAACCAACATCACGCCTCAACAAATAACAAAGTATTGATTCATAATTTCAATATTATTGAAGAAATACTTATGTAATCTCTAAAGCCTTCAAGGGATTATTCAATTCTCGTTCCAACCGTAAATCGAACGAGTTTAATTTAGTATTAACTCATTAAAATCTATGTTACATCTGAGGAGAATATATATATATATATATATATATATATATATATATATATATATATATATATATATATATATATATATATATATATATATTTTCATAATGACTGTAATAAAATTCTTATGTACAAAATATTAATTGTAAAAAAATTTTTAACGGGTAGGTAATACCCGAGATATATATATATATATATATATATATATATATATATATATATATATATATATATATATATATATATATATTCACAATTAATATGTTAAATTCTTCGAATCAGATTAAGTAAATTATCAACTATGCTTCCTACTTTCAAAATAATATACATTCCTTTATAGAAATCAAAACAACCATACTATTCAAACCCAATTACATATTCTGATTTTGAAACCTCAGAATTCAATTCGAGATATAACCGGTACCATCACTTTTAGATTCCTACATCTTTCAAAGATATACTTTGACTTCAAAACTGTGTTAGAACATCAAATGTATATTAATGATTACAATCTGTGTTCAAACCCTTCAAAAAATTCTGAAGACACTTCAAATAATGAGCAATCGAGATGATGATTCAACCACATATAACCCACAGTTATGTATTTAAAAAGCTCTCGAAACCAAAGTCATAATTCAACACATATCTGTGTCAGATCCTTTGGCATTTATTAGCAAAAATAACTTTGCAATTTCTTTTAAAAGTAGCAAATTCTATCACAGCTCTAGCAAGACAACTTCGATTTTTCATTCGGAGTAGCCTTATCATAATCTTGATATATATGTTGCCCTTTCGCCATTGTTACTGGGGAACCTTTCATATCTCGCCACATTAGCAGTAAACTTATCAGCAACCATAATGATCTGAGATTTTCTGAAAAGTCATTATATTTATCAAAACCCCATCATTTACTCATCTGCCTCTTGTAACGAGAATTGCCATACGAATCATTGGGAATTAGCAATCAGTATTTTGAAATCTCGCAGCATGTTGACGCCAACAGTTATACATAAAACATCTATCTCCAAGGCTTACATACTTCGAATGTGAAATTTCTGAAAACACCCTGAACTGCGGAATAATTCTCGAAATGTTGATGAAGCAGCAAAAAACTACAAAACGACCTTAACCGTAAAAAGTTTGATGAAAATGAATAGTGTGCTGGCAAAGCGCAGAAAAAGAGAAGTTGTGGAACTGGAAAACGGATTGAGCAAAGTATGAAAGAGGTTGTGGATAAATCACAAGGACGAAACCTACATTCAAAGAATCCAAATGATTCAGTATCTGCTGAAGTCATTAACAAATATCTTGCTCCTGATCATAAACCCCTGCGAACAATATTCTTCATCGTCCTCTGATATTAGAAATCCTAAAATATCATCATTTCTTTCATTATAAATATCCTCCATATTTCTGAAGATATTTTCATAATTATTCTTATCTGAAATCATTTACCTCTTCGCGCTATCTGTATTACATCATAAAAGAAACTATTTTAGTTTCTAAATTCTGAAATATTCGAGTTTAAAATAGGAATATTTTTGAAGTAGTGTTGGGAGCTGAAGCATGAATTAGTATAATATAATGACACTTGATCAACGTGATTATATTATAGTAATTCATGCTGAGTTTCTAAATGGAACGTGATGATTCACAGATCATAACATCATCATGTGTCATGTTACACGACTTTTGTATTCTATTTAACCTCTAAAATATCAAGAAAATATTTTCTTGATGATTCGGTCTTTTCCAGGATTTTCTGGTAATTTGAAAAAACAAGATTTTGACATTACCATTTCCTTCTTAGAACATTAACAATGTTCATTTCAAAATTTATATCTGCAAATTATGGACCATTATAAGTGGAACTTACTCGCAAGAAGAAGAAACGAAAGGACAAAGCTCCGAAACAGAAATTAGGGTATAAATCGCAGCAAATAAAAGAAAGCATTAACTGGAGATGACAATGATTATGGGAGACAGAAGCAGGGACATCGAAATATAAGAAAAGATATAAAACCCAACAACCACCCAGAAATTATAACCGTATATATCAATACATATAGCAATATAAAGACACGGGAGAACTAAAAACACTATAAACCAAGTGTATAGTAGAAGTAAATAGATTTTTCCGGTGGTAGATGAAAAAGAAGAATGACCGATATGAAGTTTAGGAATATATCAAGAAGCAGAACTGGATGGAGCATATTGTTGAATGCTTTAAAGTATGAGTTAGAAATAATGGAAGTTGTGAGTTAAAAGGAAATGAAGGAGGTGGATTTATAGTAAACTATCCGACAAAGAAATCAAAACAGATGATCACATTTAAAGCAGATCCTAATTCCCTTGATTATCGAAGAATCAAATCCTATTACGAAGATTTTCTCCAAATCTCTTGAACTTGGAAATCAATCCTATCTACGTCAAAAGATATGACGAATCTATACCTACTCATTTCACTCTTTTGGTGATAGCTTCACTGGTACTCTTCACAAAATCAAATGGTTTTATCCATATTACTCAATGATGATAAAACCCTAATCTTCAGCTTATATGCTGTGACGACCCTGAAATTTCTGAACAAATTTAAACTTTATCTTTATATTATTCTGACACGATAAGCAAAGTCTGTTAAGTTGAATCTCAAGAATTTTAAACTGTGTTCATACATTTATTTAACCTCGACCAAATTCCAATGATTCACGAACCATTATATGAACGGATATGATTATATATGTATATGTGTATATATTATAACATGAAAACATTAACAAAGTATTAGACGTATAATACTTTACATAAACGTAATTATTTCAAAATATATTCAAATAATTATCGATGGAATTAGAAGATGATATCAAATTATTGATTTATCAGATACATTGAATGATGATTACGAGTCCCTACTGAGAGGTCCACTTTGATTTATAAAATCTTTCCTTTTTAATGATATTCGAAATAAATGGTAAAGTGATCTTCGAGTAAGGACAAATTGGCAAGTAACAGGAGCTACCCAGATTGGTGAAAATTCCTGTTAAATTCCAATACATGCCCTACAATAATTGCCCCGTAACTTTGATAAAATAAAATTAATTAACCTACATATTATGTATTGTGAAAGTGAAATTAGAGAATATAGGTAAATTAGAAAATAGATATGGACAAGATTAATAGATCGACATTTTACATTAAGATGATTTCTTATGTTTGATTTTTCCTTTAGACTTAATCCTACGAGTTATGATTAAACTGGTAGTTAAAACCTTGAAACCTGATATGATTCATATATGATTTTACGAAAACATCTTTTCAATATAATAGACTTTTTAAGAACATCTTATGACATAACAACTTCTACTATTATAACCTTTGTAATAAAATGACTTGGAATATAAAGTAATTGGAATATTAAAATGCCTTTGTAAACGTTTTTATATAAATAAAGTATATCAATTTTAAACTTTAAAAATACAAATGTTACGAAATAATATTCCTTATTATTTAAACGATTTCAAGATATATAAATTTAAATATTATTAGTTTTGAAAAACTATATATTATTCCTAAATTTATATTTTGAAATGAAAATATAAAAACATATATATATTAACTTAGTCATAAAATGTCTTGATTTAAAATAATATATTTTGATAAACAACGAGCCACTGATTTATAGAAGCAAATGACCACAACGCTCAATTTTATAAGTTACATTTTTTATAAGATAATTTATTGATGAGTAAGTCAAATTATTAATAAGAGTACACTTCGCGAAACGTAAAAGGCTAGTTTTTTAAACGTACGAAAATGCGTTCGAAAAACCGAAAGTGGTACATGAGTCGAGTGATAATGTACTAGTCATTTGAACAAAAATTACATTTTTACTATACACGAGAATATAATATAATATATAATTAATTATATAAATTAAATATATTATAAATAAAAAATAATTTAATGTTAGCAGCCCATGTTTATTGCGAGTGAATTGTGTAATGGGAGGTTCACCAACCGAGAATCGCTTTAAATATCGAACATATTTCAATTTATTTTCACAAATTAAATCTCTTGATCTCTTTATTTCACACATATACTCCGTATAGATTTTATTTATTTTATGAATTATATTAATTATTATTAATAATTAGTAGTATTAGTATTATTAATATATACATAAAATACTACGATGGAGTCATGAGCGGGTTATTTTAAGACGGGTTTTATGAGAGGGATAGAGTTAAGGAAATTATGGGTTATAGTGTAACATCCCAACCCGTTAACCAACCAAAAAAGCGGAATAAAAAAAAATTAAAACTGACTGGGCTGACCAGATGGGGTGCGCGGCGCGCACACCCACCTGTGCGCGGCGCGCACAGGGCCTGGCAGCCCGCTGTCCGGATTTTCCAACTCACGCGAAAAGATCTTTGACTTCCCGAAACATTTAGACCAAATGATTTTCACAACATAATACAATAGTTAAAATTAACACGTTCCATTAATAAAAAGGGTTTTACGACACCGGGCCCACATATGCCCAAATTACCCTTTAAGTACATAATACTAGTTTCGACCACATGACTTTTAATACAAAATAAAGCTGAGCATGGAGATTGGGGATACGCTACCCAATCCTAAACAATTCAAAAGCAATCCTTCTAAAGCAACTACGCGAGTCCACTAGTCTCACGCTTACCCGAGCCACCACGTCCATGCAATCTATAAAAATGTAAACAACAAGAGGGTAAGCTAACGCTTAGTGAGTGAAAATATACTACATACATATATATGCATAAAATGGACACGCCACAAAATATCAAATACCGCATACCGGAGCATCCAAGCATAAAGGCAAGCTAATCTAAGCATACCATACGATCACTAAGCAACAAGCTAAATATGCATCAACAAACATAAGTTCACCAACGACGATGCGAACAATGCTAAGAAGCTACACCCGGAGGGTTAGCTACATCACGACAATACAACAATATATATATAACAATATATAAACAAATAAGGTTAACCCCTTAACCCATTACCGAATACCAACACCACAATGAAGATTGGCCGAACTACACGAGCCTTAGTAATCCGAAACCACACGAGATTACAATCTTTAACAAGACAACATCGAGGTTGGCCGAACTACAGGAGCCTTAGTAATCCGAACTACACGAGATCACTACCTCAATAAGATGACCGAACTACACATGTCATCGTGAACCCAAAACCACATGCGATTCACTTTCAACATCAAAACCCTTCGCCATTGGGGTTATACCATCCACATCACAACCACGTGTGATAGTGTACACACAAAACGTGTACCTCGCTAAAGATGGTCAACCAAAACGCACAACCGTGCCAATTGGATCTAAACGCAAGTCCATCAAATCCACCTATATGTGAAGTGAGCTCTATAACCGAGAACCACTTCACCCGACCCGCACCCATCCTACACATACATATGCACATAGGATATTAACACTCACCTTGTCGCCTTGATGAATGCAACCGAGTAATTCCGCAACACGTCAATGGAAAGTACCTAATCCATTATCACAAATACAATAACACACTTAGAGTGGATTTACAAACCAACTCAATTCGACACTTAGTGCAAATTCGACCAATTGCACTTCCAAGTACAAACCGCGCCCAAACTAACCAATAATCACTAACACGAGTGACAATGGTCCTAATATGCCAAATGAACCCAAACTTAAGTGTTTAACACTTATCAATCTCAAAATCACCCAAAAACCCCAATTTTGACTCAATTCCAAAATTAGTCTTTCAAACACACCAAAAAGGGTTCCAATACTTCCATAATCACTAAACCCAGTGATTAAACCCAATTACAAGTCATAAACAAGACCAATTTGTTCACCAACCCAAAATCCACCAACAATAACAATAAACCCAATTACTAGCATCAACAAACTCACTTCACGGGTTTTAAATGGGTTTCTTAACAATTTAAGTTCAAACCCTAACTTTAAATATCAAATCAAATAATGAAATTCGGAGTTAGAACTTACCACAACAACCAAAACGTAGCTAGGAACGAGGTGAACAACTTTAACACTTGAACTTTTGATCAAACCAAGCTTCTTCTTCACCAAAACTCCAATTCCCTCTCTAGAACTCTCTCTCTCTAGATATTTGAGAGTGTTTGTGGATGTGAAATATGATCCAAAAGTGAATCCAAACCAGCTGATATGGCCTGAGATCCGGCCTCATGTGAAAAGACCAAAATGCCCTTCATTAAACTCAAAATAGAAAAAGACAGGATTCTATCGCTGGGCTAGTGCGCGGCACGCTCACCCAAGGATACGCGGCGCACACACTGGTCTGGGCAGAATCTGAGCCTTTTGATTTATACCATGCTTCACCCATTATACACACATTATTTATACTCTAAGTATACTAAATATTAGGGTCTTACATATAGCTATGGAGGTTATGGGTATTGTTCAGAGGTATGCTCGTAAGGACAAACTAGTGTTTATCGTCTCCGTTGCGTCTACGTACTTTCCTGCAATATTGAATCTCAATATTGATACGTGAGTACTCATAATTTAACTTTTATATATTAATAGTGTATCCCTTACTAGTGCTCGAGTATATAGGATTATGCATGCTTGTACTTTTGATATTGCCATTAGATAGGTTATGTTGAATCCTGAATTAGTTACATATGCGGTTGAGATAAGGTATAAGATATGCATGTCGTTGGAAGCTAGCGAAAAATTAAGAACTTTTCATTTAGATATCGAATGGTTTCGATGAAGGGATTAGAAGTTATAGTCAATTGAATTTTTGTATTATTATTAAAAATGATTATTATTATCGTCGTTGTAGTTTTTATCTAATTATTATTATTATTATCATTTTCAATAAAAGGTATTATCATTAAAATTGTTATTTTTATTATTATTACTATCGTTGTTATCATTAAAGTTATAATTTGTATTATTATTATTATTATCATCATTAAATAGTTATTAGTATTATCATTAATATTATCATAACATTTATTATCATTAGTATTATTATAATTAAAACTAATATTAGTAACACCTAACTATTATGATTACTATTATTATTATGAACGCGATATAAAAGATGATTAAAAGCTATTAAACAAATCGATTAGGAAATAATGAGTACGGGTATCATGATGAAATTTAAAATATAGTAAGATATTGATTTAGATAAAATTATCATTTTTCATTATTTTTATCACTATTATTATTAAAAGTATTATTAATATTAAAAATATCATTTTTTTAAAAAAGTATTAATTTTAATAGGAATATCATTGTTAATATAAAATTATCATAATACCATTTTTCGTAAATATAAATATTGTTATTATTATTAGTAGAATAATAATAATTATTATTATAAAATAATACAACTTTTACTTACTATTATTATTATCGATATTATTTTATCAAATAAATATGTAATACAAAGATATGTTACTACGTGTAATATAATTACATTAATACTACCTATCATATTATTTTTTATGATATTAAATTAACTTTATAAATTTTATTACTTAAGATATATAAAATTATATTTTTATATAAAATTTTATTTATTAATAAATGAATTATATTATTTACTCTATTAAATCTGCTAAAATATTTAAAAATATAAAACGACGATATTTAAACTATATTATAATCATGTATAAATTTTGGAAATCATTTTGAGTCAAATTGACTTTTGTTGACCTTTGTATATTACTCTCGAGCATTAGGATTGTGGTACACTATGACGTAACCTAATTTGTTAGACAAATATTGACCAACATATAAATATATATACTTAATTTAGGTTCGTGAATCCGAGGCCAACCTTGCACTTGTTCAATGACATTATATGTATTTTTACTACGAAATACAATATGGTGAGTTTCATTTGCCTTTTTACCCTTTATATTTTTGGGCTTAGAATACATGAAAAAATTTTATAAATGTTTTACGAAATAGACAGAAGTAATTGAAACTACATTATATGGGTGAATGATCGAAGCCGAATATGCCCCTTTTGCTTGGTAGCCTAAGAATTTGTAAACCGATCTACTAATTGAAGCGAATCCTAAAGATAGATCTATTGGGCCTAACGAACCCCATCCAAAGTACCGGATGCTTTAGTACTTCGAATTTGTTTTTATCATGTCCGAAGGATTTCCCGGAATGAAAGGGGATATACTTATATGCATCTTGTTAATGTCGGTTACCAGGTGTTCACCATATGAATGATTTTTGTCTCTATGCATGGGACGTATATTTATGAGAAATGGAAATGAAATTCTTGTGGTCTATTAAAATGATGAAAATGAATGATATTGATAAACTAATGAACTCACCAACCTTTTGATTGACACTTTAAAGCATGTTTATTCTCAGGTATTAAAGAAATTTTTCGCTGTGCATTAGCTCATTTTAAAGATATTACTTAGAATCATTCATGGCATATTTCAAAAGACGTTGCATTCACGTCGTTGAGTTCAGTAAAGATTATAATTAAGTAAATGATAGATTAGATCATTTATAGATGGATATCACGAATTGGTATGCATGCCTGTCAAATTTCGATGTAATGAAAGTTTATCTTTTAAAACGAATGCAATGTTTGAAAAATGTACCATATAGAGGTCAAATACCTCGCGATGTAATCATATGTTATTGTATTCGTTCTTATGGATTAGGACGGGTCTTTACATGTGGCATCAGAGCTGGTATAACGCCGTCTATGTGTGGCAGGTTAGTCGTAAAGGAGGTTCTCACACTGTTACCTGTGACGAAGCATTGGCTCTTACTCCTTGCGATCCCTTATGAGGGTTGGCAGTAGCCGAGTGGCAGGCCCTAAAATCAGTATCTGAGGTACACTCAGTGGTCACCAGGTTGTTAGCTGGGAAGGCACTGGGTGAGATGGTGGTTGTCCCCACATGATGTAACATGTGGTATCAGAGCGGTGGTCTTAGCGAACCAGGTCTGCATTAGTGTGTCTAACTGATAAGTCGTTAGGATACATTAGTGACTCTGGACTTCGACCGTGTCTACATGTCAAAAGTTTTGCTTATCATTTCTAGTCGAAAATCATCTGCTTATCATCCTTATGAAATTACCTGCTTATCATTATTAGTCTAGACACGCCTTGCTACATTAATTGCATGAGTAGTGTTTAGACAAAATTCATATCTTAGCGTATCTGCTAAATCATATCTTATCGTATCTGTTACTTTAAACTGTTCCTGACATATCCCGCAAATTCCTCCGTAATCTATGAAATCTTTTGATCTATATATATAGATATCCTATTGTCATAACCCGTCCTTAACCATAAGAACGTGTTAGATAACGTATGATTTCATTGCGAGGTATTGACCTCTATATGCGACATTTTTAAAAGAAAAACTGCATATATTATACATTACAACCCATAATTCTTATTTTTGTTACAAGCTTTAGACAATAAAAAGATGATTATCGTTTAGCGATAATCTTCGACTTACAAACTTTGTAAATGATAATAACAACCCTATTTCTAGCATATTTTACAACACAAGTTCTTGGATATGCAGTTTTGTTTTTGACACATATATGCGTACGCAAGATCTTGCTCAAATTCAACATAATGCAGCGGAAGCTTTAGTAATCACCTGAGAATAGACATGTTTTAAAAGGTCAACATAAAGTTGGTGAGATATAGGTTTAATGCCGGCAGCAATATATATATATAGACCACAAGATTTCGTATATAAACAGTTTAATAAAAATATTCTAAGTGGTTGAGCACTTGGTAACCATACTTAACATTTAATCACGTCGCATATTCCCTTTATTATGAAATCTTACTACACCGTACCAAGTGTAGTCACGAAACGAAGTACTGTGCAACCGTTGAATACTGGTCGTCCAGTCCGGTTGGGGTTGTCAGGCCCGATAGATCTATCAACAGGATTCGCGTTTACAATACCGCAGTAAATAACAGTTACCAAGCTACAGGGAAGTATGCCAGTGGTACAACTCAACGTAGAATATATTTTTCAGTTACTTGTGTCCATAACGTAAAACATAAAATACATGTATTCTCATCCCGAAATATTTAGAGTTTAAAAGTGGGACTATATACTCACTTTCGTCTTGAAGATATATATATAATTTGACTTGGTCTCCGGTTGATATCACGAACCTATCCATATATAATATATCAATACCTTTTCTTTTTAAACAAACGTCACATATATATACTTGTTATACTTTTAATACTTTGAATAATTCCTTAGTCCGTAGTTAGCAGTTCGTTGTTAGTAATTCAATTTTAATGGTTCATTTTTAGATGTTTAATATACCCGTAATGAAATAAATAAAACCCCCAACGAAATAAATAAAACCCCATCGTATATGTATTGGTCGAGATTAATCTTGACCCATGGTACCGGTGTTGTCAAATGACGTGTTGCGTACATAAAGTACCGGTGTTGTCAAATGACGTGTTGCGTACAATCATGGGATCTTATGATTAATCTTCTCGTGTTGTTTACGGGTGATCCTGAACCATATAAAATTGAATTATAAGTACATATATATAAAATATCATGTTAACTTAAAAAGATGTGATTTATTTAATTTTTTCCCAATTATTTTCGTGGCTAAACTAGTCTTGGATATCCGATTTTGTTTCGGTCATAGTTTCTTCGTTACAACTCCGTTTTCGTTGATTCAACTTGCCATCTCCTTGGATCGAGTCTCTCTTTAAGACTATGAACTGTAAATACCTTAGTTTGTATTCAAAATCACACGGCATAGGTCAAACTTTAGTGAAACTTATGAAGTTAATCATTTTCCATCATGTAAACAACCTCAAATGATTATTTTTCTAAAAATACTTATACTTTGAGTTAAATCATGAAATTTTTATGTGTTATCATATTCATAGTAAAAATCATTTTTCCAGAAAATAAACCTCCAATTCAAAGTTTAAGATGGTTTTTAATTATCCAACCCAAAACAGCCCCCGGTTGCACTCCGACGTCGTAAATTCAGTTTTTAAGGTGTTCTTTGAAAAACCAAGTTATACCTTGTTAAGTTAGCATATAATTAAGATATGTTACAGGTCTTGAAGTATTTTAAAAGTTAAGTTAGAAGGATCTATTTAGTTTGCAAACAAGTTTGAAATCATTCAAACTATGTTCTAGTTTATAAACTCTTATATATATAGCTTTAAATATATGAATTGAAAAAGAGTTGAAGTAGAGTTTTTACCTCAAGTTTAAAATGTAAAGTTGCTGGAAAGAAGTAGTAAAATAAAAGTTGAGAGAGTTCTTGCAAGTGTGTGTGAAAATTGGAAGTAAAATTTGGAAAATGAATGTGTAAAAATGAGTTAGAAATGGTGCTTATTTATAGGCTTGAAAATTTGGTTTTTAGTGAAAATATCTAAGATAAGTTAAAATTTATTATGTCATGAATGACATATTATTCCAATAATTGAAGATTTCTATTGGTATATACCAATAGTAAATACTTCTAGAAGCTGTGTATAGTACCCTAGATATACGTATAGGATTATTGAGGAAACGGAACGAGAATTCAAATATAACTATCTTTTGTAAATATACTTATATTGTTTTATGTATAAAAGCCCTTTAAAAATGATTAAATACATTACTTATACGATATATGTATAAACATTATAAATCATCAGTATTTATGTCAAATAACGTTACGTAGGTTATTGTTTTGAAAACTTAAGTTAGTAGTTTCAAAATATACTTATGACTTTTTGTTATTAATACAAAATGAGATATTAAAACATCCTTAGATCATGTTAAATATGTATGTATAATTATCATATATTGTATAGTTCGTGATATCATCGGTCAAACTAGACAGTCAAACGTTGTGTAAAACTCTTTTCAAAAACATAAGTCTCAACAATTTGGATTGCTTATCATGTTGGTAAGGTTTAATTTATGTAAATATTAATCTCATAAGTATAGAACGATCGGAAAAGTGCGGGTCGTTACAGTACCTACCCGTTAAATAACTTTCGTCCCGAAATTTTAAAATTGTACCTATTTTGCGTCATCGAGAAACAAGTGTGGATACTTTTGTTTCATTTGATCCTCTCGTTCCCAAGTAAACTCAGGACCTCTTCGAGCATTCCAACGAACCTTAACGATTGGTATGTTGCTCTGCTTGAGCTGTTTAACTTCACGATCCATGATTTCGATTGGTTCTTCGATGAATTGTAGTTTCTCATCGACATGGATTTCTTCAAGAGGAATGGTGAGGTCTTCCTTTGCAAGACACTTCTTAAGGTTTGAGACGTGAAAGGTATTTTTTGTACTCCGGCGAGTTGTTGCGGTAACTCGAGTCGATAAGCTACCGGTCCAATGCGTTCGATGATCTTGAACGGGCCTACATATCTTGGGTTCAGTTTACCTCTTTTACCGAAACGTATTACACCTTTCCAAGGTGACACCTTTAGCATAACCATGTCCCCAATCTGAAACTCTAATGGTTTCCTTCGGACATCGGCGTAGCTCTTTTGGCGACTTCGGGCTGTTTTCAATCTCTCCTTGATTTGTACTATCTTCTCAGTCGTTTCGTGTATGATCTCGGGACCAGTTAATTGTCGATCTCCTACTTCATTCCAACAGATAGGAGATCTACACTTCCTTCCATACAATGCTTCGAATGGTGCAGCTTTAATGCTTGCATGATAACTATTATTATACGAAAATTCTGCTAACGGTAGATACTTATCCCATCCGTTTCCAAAATCGATCACACATGCCCTGAGCATGTCTTCAAGAGTCTGAATCGTTCTTTCACTCTGCCCGTCGGTTTGCGGATGATATGCGGTACTCATATCTAAACGAGTTCCTAGTGCCTCCTGCAGTGATTGCCAGAACTTTGAGGTAAATCTACTATCACGATCGGATATAATGGAAATAGGTATTCCATGCCTTGAAACAATTTCCTTTATATACAATCGTAATAGTTTCTCCATTCTATCCGTTTCCTTTATAGGCAAGAAATGGGCAGATTTGGTAAGACGATCAACAATCACCCAAATGGTGTCGTATCCCCAGGCAGTCTTTGGTAACTTCGTGATGAAATCCATGGTAATACCATCCCATTTCCATTCTGGGATTTCTGGTTGTTGAAGTAACCCTGATGGTTTCTGGTGTTCTGCCTTGACCTTGGAACAAGTTAAACACTCCCCAACATATGTTGCAACGTCTGTCTTTAAGTTAGGCCACCAATAATGTGTCTTAAGATCTTGATACATCTTTCCAACTCCAGGGTGTATCGAGTATCTTGTCTTATGTGCCTCGTTCAATATCAACTTCCTTAATCCACCCAACTTCGGTACCCAAATACGGTTTGCAAAATATCGAATTCCATCTTCCCGTATAACGAGTTGCTTCTCATACTTCTTCATTATTTCATTTCCTATATTTTCTTTAGTAAGTGCTTCTCGTTGAACTTCTTTGATTTGTGAGTTGAGATTCATGCGAATTTTTATGTTCATCGCTCGTACTCGAATTGGTTCTCGTTCCTTTCTGCTTAGTGCGTCAGCCACCACATTCGCTTTCCCGGGATGATAACGAATTTCACAATCATAGTCGTTTATTAACTCGACCCACCTACGTTGCCTCATGTTCAGCTGTTTCTGATCAAAAATATGTTGAAGACTTTTATGATCAGTAAACACAGTGCATCTAACCCCATATAAGTAGTGTCTCCATATCTTTAACGCAAACACGACTTCTCCCAGTTCTAGATCATGCGTCGTATAATTCCGCTCGTGAATCTTCAATTGTCGAGATGCGTATGCAATAACTTTCTTTCGTTGCATAAGAACACAACCAAAACCTTGTCGCGAAGCGTCACAATATATTTCAAAATCATCGTTCCCTTCAGGTAACGATAAAATAGGCGCCGTAGTTAACTTCTTCTTCAGTAATTGAAATGCGTTCTCCTGCTCCGAGGTCCATTCGTATTTCTTCCCTTTTTGCGTTAATGCTGTCAACGGCTTAGCTATTCGGGAAAAATCTTGAATAAACCTTCTATAATAACCGGCTAAACCCAAAAATTGGCGTATCTGCATTGGTGTTTTAGGAGTCTCCCATTTTTCAATGGCTTCAATTTTTGCTGGATCAACCTGAATTCCTTTGCTACTAACAACGTGGCCAAGAAATTGCACTTCTTTCAACCAGAAAGCACACTTAGAAAATTTAGCGTATAGCTGTTCTTTTCTCAACAACTCTAATATCAACCTTAAATGCTGCTCATGCTCTTGCTCACTCTTGGAATAGATAAGAATGTCATCAATGAAAACGATAACAAACTTATCTAAATACGGACTACAAACTCGATTCATGAGGTCCATGAATACAGCTGGCGCATTCGTCAATCCAAACGGCATGACCAAAAATTCGTAATGACCATAACGTGTCCGAAAATCAGTTTTCGGAATGTCCTCTTCTTTGACACGTAGTTGATGATAGCCCGATCTTAGGTCGATTTTCGAATAAACACATGATCCCTGGAGTTGATCAAATAAGTCGTCAATTCTCGGTAGTGGATACCGATTTTTGATAGTTAACTTATTTAATTCATGATAATCTATACACATCCTAAAAGATCCATCTTTCTTTTTAACAAATAGAATCGGAGCTCCCCACGGTGAAGTACTTGGTCGTATGAATCCATGATCCAGTAATTCTTTTAACTGACTATGAAGTTCTTTTAACTCGGACGGTGCAAGTCTATATGGAGCACGAGCCACAGGTGCGGCTTCTGGTACTAAATCTATTTGAAATTCTACAGATCTAAATGGAGGTAATCCCGGCAACTCTTCCGGAAAAACTTCAGGAAAATCTCTTGCCACAGGCACGTCGTTGATGCACTTCTCTTTTTCTTTCTTTTCGACTTTATTAACATGTGCTAAGATAGCATAACACCCTTTCTTCAAGCACTTTTGAGCTTTCATATAACTAATGAGTTTTAGCTTTGAGTTACCCTTCTCTCCATAAATCATCACCGGCATTCTATCCTTACAAGGAATGCGAATTGCCTTCTTGGCACACACAACTTCAGCTCCTACTTTGGACATCCGGTCCATGCCGACTATTACATCAAAACTTCCTAATTCTACGGGTATTAAGTCAATTTTAAATGTTTCTCCGGCTAAATTTATTTTACAATCACGGCAAATTTTATCGGCTTTAATTAGTTTACCATTAGCTAACTCAATCATGTACTTAGCATCTAGAGGTAATGATGAACAATTCAATTTAGCGTAAAAGCCTCTACTCACGTAACTTCTATCGGCACCAGTATCAAATATAATAGATGCGGATAAGTTATTAATGGTAAACGTACCCGTAACAAGCTCCGGGTCTTCACACGCCTCTCTAGCATTAATAACAAATGCTCTTCCACGTGCAGATCCATTATTCTTCTCTGGATTCGGACACTGGCTCTTATAGTGACCTTGTTTTCCACACCCATAACAAGTAATGGTAGCCAAAGCAGTTCTATTTGCATTGGTGGCAAGAGTCTTGGTACCATTTGTATTTGTAACGAGAGCCCTACAATCTTCAGCAAGATGACCCTTTCGATTACATTTGTTGCATACCACATTACAGTAGCCAGAGTGATGTTTGTGGCATCGGTTGCATAAAGGATTTTGTCCTTTGTAACCAAAGCTTGAACCACTACCCGCACCTTGCGTGATTTCTTGTTTCTTAAAAGATTGTTGTTGGTTACCTCGATCATAATTTCCATTCCACTTTCTTTTGTTACCTGATACCTTTACATCAGTATTGGATACTTTCTTATCCATGATGACCTGATCCATTAGCTCGTTTGCCATGGTTATAGCTTCATGAATTGTCTTAGGTTTCGATGCTGTAACGTTTGCCTTGACCTTTTTGGGCAAACCATCTTTGTACATTTCAATCTTCCGTTCTTCGGTTGGAACCAATTCAGGACATAGCAAAACTAATTCCATGAATCGCTGATTGTAGTTGGTGATTTCAGTACCAATAACCTTCAGACTTCGTAACTCATCTTCCAACTTCCTAACCTCGTTCCTTGGACAATATTCGTTGATTAACATTGTTTTGAATTCTTCCCACGGAGTATCATAAGCTACATCTCCTCCTACAGCCTTCACATAATTTTTCCACCACGTGAGTGCACTATCTTGTAAAGTGCACGATGCATACTTGGTCATGTCCTTTTCAACACAACCACTGATTTCAAACACAGTCTCCATCTTTTCTATCCACCGGGTTAAACCGATTGGTCCTTCTGTTCCACTGAATGATGAGGGCTTGCAAGCTTGAAAAGTTTTGTAAGTGCACCCCACACGAGGATTTGGGTTAACTGCAGCACCTCTTGCAGCCTCGACCCATAACATTCTGTCGTTCACTCGTTGATTGATGAGTTCCTGGATTTCTTGTTCCGTCATTCGGTTCAATCGCGCCATATTCTTCTATAAGAATGAAAAGAAAATAATTATTCACATGGAATATTATAGATGTAGTGTATATTTACAGTACATTATAGCTTATTAATAATATGAACCAGGTATTATTATAAAAGCCTTTTCTTCTTATTAGCGTTTTATAATTATATCTAGGGTAGTACCTACCCGTTAATGTCCATACTTAATAGCTTAGTACAGAATCAATTACTACCATCTAAATAATACTTAACCATGGAAAATTATTGCATTTCACACTTCACTATTTTACATATGCTTATCTTATATCGAACATTAAGCAAACCACACTAATAATATTATACAAAACATTATATGATCCCATGGTTTAATACGGCAGCGCATCGTTTGGTCTATTTTCTAGGACGTTTAGGTTCAAGGAATGGCCTAACGCTTATCCTAGCTGTCTGCCTATATTTTGGCTGTGGGGCTGAAGAACTGGATGCCGGGATAGCACGAATAGGAATAGCGGGAATAGGGGTGGTAGTGTCTAGTGGAGTTGGTGCCACATCATCCTTACTAAACTCGGGATTTGAATTTTCTAATTCATTAGCCTTTCGTTTCTTTCCTAGTTCGAACTCGTCTTTTGTAATTTCCTGTATTTCTTCCTCGGGTTCACTTTCCTCCTCGGGTTCACTTTCCTCCTCGGGTTTACTTTCCTCCTCGGGTTCACTTTCCTCCTCGGGTTCACTTTCCGGGTTCTCTATAGTCGGTTCATCCGGAATTTGTGAGTCTTCCCCAAAGATATTATTTTCGTCATCGGATAGGTTAATGACTGGAACACCATCTGAAGATTCTGGTTCGGAGTCGCTGAATGTGATAACAAGTTTTGAGCCCGACATCTATCATACAACAACTAACCCATTAGTACTACATAATATTTACATATAAATTTTAACCAACAATGATAAGCAATGGTTTTTAAATCAGACCCGGTCAAAGTCCAGACTTACTAATGTATCCTAACGACTTATCGGTTAGACACACTAATGCAAACCTGGTTCGCTAAGACCACCGCTCTGATACCACATGTCATAACCCGTCCTTAACCATAAGAACGTGTTAGATAACGTATGATTTCATTGCGAGGTATTGACCTCTATATGCGACATTTTTAAAAGAAAAACTGCATATATTATACATTACAACCCATAATTCTTATTTTTGTTACAAGCTTTAGACAATAAAAAGATGATTATCGTTTAGCGATAATCTTCGACTTACAAACTTTGTAAATGATAATAACAACCCTATTTCTAGCATATTTTACAACACAAGTTCTTGGATATGCAGTTTTGTTTTTGACACATATATGCGTACGCAAGATCTTGCTCAAATTCAACATAATGCAGCGGAAGCTTTAGTAATCACCTGAGAATAGACATGTTTTAAAAGGTCAACATAAAGTTGGTGAGATATAGGTTTAATGCCGGCAGCAATATATATATATATATAGACCACAAGATTTCGTATATAAACAGTTTAATAAAAATATTCTAAGTGGTTGAGCACTTGGTAACCATACTTAACATTTAATCACGTCGCATATTCCCTTTATTATGAAATCTTACTACACCGTACCAAGTGTAGTCACGAAACGAAGTACTGTGCAACCGTTGAATACTGGTCGTCCAGTCCGGTTGGGGTTGTCAGGCCCGATAGATCTATCAACAGGATTCGCGTTTACAATACCGCTGTAAATAACAGTTACCAAGCTACAGGGAAGTATGCCAGTGGTACAACTCAACGTAGAATATATTTTTCAGTTACTTGTGTCCATAACGTAAAACATAAAATACATGTATTCTCATCCCGAAATATTTAGAGTTTAAAAGTGGGACTATATACTCACTTTCGTCTTGAAGATATATATATAATTTGACTTGGTCTCCGGTTGATATCACGAACCTATCCATATATAATATATCAATACCTTTTCTTTTTAAACAAACGTCACATATATATACTTGTTATACTTTTAATACTTTGAATAATTCCTTAGTCCGTAGTTAGCAGTTCGTTGTTAGTAATTCAATTTTTATGGTTCATTTTTAGATGTTTAATATACCCGCAATGAAATAAATAAAACCCCCAACGAAATAAATAAAACCCCATCGTATATGTATTGGTCGAGATTAATCTTGACCCATGGTACCGGTGTTGTCAAATGACGTGTTGCGTACATAAAGTACCGGTGTTGTCAAATGACGTGTTGCGTACAATCATGGGATCTTATGATTAATCTTCTCGTGTTGTTTACGGGTGATCCTGAACCATATAAAATTGAATTATAAGTACATATATATAAAATATCATGTTAACTTAAAAAGATGTGATTTATTTAATTTTTTCCCAATTATTTTCGTGGCTAAACTAGTCTTGGATATCCGATTTTGTTTCGGTCATAGTTTCTTCGTTACAACTCCGTTTTCGTTGATTCAACTTGCCATCTCCTTGGATCGAGTCCCTCTTTAAGACTATGAACTGTAAATACCTTAGTTTGTATTCAAAATCACACGGCATAGGTCAAACTTTAGTGAAACTTATGAAGTTAATCATTTTCCATCATGTAAACAACCTCAAATGATTATTTTTCTAAAAATACTTATACTTTGAGTTAAATCATGAAATTTTTATGTGTTATCATATTCATAGTAAAAATCATTTTTCCAGAAAATAAACCTCCAATTCAAAGTTTAAGATGGTTTTTAATTATCCAACCCAAAACAGCCCCCGGTTGCACTCCGACGTCGTAAATTCAGTTTTTAAGGTGTTCTTTGAAAAACCAAGTTATACCTTGTTAAGTTAGCATATAATTAAGATATGTTACAGGTCTTGAAGTATTTTAAAAGTTAAGTTAGAAGGATCTATTTAGTTTGCGAACAAGTTTGAAATCATTCAAACTATGTTCTAGTTTATAAACTCTTATATATATAGCTTTAAATATATGAATTGAAAAAGAGTTGAAGTAGAGTTTTTACCTCAAGTTTAAAATGTAAAGTTGCTGGAAAGAAGTAGTAAAATAAAAGTTGAGAGAGTTCTTGCAAGTGTGTGTGAAAATTGGAAG
This sequence comes from Rutidosis leptorrhynchoides, assembly GCF_046630445.1. Taxonomy (NCBI): domain Eukaryota; kingdom Viridiplantae; phylum Streptophyta; class Magnoliopsida; order Asterales; family Asteraceae; genus Rutidosis; species Rutidosis leptorrhynchoides. The sequence continues at coordinate 235,860,201 of NC_092339.1, forward strand.
TAAAATTTGGAAAATGAATGTGTAAAAATGAGTTAGAAATGGTGCTTATTTATAGGCTTGAAAATTTGGTTTTTAGTGAAAATATCTAAGATAAGTTAAAATTTATTATGTCATGAATGACATATTATTCCAATAATTGAAGATTTCTATTGGTATATACCAATAGTAAATACTTCTAGAAGCTGTGTATAGTACCCTAGATATACGTATAGGATTATTGAGGAAACGGAACGAGAATTCAAATATAACTATCTTTTGTAAATATACTTATATTGTTTTATGTATAAAAGCCCTTTAAAAATGATTAAATACATTACTTATACGATATATGTATAAACATTATAAATCATCAGTATTTATGTCAAATAACGTTACGTAGGTTATTGTTTTGAAAACTTAAGTTAGTAGTTTCAAAATATACTTATGACTTTTTGTTATTAATACAAAATGAGATATTAAAACATCCTTAGATCATGTTAAATATGTATGTATAATTATCATATATTGTATAGTTCGTGATATCATCGGTCAAACTAGACGGTCAAACGTTGTGTAAAACTCTTTTCAAAAACATAAGTCTCAACAATTTGGATTGCTTATCATGTTGGTAAGGTTTAATTTATGTAAATATTAATCTCATAAGTATAGAACGATCGGAAAAGTGCGGGTCGTTACACCTATGTAAATAGAATACCATCCGATAGCTGGAAAATCATTTTATATCGAAAAATCCTTTATCCAATCGTACGAAATGGAATTTTTTATCAGTTCAAGTCACTCAGATTCTGAAATGGAATCTGAAACGACCCGTCCATATTACTATAAATGCAGTACGTTATTCATTGATCCCATAGCGAGGTATTTGACCTCTATATAATACGTTTTAGAAAAATATTGCATTCATTTCATAAAAAGCACACCATTATTATATATAATGCATGTTTTAAACAAGTGGGCGATTATTTAAGAAATAATCCCCATGATACATCGGTTTCCAAATACTACACACGTGACATAACAATCGAATATAATACATGACAAAGGTTTTATTGAATGCAACACTTCATTTAAACAAAAGCATGAGACTTCATGCACAGCTTGCTCAGATAATGCAACAGCGGAAGACTTTCTTAAAGAACTGAGAATAAACATGCTTAAATAGTGAACACAAAGGTTGGTGAGATATATAGGTTTAGCATCGATATAAATATAGACCACAAGATTTTCAGAGTTATATATATGTACACTCGCAAGTGTATAAAAGTATTCTATAAGTTGTTGAGCTCTTCGGTAACCATACTTAACCATTAATGTGGCATATTCCCTTTATTATGAAATCTCCCTACACTGTACCAAGTGAAGTAAAAACGAAGTACTATGCAGCCGTTTACGATACTAGAGCGACTAGCCCAGTTGGGGTTGTCAAACCCGATAGATCTATCAATAGGATTCGCGTATACAGGTTCTTACAACATGTAAATATTAGTTACCAAGCTATTAGGGAAGATATACAAAGTGGTACAACTCAACGTAGAATATATTTTAAGTACTTGTGTCTATGGCGTAAAACATAAATTGCATGTATTCTCATCCCAAATATTTGTAGAGTTTAAAAATGGGACTATATACTCACGGTAGTAAAAGTATATTAATAATAAGTTTTCAACTTATTAAAAATATGACTGTCGTCCTTGGATTCACGAACCTATAACAATAATAATGATTCAGATAATAATACGACATATGAATAAAATAAAGCAAGTTCATAGAATACTTATATAAATATTTTTAACATTTTATATTAGTAGTCCATTGTTAGTAGTCCTTTATTAGTAGTCCAAAATAGTCCGAAAAGTCCAACAGTCCAATAATCGTTATATATATATATATATATATATATATATATATATATATATATATATATATATATATATATATATATATATATATATATATATATATATATATATATATATATATATATATATATATATATATATATATAATCTTAGAATTACCCCACGGCGTATTGTGTACGTATTGTCTTGTATCAATCCAGAGACGTATTGTATACGTATTGTCTTAGAATTAACTAAGACGTATTGTGTACGTATTGTCTTAGGATTTATCAAAACGTATTGTGCACGTATTGTCATGGAACGTACCAAGATTATTATATATATACAATCTCGAAATTAATCAAGATTATAATATTTTGTTATACTAATGATAACATGTCCAAATATATATAGAATATAGGAAAAATTAATAAGGATATGGTTAATATAGTTTTTATAATATAAATTTCGTCCATACCACGTTGATTTTAGTAGATTTTGTTTTGCTCGCCAAATATTCATTACAACTCCGTTTAAAGTGAATCAAATTGCTATGGATTTCTTAAGAAGTAAATTTTACAAAACCAATTCAAAAAGTTCATCCCAAGTAGTAATTTTTAGAGTTTTACCCTCTTTTTGTGTCGGTGGACAGATTTGGAAAAATCTCGGCATCCACCCAATATATGATTTTTGATAAAATACTTCCACTTCGTCTAAAATCATGAAAAAAATACTGGAAGTCTTATTTACATATATTAACATATTTCCAAAGTCTTAGCCTCGAACTCAAAGTCTAAGATAGGTTGTTAATTCCCAACCCAAAATAGCCCGCTTTTTACTGAATGGAGATTAAAGGATATATGTTAAGTTTCAAGGTGTTCTTCATATGTACAAGTTATAAGTTCATATATTAACTTAATATAACATCATAATACATATAAATAAGTGTTATTAGAGTTAAGTTAGAAAGATTAGATTAGTTTTTCAAACAAGTTTAGAATCAACTAAACTATGTTCTAATTTATAAACTCTTATATAGATAGCTATAAACATATGAATTGAACAAGAGTTGAAGTAGAGTTTTTACCTCAAGTTTAGAATGTAAAGTTTCTGGAAAGAAGTAGTAGAACAAAACTTGAGAGAGTTCTTGCAAATGTGTGTGAAAATTGGAAGTAAAATTTGGAAAATGAATGTGTAAAAATGAGTTAGAAATGGTGCTTATTTATAGGCTTGAAAATTTGGCTTTTAGTGAAAATATCTAAGATAAGTTAAAATGTATTAAGTCATGGATGAAATATTAAATTGATTAGGTCATGGATGACATATTACACAAATAATTTCAGATTTCTGTTGGTATATACCAATAGTAAATACTTCTAGAAGCTGTGTATAATACTGGTAAAATACCATATGAATGCGAGTAGAATTCTTGAGAAAATTGAACAGAAATACGAGTATAGCTATCTTTTATATGTATTGGTATAATATAAAGTGTATTCAATACTTATAAGGATGTATTTACACTCGTAATACATTATATGTAAAAACATTTTAACATAAGTTAATTACGTCGTTTAAATAGTAACATATATATTGTTCAAAAACTCTTTAAATTAGTAGTATGAAAATATATATACAATACTTTGTTAATATACTTAATGAGATATTTAATTATCATATTTTCAAGTTAAATATATATAAATCCATATATATACACAATAATTAAACAATTAAATCAAGGTATGACGTTCGTGAATCGTCGGAATAAAAGGGTGAACAAAAGCTTGTGTAAAACTCTTTCCGGAGGTTCAAAATTTATTAAAAATTCATTGCTTATCAAGTCAGAATTATATAAAGATTAAGTTTAAATTTGGTCGGAAATTTCCGGGTCGTCCCAGTACCTACCCGTTAAAGAAATTTCGTCCCGAAATTTGATCGAGGTCGTCATGGCTAACAATAAGAAGGTTATTATGACGAATATAAGTTGATTCATAGGGTTTTATCATGATTGAGAAATATGGATAAAATAATTCGATTACTCGAAACGTATGAGTGAAGCTATCGTAAAAGAGTGAAATGAGAAAATAGGGATTCGTCTTGTCTTTTGACGTCATCACAGTTGATCTCAGGATTAAAGAAAATCTTTATAATCTATATAGGATTTGATTCTTCGGTGATTAAGGAAATTATGATCCTCTTCGATTTAATGCGATGATTCATCTCGATTTTTCTGTCGGATATTTCACTATAAATCCACCTCCTTCGTTTCCTTTTAATTCACACCTTCTATTCTTTCTCCCTCAATTCTTACTTTAAAATTATTCGTCAATATGCTTCATCCAGTGCTGATTCTCGATATACTCCTCACTTTCATATCTGTCATTCTTCTTTTTCATCTACCTCCAAAAGAATCTATTTACTTCTACTATACTCTTGGTTTTGTAGTGTTTTTAGTTCTCCCGTATCTTTATATTACTATATGCATCGATATATACGATTTATAGTTTCTGGGTTGTTGTTGGGTTTTATATCTTCCCTTATATATTTCGATGTCCCTGCTTCTGTCTTCTATAATCATTGTCATCCCCAATTAATGCTCTCTTTTATTTGCTGCGATTTATACCCCAATTTCTATTTCGGAGTTTTTGTCCTTTCGTTTCTTCTTCTTGCGATTAAGCACTGCTTGTAATGGTCCAAAATTCGCATATATGAATTTCGGAATGAACATTGTTAATGTTCTAAGAAGAAAATTGTAATGGCACGATCTTGACTTGTCAAATTTCTAGAATACCTCGGAAAAAGCCGAATCATCAAGAAATATTTTCTTGATATTTTATGTAACTGATAATGCTAAAAACGAACATATATTTCATAGCATTATTCCCCAAGAAAGACAAGCTTTTAGTTGCAATTTTTCTATTTACAAGTGATATTCGTTTAAATATTAAAAGGTGAAGACAAAAGACAGATTCGACGAATTGAAGACGCAAACGACCAAAAAGCTCAAAAGTACAAAATACAATCAAAGAGGTTCCAATTATTGATAAGAAACATCTCGAAATTACAAGAGTACAAGATTCAAAACGCAAAGTACAAGATATAAAATAGTACGCAAGGACGTTCGAAAATCCGGAACCGGGACCAGAGTCAACTCTCAACGCTCGACGCAACGGACTAAAAATTACAAGTTAACTATGTATATAAATATAATATAATATATAATTAATTATATTAATTATATATATATATATATATTATATTTATAAAATAAATCGTCAGCAAACAAAGAGCCAAATGTGGGTGAGCTGTAAAAACGATCTCCGCGACTCGCGGAGTTTGAAGAAGAAAATGGCCGCGAGTCGCGGAGCCCCAAATGTTGAAACTGCCTATAAAGCTCACGCATTCTGATCATAAAAAATATATCCAATATATCAATCTCTCTATATCTATACGTAATATTTATATTTATATTTATATTTTAATTTTAATTTTAATTTTAATAATAAGGGTATGTTAGCGAATGTTGTAAAGGTGTAAGTCGAAATTCTGTCCGTGTAACCCTACGTTATTTTTAATCATTGTAAGTTATGTTCAACCTTTTTAATTTAATGTCTCGTAGCTAAGTTATTATTATGCTTATTTAATCCGAAGTAATCATGATGTTGGGCTAATTACTATAATTGGGTAATTGGGCTTTGTACCATAATTGGGGTTTGGATAAAAGAACGACATTTGTGGAAATTAGACTATGGGTTATTAATGGGTTTTATATTAACTAAACAATACCTTGTTAATTTAATATACAAACTTATAATTCGACGTATTTATATATAACCACATACGCTTGACTGGGTACGGTGGGCGGGATATCTATAAATACCAATAATTATTCATTTTACCGGACACGGAACTGGATTAATAGTTAATAGACTTGTTGAAATAGGGGTGAATTACATTCAAGGGTAATTGGTGTAATTTTTAACAAAGTAGTAAAACCTTGGTTTACACGCAGTCGATAACCTGGTGTATTCATTAAACAAAGTATTAAAACCTTGTTACAATTCGAATCCCCAATTAGTTGAAATATTTGACTTCGGGAATAAGAATAATTTGACGAAGGCTTTCGCTCTTTATATTTATGACTAATGGACTATTATGGACAAATCTGTATGGACATATTAAATAATCCAGGACAAAGGACAATTAACCCATGGGCATAAAACTAAAATCAACACGTCAAACATCATGATTACGGAAGTTTAAATAAGCACAATTCTTTTATTTCATATTTAATTTCCTTTATTTTATATTTAATTGCACTTCAAATTATCGCATTTTTATTTATTGTTATTGTATTTAATTGCACTTTTAATTATCGTACTTTTTAATTATCGCAAGTTTATTTTATCGCACTTTTATTATTCGCAATTTCATTATCGTTATTTACTTTACGCTTTAAATTAAGTCTTTTATTTAATATTTTACATTTGGTTTTAACTGCGACTAAAGAATTAAAATCGACAAACCGGTCATTAAACGGTAAAAACCCCCCCTTTATAATAATAATATTACTTATATATATATTTGTATTTTTATAAAATAAAACTAATAAAGCGTAAAGCTTTGTTTAAAAGATTCCCTGTGGACCGAACCGGAATTACTAAAAACTACACTACTGTACGATTAGGTACACTGCCTATAAGTGTTGTAGCAAGGTTTAAGTATATACATTCTATAAATAAATAAATATCTTGTGTAAAATTGTATCGTATTTAATAGTATTTCCTTGTAAAATTTAAAGCTATTTTATATACACCTCGCACGACATCAGTAACGACCCGGATTTTTCCGATAGTTTTATACATATGAGATTAATATTTACATAAGTTAAACATTACTAACATGATAAGCAATCCAAATTGTTGAGTCTTGTGTTTTTAAAAAGAGTTTTACACAGCGTTTGACCGTCCAATTTGATAGATGATATCACGAACTATATAACATACGATAATTATACGATTGTGTACATATATGTATTTATACATATTTAACATGATCTAAGGATGGTTTAACATATCATTGTGTACTAATAACAATGAGTTATAAGTATACTTTGAGACTACTAACTTAAGTTTTCAAAACGGTAACTATACGTAACGTTCTTTGACATATATATCTATAATCTATAATGCTTATACAAGTATCGTATAAATACGTATTTAATCACTTTTAAAGGGCTTAAATACATAAAACAATATAAGTATATTCATAAAAGATAGTTATATTTGAATTCTCGTTCCGTTTCCTCAAGATTTCTACACGTATACCTAGGGTACATGTACCTGTATTATACGCAGCTTCTAGATATATTTACTATTGATAAATACCAATTATTAGACCTCAATAATCTGCTCTTAGAAGCCTCGGTTAGTCAACAACATGTGGGATCAAGTAGGAAGACTTATGAGCTAAAAATCAAAACTTAAAATCTATATATATACATACATATACACGTTTACATATACATACATATACTTCCATATCAACTTTATTTCAAGATAAATGATCTTCTAAACTCTCTCATCTTCAACCTTCAAGTGTTCTTGAAGGTCTTCATAAATTTCTAACTTCATAATCAAGGTAAAACTATGTTTAAACTTTGATTCAATTCATGTAAGTTAATTATCTTAAATCAAGATATAAACTTACTTACAACCTTTGTTTCTTTCATGATTTCACTTCTTAAACTTCCAAGTCATCAAGAACAAGTTCATATCTTGTTTATTCAGTAACTTTCTTCATCATACTTGAGGTATAACCTTTGTTCATCATCTTGTTCAATTATAACTATCTTATTAAGAATATACAAATCATAACAACAAGAACATAGTTTGAATGATTTCAAACTTGTTCACAAACTAAATAGATCCTTCTAACTTGACTTTTAAAACACATCAAGACCTGTAATATATCATAATGATATGCTAACTTAACAAGATACAACTTGATTTTCCAAAGAACACCTTAAAACTGAATCTACATCGTTGGAGTGCAACCGGGGGCTGTTTTGGGTTGGATAATTAAAAACCATCTTAAACATTGAATTGGAAGTTTATATTCTGGAAAAATGATATTTCTTATGAATATGTTAATATATAAAAATCTCTTGGTGTAACTCAAAGTGTAAGTATTTTTGTAAAAATGATCATCTAGATGTTGTTTTTACGACGGAAATGATCACTTTCATAAGATTCACCAAAGTTTGACCTATAACCTGTGATTTCGAATGCAAACTAAGGTATTTACAGTTCATATTCATAAATAATGGCTCGATCCAAGGAAGTGGCAAGTTGAACTGTGACAACCCGGAAATTTCCAACCAAATTTAAACTTTAATCTTTATATGTTTCCGACACGATAAGCAATATTTGTTAAGTTAAATTTCAAGAATTTTAAACTATGTTCATACATTCATTCAACCTCGACCAAGTTCCAACAATTCACGAACCATTAAACGAATATGATTATATATGTATATGTGTATATATATTATAACTTGAAACGTAAACAAAATATTAGATTAAATACTTTATATGATTGTATCTGTTTCAAAATGTTTATCAATGGAATTAGAAGATAAGATCAAATGATTGAATTATCAGATATATTGAATTATGATTACAAGTCTCTGTTGAAAGGCCCACGTTGATTTGAGAAATCTTTCCATTTTAACAATATTCGGAAAATGGTAAAGTGATTTATAAATAAGAACAAATTGTCAATCATTGAGAACTAGACAAAGGATAGTGGAAGATTGAATCTCATAAAGACTCGATTGATATATTTAGTTTCAAACGTACAAAAACGTTTTCAGTTTAAAAAGAACTTTATTATTAAAACGTATATAACTTTTATAAATATCTAGAACCACTTTTGACAACTCATTACTTAACTAGTATGATAAAGATAACGATATTTATATTTTATTTTATTAAATATATATAACGATTTAAATTAATATTATATATATTTATACGCGTATTATACGTACATAGTTTTATACTTTTACTATACTTAAACTTTACTTTTACTTTATTTTTACTTTACTTTAACTTTAATAATTTACTTTAATAATTCATACTTTAATAATTCACTTTAATAATTCATACTTTAATAATTCACTTTAATAATTCATACTTTAATAATTCACTTTAATAATTCATACTTTAATAATTCACTTTAATAATTCAAAAATCTATTATAAATAGAATTCAATAGGTTTCATTATTTCATAGAAACTTGAAAATATTTTTCTCTAAACTCTCTCAATCGATTTACATATATATATTTACTCCGTATTATTTCAAGATATTATTAGTATACATAAAATAATAAGACGGAGTGCTGTCCGAGTGATTTCGAAAATGTTTTTCGAGTGGGATAGGATTAAGGAAATTATGGGTTATAGCTATGGAGGTGATTGAGTATGGTTCATGGGTATGCTCGTGAGGTCAATATAGTGTTAATCATTTCCGTTGCGTCTACGTACCTTTCCTGCAATATTGAATCTCAATATTGATACGTGAGTACTCATAATTTAACTTTTACATACTAATAGTGTATCCCTGACTAGTGCTCGAGTATTTAGGATTATGCATGCTTGTACTTTTGATATTGCCCTTAGACAGGTTAGGTTGAATCTTGAATTAGTTACACTTGCTGTTGAGATAAGGTATAAAATATGCATGTCTTTGGAAAGCTAGCGAAAAAATTAAGAACTTTTCCTTTAGATATCTAATGGTTTCGATGAACGGATTAGAAGTTATAATCAATTGAATTTTCGATATTTTTATTAAAAATGATTATTATTATCGTCGTTTTTATCGTCGTTCTAGTTTTATCTTATTATTATCATTATTATTATCTTTATCAATAAAAGGGATTTATCATTAAAAATTATTATTTTTTTTTATTAGTACTATCGTTATTATCGTTAAAGTTATAATTAGTATTATTATTATTATCCAATTATTATTATTATTATTATTATTATTATTATTATTATTATTATTATTATTATTATTATTATTATTATTATTATTATTAGTATTATTATTATTATTATTATTATCATTATTAATATATATATATCATTATTCCAAAATGGTTATTGTTATTGTTATTATTATTATTACTATATTATCATTAAGATAATTATTAGTATTATCATTAATAATGTTATAGTAACTATCATTATTAATATTAGTGGAATTAAAACAAATATTTGTAACACCTAATTATTTTGATTACTATTATTATCATTATTATGAACACGATATAAAAGACGATTAAAAGCTATTAAACGAAACGATTCGGAAATAATGAGCAAGAGTATCATGATAAAATTAAAATATTATAAGATATTGATTTAGATAAAATTATAGTTCTTATTATTTTTATCATTACTATTATTATTAAAAGTATCGTTAGTATTAAAACTATCATTTTAATAAAAATTATTATTTTAATAGAAATGTCATTGTTACTATAAAATATCATTATTATTTTAAAGATAATATTAAAAATTATCGTAAATATTTAAGTTATCATAATTAGAATTATCGTTTTATCATAATGTCATCTTAGTAATTATAAATATTGATATTTTTATAATAATAATTATTATTACAAAATAATACAGCTTTTACTTACTATCATTATAGATATTATTTTATCAAATAAATATGTGATACAAACATATTTTACTACGTGTAATAACTTACTTTAATAATACCTATCATATTATCTTTATGATATTAAATATACTCCCTATAAATTTTATTACTTAATATATATAAAAGTATATTTTATTATATAAATTTAATATAAAATTTTATTTATTAATAAATAAATTATATTATTTACTCTAATAAATCTTTTAAAAATATTTAAAAATATAAAACGACGATATTTAAACTATATATTAATCATGTATAGATTTTTGGAAATTATTTTGAGTCAAATTTACTTTTGTTGACTTTTGCATATTAGTCTCGAGCATTAGGATTGTGGTACACTATGACTTGACCTAATTTGTTAGACAAATATTGACCAACACATAAATATATATAATTAATTTAGGTTCGTGAATTCGAGGCCAACCTTGCAATTGTTCAATGACGTTATATGTATTTTTACTACGAAATACAGTATGGTGAGTTTCATTTGCCTTTTTACCCTTTATATTTTTGGGACTGAGAATACATGCGCTTTTATAAATGTTTGACGAAATAGACACAAGTAATTGAAACTACATTCTATGGTTGAATTATCGAAATCGAATATGCCCTTTTTTATTAAAGTCTGGTAATCTAAGAATTAGGGAACAGACACCCTAATTGACGCGAATCCTAAAGATAGATCTATTGGACCTAACAAACCCCATCCAAAGTACCGGATGCTTTAGTACTTCAAAATTTACATCATGTCCGAAAGAAGATCCCGGAATGATAGGGGATATTCTTATATGTATCTAGTTAATGTCGGTTACCAGGTGTTCACCATATGAATGATTATTTTTGTCTCTATGCATGGGACGTATATTTATGAGAACTGGAAATGAAATTCTTGTGGTCTATTAAAATGATGGAAATAAATGATTATGATAAACTAATGAACTCACCAACCTTTTGGTTGACACTTTAAAGCATGTTTATCCTCAGGTGTTAAAGAAATCTTCCGCTGTGCATTTGCTCATTTTAAAGATTTTACTTGGAGTTTTTCATAGCATATTTCGAAGAACGTTGCATTCGAGTCATTGAGTTCATCAAAGATTATTATTATTAAATCAATTTATAGTTAGATAGTGGATATTATGAAATGGTATGCATGCCTGTCAATTTTCGATGTAAAGAAAGTTTGTCTTTTAAAAACGAATGCTATGTTTGTAAAATGTATCATATAGAGGTCAAATACCTCGCAATGTAATCAACTATTGTGAATCGTTTATAATGTATATGAACGGGTCCTTTCAGTTGGTATCAGAGGGGTGGTCTTAGCGAACCAGGTCCGCATTAGTGTGTCTAACTGATAAGTCGATAGGATGCATTAGTAAGTCTGGACTTCGACCGTGTCTGCATGTCAAAAGTTTTGCTTATCATTTTGTGTCGAAAATTAACTACTTATCATCCTCAGGGAATTACCTGCTTATCATTTTTAGTCTAAGACACGTCTTGCTGCATTGATTACATGAATAGTGTATAGACAAAAATTCATATCTTAGCATATCTGCTAAATCATATCTTATCGTATCTGTTACTTTAAACTTTGCCTGACATATCCTGCAAAGTCCTCCGTAATCTACGAAATCTTTTGATCTATATATATATATATATTCTATGTAATTAGAATACCATCCGTTAGCCAAAATCATTTCATATCGAAAAAAAAATCCTTTATCCAATCGTACGAAATGAAATTTGTCATCAGTTCAAGTCACTCAGATTCCGAAATGGAATCTCATTCAAGCTCCGAAAGCAGTGTGACCGGAATAGATCAACCAAACGTTCTATATTAATTGATTTCTTTGCAAGGTTTTGACCTCTATATGAGACGTTTTTCAAAGACTGCATTCATTTTAAAACAAACCATAACCTTTATTTTATCAATAAAGGTTTAAAAAGCTTTACGTAGATTATCAAATAATGATAATCTAAAATATCCTGTTTACACATGACCATTACATAATGGTTTACAATACAAATATGTTACAACAAAATAAGTTTCTTGAATGCAGTTTTTACACAATATCATACAAGCATGGACTCCAAATCTCGTCCTTATTTAAGTATGCGACAGCGGAAGCTCTTAATAATCACCTGAGAATAAACATGCTTAAAACGTCAACAAAAATGTTGGCGAGTTATAGGTTTAACCTATATATATCAAATCATAATAATAGACCACAAGATTTCATATTTCAATACACATCCCATACATAGAGATAAAAGTCATTCATATGGTGAACACCTGGTGACCGACATTAACAAGATGCATATATAAGAATATCCCCATCATTCCGGGACACCCTTCGGATATGATATAAATTTCTAAGTACTAAAGCATCCGGTACTTTGGATGGGTTTTGTTAGGCCCAATAGATCTATCTTTAGGATTCGCGTCAATTAGGGTGTCTGTTCCCTAATTCTTAGATTACCAGACTTAATAAAAAGGGGCATATTCGATTTCAATAATTCAACCATAGAATGTAGTTTCACGTACTTGTGTCTATTTTGTAAATCATTTATAAAACCTGCATGTATTCTCATCCCAAAAATATTAGATTTTAAAAGTGGGACTATAACTCACTTTCACAGATTTTTACTTCGTCGGGAAGTAAGACTTGGCCACTGGTCGATTCACGAACCTATAACAAATATGTACATATATATCAAAGTATGTTCAAAATATATTTACAACACTTTTAATACATTTTGATGTTTTAAGTTTATTAAGTCAGCTGTCCTCGTTAGTAACCTACAACTAGTTGTCCACAGTTAGATGTACAGAAATAAATCGATAAATATTATCTTGAATCAATCCACGACCCAGTGTATACGTATCTCAGTATTGATCATAACTCAAACTATATATATTTTGAAATCAACCTCAACCCTGTATAGCTAACTCCAACATTCACATATAGAGTGTCTATGGTTGTTCCGAAATATATATAGATGTGTCGACATGATAGGTCGAAACATTATATACGTGTCTATGGTAACTCAAGATTACATAATATACAATACAAGTTGATTAAGTTATGGTTGGAATAGATTTGTTACCAATTTTCACGTAGCTAAAATAAGAAAAATTATCCAATCTTGTTTTACCCATAACTTCTTCATTTTAAATCCATTTTGAGTGAATCAAATTGCTATGGTTTCATATTGAACTCTATTTTATGAATCTAAACAGAAAAATTATAGGTTTATAGTCGGAAAAATAAGTTACAAGTCGTTTTTGTAAAGGTAGTCATTTCAGTCGAAAGAACGACGTCTAGATGACCGTTTTAGAAAACATACTTCCACTTTGAGTTTAACCATAATTTTTGGATATAGTTTCATGTTCATAATAAAAATCATTTTCTCAGAATAACAACTTTTAAATCAAAGTTTATCATAGTTTTTAATTAACTAACCCAAAACTGCCCGCGGTGTTACTACGACGGCGTAAATCCGGTTTTACGGTGTTTTTCGTGTTTCCAGGTTTTAAATCATTAAGTTAGCATATCATATAGATATAGAACATGTGTTTAGTTGATTTTAAAAGTCAAGTTAGAAGGATTAACTTTTGTTTTCGAACAAGTTTAGAATTAACTAAACTATGTTCTAGTGATTACAAGTTTAAACCTTCGAATAAGATAGCTTTATATGTATGAATCGAATGATGTTATGAACATCATTACTACCTTAACTTCCTTGGATAAACCTACTGGAAAAGAGAAAAATGGATCTAGCTTCAACGGATCCTTGGATTGCTCGAAGTTCTTGAAGTAGAATCATGACACGAAAACAAGTTCAAGTAAGATCATCACTTGAAATAAGATTGTTATAGTTATAGAAATTGAACCAAAGTTTGAATATGATTATTACCTTGTATTAGAATGATAACCTACTATAAGAAACAAAGATTTCTTGAGGTTGGATGTGTAGTGACCCGAACTTTTCCATGTTTATATATATTAATTGAGATTGATATTTACATGATTAAATGTTTCCAACATGTTAAGCAATCAAACTTGTTAAGACTTGATTAATTGAAATATGTTTCATATAGACAATTGACCACCCAAGTTGACCGGTGATTCACGAACGTTAAAACTTGTAAAAACTATATGATGACATATATATGGATATATATATAGTTAACATGATACTATGATAAGTAAACATATCATTAAGTATATTAACAATGAACTACATATGTAAAAACAAGACTACTAACTTAATGATTTTTAAACGAGACATATATGTAACGATTATCGTTGTAAAGACATTTAATGTATATATATCATATTAAGAGATATTCATACATGATAATATCATGATAATATAATAATTTAAAATCTCATTTGATATTATAAACATTGGGTTAACAACATTTAACAAGATCGTTAACCTAAAGGTTTCAAAACAACACTTACATGTAACGACTAACGATGACTTAACGACTCAGTTAAAATGTATATACATGTAGTGTTTTAATATGTATTTATACACTTTTGAAAGACTTCAATACACTTATCAAAATACTTCTACTTAACAAAAATGCTTACAATTACATCCTCGTTCAGTTTCATCAACAATTCTACTCGTATGCACCCGTATTCGTACTCGTACAATACACAGATTTTAGATGTATGTACTATTGGTATATACACTCCAATGATCAGCTCTTAGCAGCCCATGTGAGTCACCTAACACATGTGGGAACCATCATTTGGAAACTAGCATGAAATATCTCATAAAATTACAAAAATATGAGTAATCATTCATGACTTATTTACATGAAAACAAAATTACATATCCTTTATATCTAATCCATACACCAACGACCAAAAACACCTACAAACACTTTCATTCTTCAATTTTCTTCATCTAATTGATCTCTCTCAAGTTCTATCTTCAAGTTCTAAGTGTTCTTCATAAATTCCAAAAGTTCTAGTATCATAAAATCAAGAATACTTTCAAGTTTGCTAGCTCACTTCCAATCTTGTAAGGTGATCATCCAACCTCAAGAAATCTTTGTTTCTTACAGTAGGTTATCATTCTAATACAAGTTAATAATCATATTCAAACTTTGGTTCAATTTCTATAACTATAACAATCTTATTTCAAGTGATGATCTTACTTGAACTTGTTTTCGTGTCATGATTCTGCTTCAAGAACTTCGAGCCATCCAAGGATCCATTGAAGCTAGATACATTTTTCTCTTTTCTAGTAGGTTTATCCAAGGAACTTAAGGTAGTAATGATGTTCATAACATCATTCGATTCATACATATAAAGCTATCTTATTCGAAGGTTTAAACTTGTAATCACTAGAACATAGTTTAGTTAATTCTAAACTTGTTCGCAAACAAAAGTTAATCCTTCTAACTTGACTTTTAAAATCAACTAAACACATGTTCTATATCTATATGATATGATAACTTAATGATTTAAAACCTGGAAACACGAAAAACACCGTAAAACCGGATTTACGCCGTCGTAGTAACACCGCGGGCTGTTTTGGGTTAGTTAATTAAAAACTATGATAAACTTTGATTTTAAAGTTGTTATTCTGAGAAAATGATTTTTATTATGAACATGAAACTATATCCAAAAATTATGATTAAACTCAAAGTGGAAGTATGTTTTCTAAAATGGTCATCTAGACGTCGTTCTTTCGACTGAAATGACTACCTTTACAAAAACGACTTGTAACTTATTTTTCCGACTATAAACCTATACTTTTATGTTTAGATTCATAAAATAGAGTTCAATATGAAACCATAGCAATTTGATTCACTCAAAACGGATTTAAAATGAAGAAGTTATGGGTAAAACAAGATTGGATAATTTTTCTCATTTTAGCTACGTGAAAATTGGTAACAAATCTATTCCAACCATAACTTAATCAACTTGTATTGTATATTATGTAATCTTGAGATACCATAGACACGTATACAATGTTTCGACCTATCATGTCGACACATCTATATATATTTCGGAACAACCATAGACACTCTATATGTGAATGTTGGAGTTAGCTATACAGGGTTGAGGTTGATTCCAAAATATATATAGTTTGAGTTGTGATCAATACTGAGATACGTATACACTGGGTCGTGGATTGATTCAAGATAATATTTATCGATTTATTTCTGTACATCTAACTGTGGACAACTAGTTGTAGGTTACTAACGAGGACAGCTGACTTAATAAACTTAAAACATCAAAATATATTAAAAGTGTTGTAAATATATTTTGAACATACTTTGATATATATGTATATATTGTTATAGGTTCGTGAATCAACCAGTGGCCAAGTCTTACTTCCCGACGAAGTAAAAATCTGTGAAAGTGAGTTATAGTCCCACTTTTAAAATCTAATATTTTTGGGATGAGAATACATGCAGGTTTTATAAATGATTTACAAAATAGACACAAGTACGTGAAACTACATTCTATGGTTGAATTATCGAAATCGAATATGCCCCTTTTTATTAAGTCTGGTAATCTAAGAATTAGGGAACAGACACCCTAATTGACGCGAATCCTAAAGATAGATCTATTGGGCCTAACAAACCCCATCCAAAGTACCGGATGCTTTAGTACTTCGAAATTTATATCATATCCGAAGGGTGTCCCGGAATGATGGGGATATTCTTATATATGCATCTTGTTAATGTCGGTTACCAGGTGTTCACCATATGAATGACTTTTATCTCTATGTATGGGATGTGTATTGAAATATGAAATCTTATGGTCTATTATTATGATTTGATATATATAGGTTAAACCTATAACTCACCAACATTTTTGTTGACGTTTTAAGCATGTTTATTCTCAGGTGATTACTAAGAGCTTCCGCTGTTGCATACTTAAATAAGGACGAGATTTGGAGTCCATGTTTGTATGATATTGTGTAAAAACTGCATTCAAGAAACTTATTTTGTTGTAACATATTTGTATTGTAAACCATTATGTAATGGTCATGTGTAAACAGGATATTTTAGATTATCATTATTTGATAATCTACGTAAAGCTTTTTAAACCTTTATTGATGAAATAAAGGTTATGGTTTGTTTTAAAATGAATGCAGTCTTTGAAAAACGTCTCATATAGAGGTCAAAACCTCGCAACGAAATCAATTAATATGGAACGTTTTTAATCAATAAGAACGGGACATTTCAGTTGGTATCCGAGCGTTGGTCTTAGAGAACCAGAATTTTTCATTAGTGTGTCTTATCGAGTTTGTTAGGATGCATTAGTGAGTCTGGACTTCGACCGTGTTTACTTGAAAAATGATTGCTTAACAAATTTTGTTGGAAACTATATATTTTTAACATGTGAATATTATGTGATATATTAATCTCTTAACGCGTTTGATATTATGTGATAGATGTCTACCTCTAGAACAAGTCCCATTGACTCACCTAATAATAATGAAGAGTCAAATGTAAATTGGAATGATTCGTGGACTGATTCACAAGTTCCCGAAGAGGAACCGGAAGAAGAGTCGGAACCGGAAGAAGAATCAGAACCGGAAGAAGAATCGGAACCGGATGAAGAAATAGAACCGGTGGGGGAAATAATAAAATGGTTAAGTAAAAGAAAATCCTCAACCAACCGACCAAGGTTAATTATGGTCAATGGTGTTTCCGCCAAGGAAGCAAAATATTGGGAGGATTACCAATTCTCCGATGAATCGGATTCCGACGAGAATTCCGATGATGTTATAGAAATTACCCCAACTGAATTTAAAAAGGCAAAAGAAAATAATAAGGGAAAGGGCATAAAAATAGAGAAATCTAATTCCAACCCCGATGAACTTTATATGTATCGTCAACGCCCGAAGTCCTTAAGTTGTAACAATGACCCGGGAACCTCTAAACCACCAGGTTTTTCTAAACCAATGTGGACAACGACGGCTCGTATTAGGGGAACATCATATATCCCTAGAAACTTGGCAAAACGAACCAAAACCGAAGAAGAAGAAACGAGCGAGTCGGAATAAGATAGTTGTATTCGTGTGGTGTAATATATGTAATATAGTGTTCGTATGCTTTATGATATATGTAAAAATTGCTTGTATTAATAAGTATTTTTTTATGAATCTAACTCTTGTCTATTTTACAGTTTAAAAACACAAAATGGATAGACAACCCAATATTTTAAGAGACCTACCCGGAGACATGATTGATGAAATCTTGTCTAGAGTCGGTCAGAATTCCTCGGCACAACTATTTAAGGCGAGATCAGTTTGTAAGACATTCGAAGAACGTTTCAAGAATGTCTTGGTTTATAAGAGACTTTCGTTTGAAAGATGGGGGATATCACATTGGGAAACCCATAAGTTACGATGTGTTTACTTTGACGCATATATTGCGGGGAACCCAAATGCTATTTTACGCAACGGGTTAAGAAATTATTTTGACTCAATATATCCGAATATTGGACTTCGTGATTTAGAAAAAGCGGCTAACATGCAACATAAAGAAGCATGTTATGCTTACGGATTAGTAATGTTCTCTTCTCACCAAAGCGAGAACAAGAACATCGGGCTACAATTATTAAACAAAACGTTTCCACAAGTGACGGAGTCGGTAATTGGGGTAAGAAATGAGGTTTTTAGATTGTTACGGGACTGTTGGACATTACGTAACCCTCGTCCCTTTGACGACGTTACAACACGCTGTCTTATCAACGGCCATAACGGTTATGTTCCACAAGACCAAGGATGGGAAGTAATCCTAGTAAAACCAGAATGCATGACTTGTTTCTGGACGTATGAATTACGTGTATTTATTGCCTTTGCTGAACGACTTGTGTACTAGCTAGAATTATCTTCACAACCATCTTGTATCAAATTTATTGTGTGCTATATTTCATGCTATATGTAAAATAAGCGGTATTGTAAGTTTGTAAAATATTGTGAAAAAGTTTGAACGCAAAATATTATTATAATCAGTTTTTCATATAGAATTGTAGTAGTTGAATTGTATATTAGCTACTAAGTATGAACTTAACGGGTAGGTACTACCCGAATTTAAACTTATAAAACGCTAATATGAAGAAAAAGCTTTTATAAATGAGTTCATATTATGCTACGAAATACTATTAACTACTCTTAATATTCTGTATGATTAACTTGTTCCATTTGACTATTTTGAAGGAAATGGCACCGACTACTCGACACACCGTAAATATGAATGAAGAGGAATTCTGTACTTTTCTAGCTTCAAACATAGCCGCAGTACAGGCTGCGCTACATACCAACAATAACCTTGGATCCAGCAGTACAGGAAATCGTGTAGGATGCACCTACAAAGAATTCACTGCCTGCAAACCTTTGGAATTTGATGGAACCGAAGGACCGATCGGATTGAAACGGTGGACCGAGAAGGTCGAATCGGTGTTTGCCATAAGTAAGTGTACTGAAGAGGACAAAGTGAAGTACGCTACGCATACCTTCACAGGTTCTGCGTTAACATGGTGGAATACCTATCTAGAGCAAGTGGGACAAGACGATGCGTACGCACTACCGTGGTCAGCATTCAAGCACTTGATGAACGAGAAGTACCGTCCCAAAACCGAGGTTAATAAGCTCAAGACAGAACTTAGAGGGTTACGAACCCAAGGATTTGATATTACCACGTACGAAAGACGATTCACAGAATTGTGCCTATTGTGTCCGGGAGCATTCGAAGATGAGGAAGAGAAGATCGACGCGTTTGTGAAAGGATTACCGGAAAGAATCCAAGAAGATATAAGTTCACACGAGCCCGCCTCCATACAACAGGCATGTAGAATGGCTCACAAACTCGTGAACCAAATTGAAGAAAGAATTAAAGAACAGACTGCTGAAGAGGCCAATGTGAAGCAAGTCAAAAGAAAGTGGGAGGAAAACGGTGATAAGAATCACCAATACAACAACAACAGCAATTACAACAATAATCTCAACAATTATCCCAACAATCGCAACATCAATCGCAACTACAACAAACGGCCCAACAACAACAACAACAACA